>NC_069122.1:62392107-62992107 GCF_026914265.1 Mya arenaria
TGTTTGTTACCTCATGTTCTGCTTGTATTTGTTACCCTTTTTTGCTTGTGTTTGTTACCCCTGTTTTGCTTGTTATCGTTGCCTCATTTTTGCCTGTGTTTGTTACCTCCTGTTTTGCTTGTGTTTGTTACCTCCTGTTTTGCTTGTTTTGTTGCCTCCCTTTTGCTTGTGTCTGTTTCCTCCTGTTTTGCTTGTGTCTGTTACCTCCTGTTTTGCTTGTTTTTGTTGCCTCCTTTTTTGCCTGTGTCTGTTACCTCCTGTTTTGCTTGTTTTTTTGCCTCCTTTTTGCTTGTGTCTGTTACCTCCTGTGTTGCCTGTGTTGCTACCTCCTGTTTTGCTTGTGTTGTTACCTTCTTTTTGCTTGTGTTTTACCTTGTTTTGCTTGTGTTGTTACCTCTTTTTGCTTGTGTTTGTTATCTCCTTTTTTTGCTTGTGTTTGTTACCTCCTGTTTTGCTTGTGTTAGTTACACCCTGTTTTGCTTGTTATCGTTGCCTCCTTTTTTGCTTGTGTTTGTCACCCCCTGTTTTGCTTGTGTTTGTTACCCCATGTTTAGCTTGTTTTGTGCCTCCTTTTTGCTTGTGTTTGTTACCTCATGTTTAGCTTGTTTTGTTGCCTCCCTTTTGCTTGTGTTTGTTACCTCATGTTTTGCTTGTTTTTGTTGCCTCCTTTTTTGCCTGTGTCTGTTACCTCCTGTTTTGCTTGTGTCTGTTACGTCCTGTTTTGCTTGTATTTGTTACCTCCTTTTTTGCTTGTATTTGTTACCACCTGTTTTGTTGGGGGGTTTTCCTGTTTTGCTTGTGTTTGTTATCTCCTTTTTTGTGCTTGTGTTTGTTACCCCCTATTTTGCTTGTGTCTGTTACCTCCTGTTTTGCTTGTGTTTGTTACCTCCTGTTTTGCTTGTGTTTGTTACCTCCTTTTTTGCTTGTGTTTGTTACCCCTTGTTTTGCTTGTGTTGTTACCTCCTTTTTGCTTGTGTTTGTTATCTCCTTTTTTTGTTTGTGTTTGTTACCTCCTGTTTTGCTTGTGTTAGTTACCCACTGTTTTGCTTGTGTTTGTTACCTCCCGTTTTGCTTGTTTTTGTTGCCTCCTTTTTTGCTTGTGTTTGTTATCTCCTTTTTTTGCTTGTGTTTGTTACCTCCTGTTTTGCTTGTGTTAGTTACACCCTGTTTTGCTTGTTTTTGTTGCCTCCTTTTTGCCTGTGTCTGTTACCCCCTATTTTGCTTGTGTTTGTTACCCCTATTTTGCTTGTGTTTGTTACCTCCTTTTTGCTTGTGTTTGTTACCCCCTGTTTTTTTTCCTGTTTTGCTTGTGTTTGTTACCTCCTTTTTTGCTTGTGTTTGTTACCCCTTGTTTTGCTTGTGTTGTTACCTCCTTTTTGCTTGTGTTTGTTTTCTCCTTTTTTTGCTTGTGTTTGTTACCTCCTGTTTTGCTTGTGTTAGTTACACCCTGTTTTGCTTGTTTTTGTTGACTCCTTTTTGCCTGTGTCTGTTACCCCCTATTTTGTTTGTGTTTGTTACCCCTATTTTGCTTGTGTTTGTTACCTCCTTTTTTGCTTGTGTTTTTTACCCCCTGTTTTTTTTTCCTGTTTTGCTTGTGTTTGTTACCTCTTTTTTTGCTTGTGTTTGTTACCCCTTGTTTTGCTTGTGTTGTTAACTCCTTTTTGCTTGTGTTTGTTTTCTCCTTTTTTTGCTTGTGTTTGTTACCTCCTGTTTTGCTTGTGTTAGTTACACCCTGTTTTGCTTGTTTTTGTTGCCTCCTTTTTGCCTGTGTCTGTTACCCCCTATTTTGTTTGTGTTTGTTACCCCTATTTTGCTTGTGTTTGTTACCTCCTTTTTTGCTTGTGTTTGTTACCCCCTGTTTTTTTTTCCTGTTTTGCTTGTGTTTGTTACCTCCTTTTTTGCTTGTGTTTGTTACCCCTTGTTTTGCTTGTGTTGTTGCCTCCTTTTTGCTTGTGTTTGTTTTCTCCTTTTTTTGCTTGTGTTTGTTACCTCCTGTTTTGCTTGTGTTAGTTACACCCTGTTTTGCTTGTTTTTGTTGCCTCCTTTTTTGCTTGTGTTAGTTACCCACTGTTTTGCTTGTGTTTGTTACCTCCCGTTTTGCTTGTGTTTTTGTTGCCTCCTTTTTTGCTTGTGTTTGTCACCCCCTGTTTTGCTTGTGTTTGTTACCCCATGTTTTGCTTGTTTTGTTGCCTCCTTTTTGCTTGTGTTTGTTACCTCATGTTTAGCTTGTTTTGTTGCCTCCCTTTTGCTTGTGTTTGTTACCTCATGTTTAGCTTGTTTTGTTGCCTCCTTTTTGCTTGTGTTTGTTGCCCCCTGTTTTGCTTGTGTTTGTTACCTCCTTTTTGCTTTTGTTTGTTACCTCATGTTCTGCTTGTATTTGTTACCCCCTTTTTTGCTTGTGTTTGTTACCCCCTGTTTTGCTTGTTATCGTTGCCTCATTTTTGCCTGTGTTTGTTACCTCCTGTTTTGCTTGTGTTTGTTACCTCCTGTTTTGCTTGTTTTTGTTGCCTCCTTTTTTGCCTGTGTCTGTTACCTCCTGTTTTGCTTGTGTTTGTTACCTCCTGTTTTGCTTGTTTTTGTTGCCTCCTTTTTTGCTTGTGTCTGTTACCTCCTGTTTTGCTTGTTTTTGTCGCCTCCTTTTTTTCCTGTGTCTGTTACCTCCTGTGTTGCCTGTGTCTGCTACCTCCTGTTTTGCTTGTGTTTGTTACCTTCTTTTTTGCTTGTGTTTGTTACCCCTTGTTTTGCTTGTGTTGTTACCTTCTTTTTGCTTGTGTTTGTTATCTCCTTTTGTTGCTTGTGTTTGTTACCTCCTGTTTTGCTTGTGTTAGTTACACCCTGTTTTGCTTGTTATCGTTGCCTCCTTTTTTGCTTGTGTTTGTCACCCCCTGTTTTGCTTGTGTTTGTTACCCCATGTTTAGCTTGTTTTGTTGCCTCCTTTTTGCTTGTGTTTGTTACCTCATGTTTAGCTTGTTTTGTTGCCTCCCTTTTGCTTGTGTTTGTTACCTCATGTTTTGCTTGTTTTTGTTGCCTCCTTTTTTGCCTGTGTCTGTTACCTCCTGTTTTGCTTGTGTCTGTTACGTCCTGTTTTGCTTGTATTTGTTACCTCCTTTTTTGCTTGTATTTGTTACCACCTGTTTTGTTGGGGGGTTTTCCTGTTTTGCTTGTGTTTGTTATCTCCTTTTTTGTGCTTGTGTTTGTTACCCCCTATTTTGCTTGTGTCTGTTACTCCCTATTTTGCTTGTGTTTGTTACCTCCTGTTTTGCTTGTGTTTGTTACCTCCTTTTTTGCTTGTGTTTGTTACCCCTTGTTTTGCTTGTGTTGTTACCTCCTTTTTGCTTGTGTTTGTTATCTCCTTTTTTTGTTTGTGTTTGTTACCTCCTGTTTTGCTTGTGTTAGTTACCCACTGTTTTGCTTGTGTTTGTTACCTCCCGTTTTGCTTGTTTTTGTTGCCTCCTTTTTTGCTTGTGTTTGTTATCTCCTTTTTTTGCTTATGTTTGTTACCTCCTGTTTTGCTTGTGTTAGTTACACCCTGTTTTGCTTGTTTTTGTTGCCTCCTTTTTGCCTGTGTCTGTTACCCCCTATTTTGTTTGTGTTTGTTACCCCTATTTTGCTTGTGTTTGTTACCTCCTTTTTTGCTTGTGTTTTTTACCCCCTGTTTTTTTTTCCTGTTTTGCTTGTGTTTGTTACCTCTTTTTTTGCTTGTGTTTGTTACCCCTTGTTTTGCTTGTGTTGTTACCTCCTTTTTGCTTGTGTTTGTTTTCTCCTTTTTTTGCTTGTGTTTGTTACCTCCTGTTTTGCTTGTGTTAGTTACACCCTGTTTTGCTTGTTTTTGTTGCCTCCTTTTTGCCTGTGTCTGTTACCCCCTATTTTGTTTGTGTTTGTTACCCCTATTTTGCTTGTGTTTGTTACCTCCTTTTTTGCTTGTGTTTGTTACCCCCTGTTTTTTTTCCTGTTTTGCTTGTGTTTGTTACCTCCTTTTTTGCTTGTGTTTGTTACCCCTTGTTTTGCTTGTGTTGTTACCTCCTTTTTGCTTGTGTTTGTTATCTCCTTTTTTTGCTTGTGTTTGTTACCTCCTGTTTTGCTTGTGTTAGTTACACCCTGTTTTGCTTGTTTTTGTTGCCTCCTTTTTTGCTTGTGTTAGTTACCCACTGTTTTGCTTGTGTTTGTTACCTCCCGTTTTGCTTGTTTTTGTTGCCTCCTTTTTTGCTTGTGTTTGTCACCCCCTGTTTTGCTTGTGTTTGTTACCCCATGTTTTGCTTGTTTTGTTGCCTCCTTTTTGCTTGTGTTTGTTACCTCATGTTTAGCTTGTTTTGTTGCCTCCCTTTTGCTTGTGTTTGTTACCTCATGTTTAGCTTGTTTTGTTGCCTCCTTTTTGCTTGTGTTTGTTGCCCCCTGTTTTGCTTGTGTTTGTTACCTCCTTTTTGCTTTTGTTTGTTACCTCATGTTCTGCTTGTATTTGTTACCCCCTTTTTTGCTTGTGTTTGTTACCCCCTGTTTTGCTTGTTATCGTTGCCTCATTTTTGCCTGTGTTTGTTACCTCCTGTTTTGCTTGTGTTTGTTACCTCCTGTTTTGCTTGTTTTTGTTGCCTCCTTTTTTGCCTGTGTCTGTTACCTCCTGTTTTGCTTGTGTCTGTTACCTCCTGTTTTGCTTGTTTTTGTTGCCTCCTTTTTTGCCTGTGTCTGTTACCTCCTGTTTTGCTTGTTTTTGTTGCCTCCTTTTTTGCCTGTGTCTGTTACCTCCTGTGTTGCCTGTGTCTGCTACCTCCTGTTTTGCTTGTGTTTGTTACCTTCTTTTTTGCTTGTGTTTGTTACCCCTTGTTTTGCTTGTGTTGTTACCTTCTTTTTGCTTGTGTTTGTTATCTCCTTTTGTTGCTTGTGTTTGTTACCTCCTGTTTTGCTTGTGTTAGTTACACCCTGTTTTGCTTGTTATCGTTGCCTCCTTTTTTGCTTGTGTTTGTCACCCCCTGTTTTGCTTGTGTTTGTTACCCCATGTTTAGCTTGTTTTGTTGCCTCCTTTTTGCTTGTGTTTGTTACCTCATGTTTAGCTTGTTTTGTTGCCTCCCTTTTGCTTGTGTTTGTTACCTCATGTTTAGCTTGTTTTGTTGCCTCCTTTTTGCTTGTGTTTGTTGCCCCCTGTTTTGCTTGTGTTTGTTACCTCCTTTTTGCTTTTGTTTGTTACCTCATGTTCTGCTTGTGTTGGTTACCCCCTTTTTTGCTTGTGTTTGTTACCCCCTGTTTTGCTTGTTATCGTTGCCTCCTTTTTTGCCTGTGTCTGTTACCTCCTGTTTTGCTTGTGTTTGTTACCTCCTGTTTTGCTTGTTTTTGTTGCCTCCTTTTTTGCCTGTGTCTGTTACCTCCTGTTTTGCTTGTGTCTGTTACCTCCTGTTTTGCTTGTTTTTGTTGCCTCCTTTTTTGCCTGTGTCTGTTACCTCCTGTTTTGCTTGTGTCTGTTACCTCCTGTTTTGCTTGTTTTTGTTGCCTCCTTTTTTTCCTGTGTCTGTTAACTTCTGTTTTGCCTGTGTCTGTTACCTCCTGTTTTGCTTGTGTTTGTTACCCCCTTTTTGCTTGTGTTTGTTACCCCCTTTTTGCTTGTGTGTGTTACCCCCTCTTTCGCTTGTGTTTGTTACCCCCTGTTTTGCTTGTGTTTGTTACCCCCTGTTTTGCTTGTGTTTGTTACCCCCTGTTTTGCTTGTGTTTGTTGCCTCCTTTTTTGCTTGTGTTTGTTACCCCCTTTTCGCTTGTGTTTGTTACCCCCTGTTTTGCTTGTGTTTGTTACCCCCTGTTTTGCTTGTGTTTGTTACCCCCTTTTTGCTTGTGTTTGTTACCCCCTTTTTGCTTGTGTGTGTTACCCCCTCTTTCGCTTGTGTTTGTTACCCCCTGTTTTGCTTGTGTTTGTTACCCCCTGTTTTGCTTGTGTTTGTTGCCTCCTTTTTTGCTTGTTTTTGTTACCTCATATTTTGCTTGTGCTTGTTGCCTCCTTTTTTATTGTGTTTGTTACCCCTGTTATTATTTGTGTCTGGTACCCCCTTTTGGAATGTTTCGGTTATCCCCTTTTTTGTTTGCGCGTGTTACCCCTTTTTGTTTGAATTTAATTATTTCCAAATTTCTCGTCGCCCGTTTAGCTCAGTTTGGCTACGTTACTAAATTGCTGGCACCTGGTGAAGCCAGTGAAATGCAGTTGATATTGTTACATTAACTATAAATTTTCGAATGTACGTCTACTAAATATAAAAATAAACATTTAGCACGGTAATATGTATCTGTTCTATAAGTTATATTCTAGATGGCAATAATTAATTTAAGTTTACCATAGTTGTCAGCTAGATGCCGTAACGGCGTTGTCGTAAGGGCGTTTACTCGTCTAGAATGGAAAAGCTTACTACGGCGAATTGTCTGTACTTGTCCCTTAAATTCGAAGTGTTTTGAACATTTTGTGAATCGGTACTAGGTAGACGGCATTATCAATGTTTATTGAATAAGTTACATCCACGTTTCAATTATTGGTTTACAGACAACAGATTATTCGCAGAAGAACATGATTTTGTCTAGACAAATTGTGACCAGTTTCACTTTAGGTTTCCGATGCACAATTATATGAATGTTGATGCCTTGTGACCCCGTAATAGTTCGGTATAATTTCAAAGGGTTTGACGTATAGAGAGATAATTTCTAAATAATATACCTACGCAATATTATGAACACACACATATCTTACTAAATTTGTCATTCCACGTCCGATGTCAGTTGAATTCCACAACGAAAATACAAACTGCCATCATTTTATCTCATATGTTTTTTCGGTCATTTAGGGTGACATTTTGATAATAGTTATAAGAAAGCAAAATCATTTTAAATGATACCACTCTTAGGGTCAATGGGCATGCAGATATAACATTATTACCAACAAGTCGATGAATTAGCAAGCTGTTTTATACATCGGATACATTCATTTTTCACTTATATGCTACTTAATTGTTCTCATGCCATCCACTGCTTCTATTTGATCGTTCAAATATTTAAGGAAATGATTGTTTGTTCCCTCTTTCTCACTTGTTACCGTTCTGAGATGGGACTAATTGTATGGACGAAAACAAACGGAAATGGAACATTACCGCACAAAATCATTCAAATATGAATATGTTCCTGAAAGAAAACCATAACACTACCCCACCACATGCACTTGGACGTAAGCGACCTGGCGTAAATCATGTGATTACCAAATAAATTGTGCCATTCTTTGTGCATTGTGATTTCGTTTGCTATCTTGGTATGGCTGCTTCTCCAAAATAACACCAAATCAGAAGAGAAATCTCAATTGGGGTTTAACACATGACTCTTATTCCATATAAGGCTATGTGCTACCTTCCAACTTTGAATTATTATTTCATCTGACTCGTACGTCATTTTTAAAAGACACTGCACATGCGCATCCACTTTATCTTGTTTTGTTATATTTTCATCGCATTTTCTGTATTATTTTCGAATGATCTGGGCTACTTTATCGAAAATAGTTTTGTTACATTCATTTTTTTCTTGAAATATTATTTTTCAACTTTGCTTACAGTTTAGTTCAGAAAGTGGAGCTTTCTTTTTATGTATTTCGTTATGGGTTTCGAAATCAGTATAGCTAACTTTACCCAAGTTTAGGACAATTCAAGAACTCTTGCATACTTCCGGTATAGAAATGAATTATCTTAATGTTAAGTCGGAGGAGATGGAGTGTGGTCTGTGGAGATGAAGTGGTTTCGGATGATGTGGGTGGTTTTGGAAGAGATCGAGTGGAGGAAAAGGAGATGAAGTGATGTCGGAGAGTCGTGTAAAATGGAGTGCTGTCGAAGGAGGTGGAGTTGACTTGGAGGAAGTGGTGTGGTGTAGGGGGAGATTTAGTTGAGTGGTAGGATATGGAATTGAAACATGATGAGGTGGAGTGTGGTCGGATGAGGGAGAGTGGTGTCGAATTAGATGAAGTAGTGTCGGAGGTGATGGATTGGTCTAGGAAGAGATTGATTGGAGAAGGAGGAGGTGAAATTATGTTGAGAGAGTTGGAGTTTGTCGGGGGAAAAATGGAGTAATGTCACAGGTGGATTTGTGTTTAAAGAGGTGGAGTTTGATGAGTTTGAACGGTGTCTGAGGAGAAATGGATTGTGTCAGAAGATGTGATTAGTGTCAGAGAAGATGGAATGTTTCGGAGGAGATGGGATGGAGTGGTGTTGGAGGATATCGATAAGTGTCGGAGGAGGAGGTGGAGTTGTGTCGCAGAAAATTAAGTGGTGTCGGAGGAGGCGGAGTGGTGTCTGAGGATATGGAGTGGTGTCTGAGGACGTGGAGTTTAATGAGGTGGGACGGTGTCGGAGGGGAAATGGAATGTTTCGGAGGAGATGGAATGTATCGGAGGAGATGGAATATATCGGATAATATGAATGTAACGGAGAAGATGGAATGTAACGGAAGAGTTGAAATGTAACGGAGAAGATGGAATGTAACGGAAGAGTTGAAATGTAACGGAGAAGATGGAATGTAACGGAGGAGATGGAATGTAACGGAGGAGATGAGATGTATCGGAGATGATGGAATGCACCGGAGGAGATGGGATGTATCGAAAGAGTTGAAATATAATGGAGAAGATGGAATGTAACGGAGCATATAGAATGTATCGGAGAAGATGGAATATATCGGAGCCGATGGAAAGTATCGGAGGAGATGGAATGTATCGGAGGAGATGGAATGTATCGGAGGAGATGGAATGTAACGGAGGAGACGGAATGTATTGGAGGAGATGAAATGTTACGGAGAAGATGGAATGTAACGGAGGAGATGGAATGTAACGGAGGAGATGGAATGTATCGGAGATGATGGAATGCACCGGAGGAGATGGGATGTATCGGAAGAGTTGAAATGTAACGGAGAAGATGGAATGTAACGGAGGAGATGGAATGTAACGGAGGAGATGGAATGTATCGGAGGAGATGGAATGTATCGGAGGAGATGTTATGTATCGGAGGACATGGAATGTAACGGAGGAGATGGGATGTATCGGAGGAGATGGAATGTAACGGAGCAGATAGAATATATCGGAGAAGATGGAATGTATCGGAGACGATGGAAAGTATCGGAGGAGATGGAATGTATCGGAGGAGATGGAATGTAACGGAGGAGATGGAATGTAACGGAGGAGATGGAATGTATCGGAGGAGATGGAATGTATCGGAGGAGATAATATGTATCGGAGAAGATGAAATGTATCGGGAGGATAGGATGTATCGGAGGAGATGAGATGTATCGGACGAGATTAAATGTAACGGAGGAGATGGAATGTATCGGAAGAGATGAAATGTAACGGAGAAAATGGAATGTAACGGAGAAAATGGAATGTATTGGAGAAGATGGAATGTATCGGAGATGATAGAATGTATCGGAGAAGATGGAATGTAACGGAGGAGATGAAATGTATCGGAGGAAATGGAATGTAACGGAGCTGATAGAATGTATCGGAGAAGATGGAATATATCGGAGACGATGGAATGTTTCGGAGGAGATGGAATGTATCGGAGCAGAAAGAATGTATCGGAGGAGATGGAATGTATCGGAGGAGATGGAATGTATCGGAGGAGATGTTATGTATCGGAGGACATGGAATGTAACGGAGGAGACGGAATGTATTGGAGGAGATGAAATGTTACGGAGAAGATGGAATGTAACGGAGGAGATGGAATGTATCGGAGGAGATGGAATGTATCGGAGGAGATGGAATGTATCGGAGGAGATGGAATGTATCGGAGGAGATGGAATGTAACGGAGAAGATGGGATGTATCGGAGGAGATGGAATGTATCGGAGGATATGGAATGTATTAGAGGAAATCGAATGTATCAGAGAAAATTAGATGGAGTGTTGTTAAAGGATATGGATAAGTGTCGTAGGAAGAGGTTGGGTTGTGGTGTCGCTTGAGATTGAGTGGTGTCGGAGGAGGCGGAGTGGTGTCTGAGGAGATTGAGTTGTGGTGGAGGATTTTGTGACTGATGAGGTGGCACGGGTGTTGGTGGTTTCAGAGAAGATGGAATGCATCGGAGGAGTTGGATTGCAGTGTGTTGGAGGATATGTATAAGTGTCGGAGGAGGAGGCGGCGTTGTGCCGCTGGATATTGAGTGGTGTCAGAGGAGGTGGAGTTGTGTCCCAGGATAATGAGTGGTGTCGGAGGAGCCGGAGTGGTGTCGGAGTAGGTGGAGTGGTGTCGGAGTAGGCGGAGTGGTGTCGCAGGAGATGGATTGGTGTCGATTGAGATGAGATGTTATAGGTTAAGGTTTGCTCCCAATGACCTTTTGATTGTCATTTTGTGACCAATTACTGACTGATTGGAATTACAACAACATTATCAAAGACAGTTAAGCAAATAACTTGGTCAAAAATAACAAACA
Organism: Mya arenaria; assembly: GCF_026914265.1. Classification (NCBI taxonomy): domain Eukaryota; kingdom Metazoa; phylum Mollusca; class Bivalvia; order Myida; family Myidae; genus Mya; species Mya arenaria. Next base: position 62,402,522 of record NC_069122.1, read on the forward strand.
TCTGTGCGACCAGTTGTATTTTTGACTTCAATGACGCGGTATATTATGTTTTGCAAAAAGGCTAAAATGCTAAAAACCCATGACACGAAATAAGAGGAAAAACTATTATTAGGCGTTGAATAAAATGAAAATGCAAAAAGCAATTTCTATGTTAAGTATATCCCAAAAAAAGCCAAAAGGGCCGTATAGGCCGCTAGACCGCAAGACCTCTTTCACTTTCTCTGGCATCAATTCTATGTAGGTAACAGCGTTGTGTCCAGCCCACGTTATGGAAGAACCTCACGGTTTTGCACTGAGGTAAGCACACACAACAGATATCAAAATAATAAAACAATGTCCAATTTCTTAGGAGAATAGGACTTTCGCACGGGAGATTTCTTTACAACTCCTCCGTAACGTGTCTGAATGTAAAGTATTTAATCTCAGTGTTCACCGGGGAGCTATAGCTTTGATATAGCTTTGAACATCTTTTGGTCATCATAGCATTGAAAACATTATTAAGAAGTTCGACGTTGCTATAGAAGATTGATTTTGACCTTGGTTTTGAAATAATGAGCTTGTGTTCTAATGTATTCCTAAAGAGATCAAAGGAAAGAACATGTTCATATGGTATATATGTATTAAATGAAGTGTTAGTTGAAACTTTAAAACAACTGACGACCTAGATATGGCCATAAGCAGTTACTTAAACACTGCATATAGAACACGAATAATTGGTCTACCACTGAATACGTTTAAAAAAATGTAGTTGCGAATACAAGCTCGCTGCCAAGCTATGGAGTTAACGATTGTTTATTGTCGAAGGCAACAATCACCTACTGAAAAGTTTAAATCATGACAGATGAACCAGCAAAACATTTAATACTTCAACTGCAACTCCCAGTGTAAACAAAACCAATTCGCAGCAATTTAAAGGTGCAACGTTTGCAGACAATATGCCATTAAATAAATATCTAAATAAAGCACTAAATAATTATCACTATGCTCTAAGACATGAAAAAGAGTTAATTCTAAGCCAGAAAGTACTCTAGTCCAAGGGGATTCTAAGAAACTCTACCAGTTTGTAAAAGACTTAACCGGAAGCAAGCCTGAGAACCCTATGCCAACTGTGGACGACAGAAGCAATCTAGCTGATAAGTTTGCTGACAATTTCATGGACAAAGTTGAAAACATACGAGAATCTTTGAAGGACTTCGACAATTTTAACCCAGCAGTGAAAGATGTGCCAACTTTTGAATATTTTGAAGAACTTTCAGAGGAGGAAATTAGAAAACTTATAAATGAATTACAAATAAAATCATCAGAACTCGACGAGTTGCCTACAAAAGTTTAAAAGTCATTTCTTAACGAGCTGTTGCCTTCAATCACTAGGCTTGTGAACCTTTTCTTGACACAATGAGTGTTTCCAGCAAAATGGACCACTTTTTAAAAAGTCTGGCCTTAAACTGAAATTTTCTAATTATCGCCCTGTCAGCAATTAGTCATTTTTGTGAAAATTAATTGAAAAAGCAGCACTTTATAGACTTAATCAGCATGTGAATGAGCATAACCTCCTCCAAAAGAACCAATCTGCTTATAGACAGTTTCACTCGTGCGAGTCCGCTTTACTCCGGCTTGTGAATGATTTGCTTGATGGGATGGAACATCAGGAGGGTACGGCACTAATAGCTATAGACCTTAGTGCGGCGTTCGACACGGTCGACCACGACATTCTCGTCCATGTATTGACCAACCAGTATGGTGTTTGTGGATCAGCGCTGGAATGGGTGGATTCGTACCTACGACCACGTGGCTGCCGCGTGAAGGTGAATCAAATTTCTTCATATCAGCGCCATCTTACATGTAGTGTCCCGCAAGGAAGTTGTTTGGGTCCTTGGCTCCATTTGACCTATGCTGGGACTCTATTTGACATTGTGCCCCCGTCCATTTCCATGTTTGGGTTTGCGGACGACCATACAGCGAACGTTCTTATCCAACCAACAACAATCGCAGAAGAGACTGCAATTCAAGAACTGCAAGGTTGTGCTATTGTCATAAACGACTGGATGAACAATAACATTCTAAAAATGAATGCATCCAAAACGGAATTTATCATGTTTGGTAGTCGCCCGCAGTTGGATAAGTGTAACACCAAAGAAATTGAAATATGCGGTGATAACATCGAACTGCAGAATTATATCAGATATTTGGGCGCTTTTCTAGATGCCACACTTAATTTCAAATAGCATATTAAAAGAAAGTGTAAAACTGCTATGTTAAACTATTTCAAGATAAAAACTATCCGTAAGTTTCTAACCAAAGAAGCAACTGAGGTCTTAGTTCTGTCATTAGTAATTTCACACTTGGATTATTGTAACGTCATTCTGTATGATGTCACTCAGTGTGAACTACGTAAATTACAACGTATCCAGAATATGTGTGCCAAATTTGTTCTCAACCGCTTTAGGCGTGATAGTTCAAAACAGGCATTACATGACCTGCCCTGGTTACCCATAAAGGCAAGAATTAATTTTAAGATCCTCACTTATATGTAAAACTGTTCTGTAAGAAATGCTCCTCAATACCTTATTGAAATTTTGTCTAGAAAAGATTCAAAACGCACACTACGATCCTCGGAATCATCAATAGGATGCTACGTTGTGCCATTAAATGAGACCTTCAGCGACAGAAGTTTAAGAACTATTGACCCTAAGCTTTGGAATGAACTGCATCTGAGCCTTAGACAAAGTGATTCAGTAAACATCTTCAAGAAACATTTGAAAACTCATCTTTTCAGAGATTATTAATCATGGTTTTAAAACGTATACCCATGAACTATTTACCAATATATTGATGAGCTGTTCTCTGTTTACACGTTGGTGAACACCCATCATGTATATACATGTTAAAGAGATAAAGAGGAGGCTGAGCATTATTTGTATATATTGAAGATCATGCTGGCTTTAGGAAGCAGATTGGTACTTTTGACAATGTTTTGGTACTCCATGGACTTATTTCACATATGATAAACGATCTTAAAATATTATATTGCGAGTTTAGGTAAAAGTAGTTTGTGTGAACAATCTCACTCTTATCCCAAAAATCCTGAATAAAGTAAATATTTATGCAAAAAGCTACAGAAACATGCTCAGTAGCAAAAAGTTTAAACATAAACCCGGTTTAGTGGCAATGGGCAAACGCCAAAGACATAGAACACAAAATCACAAACAAGAAACATAGAACAGCACAAAACTCTACAAACAGCACAGTGCATAAATACTATATATATATATAAAATAATTGGTATGTTTATCAACAATTGTTAGGTACCGCCTTGGAACGGTCAGTAAAATGTAAATTTACGGTGGGTTTAAACCAGTTTATGTACACAAACCTCACTCTTATCCCAACAATCCTTAATAAAGATAAAACGCAAAAGGTAAATCTTAACAAAGTATGCATTAACTTGAGGAAACTTATCAATAAAACAAATAATAATAAAAAACGAAAAGGTAAACCCCAAGTACTTCTATGTATGATTAGAGATCTCAACTCTATCTGCAGACGGAGGGAAACAATTCAGAGCACCTAATGCAAATACTTTTCAAAGATACGATGCAGTCATCGTTAGAAACCAAAAACATCACACACAATCTGCCTTATAAAATAAAAGGTTTAAAACTGTGATCATAGAGTTTCATAATAAAAAGCATCATTGTACTAAAACAGGGAACAAATAAAGAAAAACATTAATAAAAAGAAAAGCGACTTGCATATGCTATTCTCTCCTTCCAAATGATTTTAAAACGTAAAATATTTGAAGAAAATTAAGTCACAGCCAAAACACTCGGAGTCAGTCAACACGTGTTCGCCAAAAAAGGTTTTAAAGATAACATGAATTAGCAAATTCTTCATAAAAATCAAAGCACTGAAAGTTTAGTTATGAAATGATGCTATATTCAACCCAATATTTTGTTTCAGGTATTCATCTTCAAAAACAAGAAGGCAAGTGCTCTTCAAAATATTGCCTTTATATCCACGGTTTAAATAAAATCCAAGTAATTAATTAAGTCTACCTGCCCAACTACCTGCTGGAAACATTTTAATTTTACGAATTTTCTTTAAAACATCACCATAAAAATTGGGATGAGCTATACTATCAGCAATGAGCGATTTAAGACTACTATTGTACTTTGATATGAGATTATAATGACCATTAACAAATTTTGAGAAAGTTAAGACGAAAGTGGTAAATCTTACCGAAACTATGGCAGAAATTAATAAGATAAAGCGTTAGAGGTAAACTTGTAAGTGTTATATGAAGTATGTATAGCGCATGCGCGCAGGTAGTCTTAAGACCGCAAAATCCGAAGAACTACTTCTTTTCATGTCGTTTTAACCCATTTTTTTGTCTCAATGCGCTCTATGTTTAGCAGAATGACGTCGACACCATAAACTAGATTAGTTGGATTGCGGTCCGAGTATGAGTTCTTGCTTGCTCGGGTATTTCCGCGCTGTATTTCTGCATCCCGACGTTTTATTTATAGCAGAAAACAACTATTTTAGATCGCTATACGTATCAGATTGATGTGGATCAAGATAATGGAGGCTTTTGTAGGAAGGTATCATAATGATATTAACGCTGAATTTAGCCCAAGATGTTCCAGAAATTATTACCGACCACAAGTGTCCCATCGCCTGCAGGGTTTGTTATTATGACCTGGCGTGACCCTGAAACACGCTTATTTGTAATTAGGGATGCAAACGAATGGCAAAATTGATATTCGGTAATTCTTTCGATCGAATATTCTAATATTCGACTACCAATATGAATGTATAAGAAGTGTAGTAAACTACTATCCGTTATAGCCGGTATACGCGAAGGACCCTGATTTTTCCAAACATTAGCAATGAAATTCCACATTTACAAAATAAAATCTAACAAAAGCAATAGCTTTTGAACAAATTAAAACGAAAATTTCAATTCCACTGAAAAAGGCGAAGATCTTAAATTCCTGGTTGAATGTCATGATGCACCAACGGTTCCTTCTGTAGGACGAGCGGCCTGGTTCTGGGATTGACATCTGCTAAATATAACTATGAAAAAACCAAACCTACTCGGAAATTAGATAAATAATTAAACGGAAATAACCCTGAATTTTGACTCATCTATTGTACAACAATGACCTAAATTGCTATTCTATACTTATACATTTCAAAGCACGAACGTTATATCGAAACATGGAAAACAGTATATAACTAGCACATGCTAAACATTTCCGATTTATGTTTGTTTCCTCGCCCAATGTGGACACACGCGCTCTTGGCCCTCAACACAGTTTTTACTTTTAGCCATTCACCCATTCCCCTTGTTAAAATAAAATATGCAACTCTCACGTATTTGCCGGCAGATATTCTTTCAGCGCGTTCGCGCTTTGATTCTTGTTTGTTAAGGGTGCGGCAGTGGAATGTTTATCTCCTTTGTTTTTTAGGCTGTAGGCGCTAGGCCTGCAGACTTTTATAACCGTATCTCGGAGATCGACATAACATTTTTCACTATTGGTGCGGTTAGAACTGCGGTAGTCACCGACCTAATTTACATTTACATTCACATCGAACATACCTCGTAGGCAATAGCTACGGACTGCGTTCTGCATTTTAATTAGCTTGCTATAAATAACGCGTTAATGAGTTCTCAATCTATGTTATGCGGTTAATATAGTTCGAATAAGCTGCGTTTTGCGTAATATAACGCAATTTATTTGTACAATAAGCAATTATTTTAATATCGGCGAGTTACAGAACGCAATATAAAAAGCAGAATCCTATAAACCTCTGTTTCGATTTTGCTTCGGCAGCAGACCGATATCATCTACATGTACACTGTAGTTTAGAATAGAATGTGGGTCATCGTATTCGGACAGGTGTACTCCCCGGAAATAAACTCTGCGAAGTCGTCAAAACCTGGAAAACATATAGATCATATTATGATGCAATTAAACGCTAATTAAGCGTTTAATATAAATTCATAATATTTTAAATGAATGCTTCATTTTATCCTACAATCATTATCTTGGGGGGATTTAGTTATTTCATGAGTACATTTTCTATGTTTTAAATTTCTAAACATTTTTTTTGAGATTGTTAGTTTATACTTGTGTTTGTAAAATGTATGTCGTATAAAACCATTCTCTTGTGTAAGAACATACTAACAACCTTTTAACCATTAATAAATGAATATTATACACTTTTACCACTCAAATTAAATGGCGTAAAACGATGACAGGCTATCGACCTGCCACAATTTGTGTCATAGACATGTAATGCCGAACGGAAAGTATGTGAATATTTCTCAGTTTGTCTCAGTAATTTCAGTCAAATATTTTGAGCATGTAGCATGATGCATATGCATATATTTAAAAAAAAACTGATATAATCTGTTCATGTATATCTGTTCATTTTGTCCACGAGTGATATACGTTAAGGGCATAATTAAGATACATGTATGTACATCAAACATACAGGAAGTAAATAGTATGCGGGTGGTTCGAGCCAGAGGTATTTGGCGTTGTAGAAAGAAGGCTTAAACATTAAACTAATTAATATGTCCAATGCATTTTGTTGGAATGCATTTGGTTTAGCTGACATACCCTGGTAGTAAATTAAATACGCCCAAGTCAAATTTCAAGTGTAGAGTAGATTCTACTAAAATTTCCTTAATGCCTTTTCCGTGGCAGTGCATTGTTCATTAAGGGTTTAATATGATATTGAGAATTACTCAATACCTTATAAGTAACTATTTGGTGTAGTCCACATTTCAAGTGACTTATACTGCATGATCTCATTGAGAATCAACTTTAAACTCTAAAAGTGTTCGCGAAGGAAATTATGAGCGAGCATATACTATCTTTAGATTTTTATGTTAATAATTATGTTTTACAATTACATGACTATACTCACAAAACGTTGCAGGCCAAAAGCCATTCAACGCTTTAAGCGCTTTGATTCATTATATATAAATGATCTAAAAGAAATCTACTAAATGGTTTTTTAAGGGTTGAGATGTATATGTTTAAAATATGATGCACAACTTTTTCAAATACCAGAGATAGGTTTCAAACTTTTACTAGATGCATTGTAATGCATGGACACTAAAAGCCAACGTATAGAAAGCTGTGTGGTTTCTTAAAAATCAGGTTTGCAGCCCAGGTTTCTTAATTTTATATATAATGGAGACCTGATAGAAATCGTTAAATCTTTCTCTAACATAGGTTTGTTTGTTTTTTACAGGTGGCTTTTTTAATCAGATCCAGCTAACACAAGCGGGTAGATCAATTAAGGCAAACAATATTTTAAATAAATACATATTTATACAATTGTTCAAATGTTAGTATGGAGCACATATAAAAATTATTTGTCTTTTATGGCAAACACACAAACTAATTGGAATGTTGATATGCACATGTTGTATATTTTGCTTTACTTTGGTAGGTTATGTAAAAAATTTGCATTGTTATATTTTTGCATGTCGCCATTTATAAAGACCGGTTATAAAGCAGGAAGAATAAAAAGGAGCCATAAGTTAAACATGTTTACAGAGGAAACATTGTTATTTAGGCGTTTACATTTCGCGGAAGGGATTAAAAAATGCTATCTGGAAATTATAATGAGCTCATTGTCGATATTGTATTTAAAATTAGGGATTTTCAATGTCTATGTGTTGTAGTTTAAACATAAATCATACCTAATGCTGTAATCCTATGCACGCCTACAGTTAATTACCTGTACTTGTATGTACCCATATTGCTACCAACAACAAATATCATTTCCGACACTAATACTAAAATGAGAAATACAAGTTGGAGTATTCGCAAATTAAGACTCATTAATTTGCAAAATATACCTTCCGGCGTGAACTGGCCAGATATGCATTTTTATTAAGCAGTCAGTTATATTCTGAACAGAAGCTGATTTCTTATTATTTCATATGATGCATTCTCATTATATTGGAAATAAAATAACTTTCCATTATTTTTAAAATGCATTTAATTATGATATATTTATTCTAAGAATTGTTTACAATATGAATTACAATTACGTCATAAAAGTGGGTGTCCCTTTTATACAGCACAAGTGAATACCACGCACATGGCTCGTACAAGCATTCTTTCACCGCTACTCTATATCAAGTCAGGTAAGTTCCAGAGTGTGTTTTTTTACTTTACTTAAAAGACGTACCAGTTTTGTTGGCGCAAGTTTGACCACTTGAAAGCATTGGTATACTTGTCTGATCCGATGCGAAGAACAGCAACGACTCACTTTGTTTCAGGAACGTATATTGTCCAGTAACCACATAAAGTCTTTACTAAACACCATTATGACAGAAACAGTATCAATGCTACTGATAATTATGATATACTTGAAATTGGTGGATTTGAAGACAAGCTTTCTTTTCTGGAATATTCCCTACCAATAACATAACTGATGTACTGCAACCAGGATTTTTCACTGTCACATTTTATATGCTAAAAATGTACGTTGAAATGTATAAAATATATATAAAAAATCGTGATAATAGGCAAACATAATAAATTATGACAACCATGTAACTTTGTTAATCCATCATTCTGGATCCATAAACTTAAAACGATGTTTCCCAACGGTCTTAATAATAAACTTGAATGTGATATTTAACAAAACTACATGGTTGTCATAATTTATTATGTTTGCCTATTATTACGATTTTTGTGTCACTCCCCCGTCTCCGCTAACGAAAATTAGTGGAATGTATTCTTGATGATAAAGATCTTTCCATTCTGAAACTTAAAGTTCTGTGGACGGCGACCATGCCGTTTCTCTGCTGATTTTTTTTAAGTTCAGGCAGTATTTAAAGTCTGAGGAGCACATTGGTGTATGTATTCTTATTTCTTTACATAAGAATATGTGTTTTATTAAGAATTCGTCTGTATTTTAAGTAAAATCTGATAAGACTGATTTCTGATTTTGTACCCAAATTGTTCACACCAAGATTTCAAGTATTTTAGTTTCATATACCATGCGTGTAGAACTAAGTTGATATTAACTAGAATTATTCAATGTTTTATATTTTTGGTAATTTTGTTTTTGAACTACATATCATAAAAGTATAATGTTTTTGATATTTTGCTCAAAATGTAACCCACGTGGTATATTTCTGTATTTGTGTATTTTCGATTTTTACCACATACGTACTCAACACCAATAAAGTTAAACTTAAAATTGTTATTAACTTGGTTCGCTGTCTGCGCTAAGGCAGAATAATTTTTACTACACTAGTTCTTATAGGCTATTGTATCACTAAATGATCCATAATGATATTATGTTTATTTGTATGTTTCTTTATCGTATATATATATATATGATTCATAAATTTAGCAACGTCATTTATTTTGCCGCAAAACGACGTGCGGCAGGTATATGACGTTGACGCAACTTCCTGTTTATACTGGTTGCTTATTTATCCTGTCACTTGCATACATATCGATCCAATAACAAGGTGCCGTGTAAATTTTAGTTTATTAGGATAGTAGACCACGTGATGTTTATCTACAGTCAGGTGGTCATGTGACCGCGAAAACGAACGATCAATGGACCACCAACAGCCGACCTCAACAATCACTCGCCCATAAAGTCCCATCATTATGCAAAATAATGAAACTGGCAAAACAATCGACCTGAAAATCTACATGTGAAATCTTACCCCACTCGCTAATGCTGGAAACTGTGAAACAGCATTCAACGATACTCGTCGATAGTTTATTCCATTTCTGTGGCGAGTATGATCTCTTTGCCGGTGCAGTTCTGAACATCCAACACTATTAACATGAATTAAATCCATTTAATATTTGTCGATTGTTTGTAAACACTCGTGATCTTGAATCATGACCTGTGTACTGTACTCTGTGACTTGCGGAATAATTGTTACATCATCAGATAATGTTTGGAGAATGATCCATGCTTATGCACGTTTAAAAGCTTTTTATTTTTTGAATTGATATTTACGTATTAAAATGCAATGACTTTGAATATAAACGTATTGAAAAAAGTTTTGAGAACTATTTGGGGGGCGATTTAAACATGGATACCGGGTGTGATGACGTCAACAGGGAAAAAACAGTTGCCCCCCTTACTTTTAAAGATACTTAATAATGTTAAGGTTTTAATAGTGTTTAATTAACAAAGTAACAGGATAAATAGAATACTAGGTTAGTGCCGAGAAGGAGAAAGTTTATCTGGCTCGGCTGCGGATTTTATCGGGTTCGCCTTCGGCTCACCCGATAAATTCCTCCGCCTTGCCAGATAAACTTCCTCCATCATCGGCACTAACCTAGTATTCTCTATATCTACTGATGAAGGCGTTACGCCAGAACGTTTAAGATATATAGGATCTGACACGAGTTGTCATTTAATACAAGATTTTATAAAACGAGTTCATGAAATTTGTTAGTAAGCGAGCCTCTAGTGAGCTTACTAACAACTTTCATGGACGAGTTTAATAAAAATCTTGTATCAAATGACGAGTGTCAGATCTTTTTTTATCACATGCTTAAAACGGTGTTATTATTACCAATTTAGTTCCACTTTCTGAACCCATTGTTGACAGACAAAGTACTCAGAGTGGACTGTCATCGATGAGCCATATAAATAGTTCCAAATGAAAATGACAAAAATAGCAAGCAGTTATCAATTTTTAATTCTGATAAAGCGCTTTACAATGTACAAATATGAAAATGTGTAGTAGAATATCCAGCAACATGGATAACGAACAATTTTAACCAAAAATCTCCAATAAGTACACAATTTGATGACGTCACACTGAGAGTACATGTATTTACGCGGTTTATGTGTCCCTCATCGGTCTATCAAGTTTTACTGTGTGCACGGATTTAAAAGTTATTCGCTGTCGCTTTCTACGATGATATGCAGCGTTTTCGTAGTGTGAATGGAGTTTCATAACATGTACTACCAGGAAGTTCCACCAAGAATGTTTCCAGCGAACATGATGTTCTTGTCGTCATGGAATGTGTACTGAGAAGCCTGTGCTGCGAAAATTCGTATTTGTGTTTTGGTAAACGACAGCTGATTTTACTGGCAAATGGCATTGATTGCATATTGCCTGTGTTTGTCAAGATTGAGATGGTCTCGTGGTGTTCGTCACTAATCTGGCTGTATTTGTTGACTGACTTAATATTTCTGTCGCAGTGTCATTTTAATGCTTTATTGAAATAACGTTTATCGTAATCATTGAAATAAACATTGAATCGATTACGGAGTTTCATATCATCATTTGTCCCATCTGCAATTAAACTTGCTATGCATTCATGTACGCGTTAGAGTATTATAGCTAGAGCGTAGATTACTTGTTAAGGTAGTTTATACCTCAAACAATAGCATCTCATTTAAACCCTTATTTGCACGCAAGTTTACCCAGTAACAGTACCTATACACCTTAACTGTTTGCGGTTGGTCAAGCGTAGCGAGAGATTAACTCTGCCATTATTCGCTTTACCATTGCTTGACTAGCATGATTTACAATATATAGTTTACATATATATTGCAGGTCTAGCCAAAAGAATTGTCTGATATGTAATCTTACACATGTGTTAGATAAAAATATTCGTAATGGGTATATCACACGGAAAAAAGGGTAAGCATGTGATAAAATAAACTTTACATGTTTATGTGGTTTATGTTATTCATAAAATTTATATACAAAGTCAGTAAATACAAAGAATAGTAGTTTCTTCTTATTCGTTGAAAATAAGACTATGGTATATATAAATGTATATGTTTGTTAGGTAAACACAAAATCTTGTTAAGGTACTATTTCTCGATTATGAATACATATGTATTTGTTTGTGAAACACTTTCTCTATGCCGGATATAAAATAGTACTAGTACCGCTTAAACCTTTTGTGACGTTATCATTAGGACGTATCTTACATGTGAAGATTCCAGTAGGGAAGACCAAGCTTACTGGTAGTGGTGGAATAATTCTAGACGCGAATTTGACTGTGTCGCAAGACCACGTGTTTCTGGACGACTGTGGCAGCACCCCGTGTACCCGCCAGTACCCCATCTGCGTCAAACGCTACAATAGTTATATGAAAAACTACAGAAACAAGTACAGTAGTCGAAAGTTACACATGGTCAACGCCAATGACATATGACACAAAAACAAACAATCACAAACCAGAATCATGGAACATCAACACAAAATTCCACAAACAACACACTACATATATAATATATAAAACTAGGGGTGTTTATCAAGGATTGTAAGGTACTGCCTTGCATAGTGGGAAGACCAAGTGCCTGCAACTGCACTGCGGTAAGGGCCGTCCATGCCAGATTTATAATTTGTGTGTATATTTTTCCGCGATTGTTTAGAATTGAAGGTTCTTTATTTAAAATTCAGGCTTTTTTCCGTAACGTGAGATTCGATTGCCAGTCGTAGTACTCAAACGATAAGCTACCGTGTTTTGGTATTTGTTATCTTTTTCAATAAGGCGTTCCCGAAGTTGTTGCTGTTACTGTGTTGTTCAAAATGTGAAGAACGTTAAATGATTTCAAGCTATATCAAGATCAAACAGCTCTAGAGCAGTGCCCCACCAGATAACGCTATGCTTCCTGTGTAAACACCCAACAACACTAGAGCAGTGCCCCACCAGATAGCGCTATGCTTCCTGTGTAAACACCCAACAACACTAGAGCAGTGCCCCCACCAGATAGCGCTATGCTTCCTGTGTAAACACACAACAACACTAGAGCAGTACCCTGCCAGATATCACAATGCTACCAGTGTGAAGATGCAACAACGCTAGAGCAGTACCCAACCAGATAGCACAATGCTTCCTGTGTGAAAACCCAACAGCACCAGAGAAGTACCCCTACCAGATAGCACAATGCTTCCTGTGTGAAATCCCAACAACACCAGTGCAGTATCCCAAGCAAATATCGCAATGCTTCCTGTGTGAAGACCCAACAACACTAGAGCAGTACCCCTACCAGACAGCACAATGCTTCCTGTGTGTAGACCAAACAAAACCAGAACAGTACCCCCACCATATAGCGCAATACATTCTGTGTGAATACCTAACAGCAGTGCCCGACCAGATATCACAATGCTTTCTGTTTGAAGACCCACCTGCACCAGAGCAATACGCCCCACCAAATAGCACAATGCTTCCTGTGTGGAGACCCAACAACACCAGAGCAGTACTCAACCAGATAGCACAATGCTTCATGTATGAAGACCCAACAACACCAGAGCAGTACCCAACCAGATAGCACAATGCTTCCTGTGTGAAGACCCACCTGCACCAGAGCAGTACCCTTACCAAATAGCGCAATGCCTCCTGTTTGAAGAACCAACAGCACTAGAGCAGAACAAAACCAGATAGCGCAATGCTTCCTATATGAAGAACCAGCAGCACAAGAGCAGTACCCCGCCAGACTGAACAATGCTTCCTGTGTGAAGATCCAACAACACTAAAGCAGTACCCCGTCAGACAGCACAATGGTTCCTGTGTGAAGACCCGAACACACTAGAGCAGTACCCAACCAGATAGCACAATGCTTTCTGTTTAAAGACCCAACAGCACTAGAGCAGTACCTCACCAGATCGTGCAATGCTTCCTGTGTGAAGATCCAGCAGCACTAGAGCAATGCCAAACAAGATCGCGGAATCCTTCCTGTATGAAGACCCAACAACACTAGAGCAGTACCCCGCCAGACAGCACAATGCTTCCTGTGTGAAGACCCAACAACACCAGAGCAGTACCCGCCAGACGGCACAATGCTTCCTGTGTGAAGACACAACAGCACTAGAGCAGTACCCCTACCAAATAGCGTAACGCTCCCTGTGTAAAGATCCAACAACACTAGAGCAGTACCTCGCCAGACAGCACAATGCTTCCTATGTGAAGACATAATAGCACTAGCGCAGTACCCCTACCAAATAGCGCAACGCTTCCTGTGTGAAGATCCAACAGCACTAGAGCAGTACCCAACATGATCGTACAACGTTACCCGTGTAAAGATCCAACAACACTAGAGCAGTACCTCGCCAGACAGCACAATGCTTCCTGTGTGAAGACACAACAGCACAAGAGCAGGACCCCCACCTGATAACGCAACGCTTCCTCTGTGAAGACCCAATAGCACTAGAGCAGTACCCCTACCAAATAGCGCAATGCTTCCTGTGTGAAGACACAACAGCACAAGAGCAGGACCCCACCTGATAACGCAACGCTTCCTGTGTGAAGATCCAACAGCACTAGAGCAGTACTCCTACCAAATAGCGCAATGCTTACTGTGTAAAAACCAACAGTACTAGAGCAGTGCCCCACCAGATATCACAAGGCGTTCTGTTGGAAGACCCAACAGGGTAACAGTTGTGCCCAATCAGGTTTCTCAGTGCCTTCTGTGTTTATAACCAACATCATTTGAGATGTAGCTTACTAGATCGCGAATTACTTTCTGTTGGCACGATGCTTCCTGTGTGAAGACCCAACAGCAGTACCCGACCAAATATCACAATGCGTTCTGTGCGAAGACCCACCTGTACCAGAGCAATACCCCACCAGATAGCACAATGCGTCCTGTTTGAAGACCCACCTGCACCAGAGCAATACCCCACCAGATATCATAATGCGTCCTGTGTGAGGACCCACCTGCACCAGAGCAGTACCCCACCGGATAGCACAATGCGTCCTGTTTGAAGACCCACCTGCACAGAGCAATACCCCACCAGATAGCACAATGCTTCCTATGTGAAGACCCACCTGCACCAGAGCAGTACCCCACCAGATGGCACAATGCTTCCTGTGTGAAGACTCACTTGCACCAGAGCAATACCCCACCAGATGGCACAATGCTTCCTGTGTGAAGACACAGCCGCACTAGAGCAGTACCCCTACCAAATAGCCGACGCTTCCTGTGTGAAGATCCAACAGCACTAGAGCAGTACCCAACAAGATCGCTCAACGTTACCCGTGTGAAGATCCAACAACACTAGAGCAGTACCTCGCAAGACAGCACAATGCTTCCTGTGTGAAGACACAACAGCACCACTAGAGCAGTACCCCTACCAAATAGCGTAACGCTTCCTGTGTAAAGGTCCAACAGCACTAGAGCAGTACTTCGCCACACAGCCAATGCTTCCTATTTAAAGACACAACAGCACTAGAGCAGTACCCTTACCAAATAGCGCAACGCTTCCTGTGTGAAAATCCAACAGCAGTACCAAACAAGATCGCGCAACGTTACCCGTGTGAAGATCCAACACCACCAGAGCAATACCTCGCAAGACAGCACAATGCTTCCTGTGTGAAGACACAACAGCACTAGAGCAGTTCCCCCACCTGATAGCGCAACGGTTCCTGTGTGAAGATTCAACAGCACTAGAGCAGTACCCCTACCAAATAGCGCAATGCTTACTGTGTGAAGAACCAACTGCACTAGAGCAGTGTCCCATCAGATATAACAATGCGTTCTGTTGGAAGACCCAACAGTGTAAGAGTTGTACCCAATCAGGTATCTCACTGCTTTCAGTGTTTATATTCAACATTATGTGAGATGTACCTTACCAGATCGCGTAATGCTTTCTGTTGGCACAATGCGTCCTTTGTGAAAACCCAACAGCAGTGCCCGACCAGATATCACAATGCGTTCTGTACGAAGACCCACCTGTACCAGAGCAATACCCCACCAGATAGCACAATGCGTCCTGTTTGAAGACCCACTTGCACCAGAGCAATACCCCACCAGATATCATAATGCGTCCTGTGTGAAGACCCACCTGCACCAGAGCAGTACCCCACCGGATAGCACAATGTGTCCTGTTTGAAGACCCACCTGCACATAGCAATACCCCACCAGATAGCACAATGCTTCCTATGTGAAGACCCACCTGCACCAGAGCAATACCCCACCAGATGGCACAATGATTCCTGTGTGAAGACCCACTTGCACCAGAGCAATACCCCACCAGATGGCACAATGCTTCCTGTGTGATGTGAAGACACAACCGCACTAAAGTAGTACCCCTACCAAATAGCCGACGCTTCCTGTGTGAAGATCCAACAGCACTAGAGCAGTACCCAACAAGATCGCTCAACGTTACCCGTGTGAAGATCCAACAACACTAGAGCAATACCTCGCAAGACAGCACAATGATTCCTGTGTGAAGACACAACAGCACTAGAGCAGTACCCCTACCAAATAGCGTAACGCTTCCTGTGTGAAGATCCAACAGCACTAGAGCAGTACTTCGCCAGACAGCCAATGCTTCCTATGTAAAGACACAACAGCACTAGAGCAGTACCCTTACCAAATAGCGCAACGCTTCCTGTGTGAAAATCCAACAGCAGTACCAAACAAGATCGCGCAACGTTACCCGTGTGAAGATCCAACAACACCAGAGCAATACCTCGCAAGACAGCACAATACTTCCTGTGTGAAGACACAACAGCACTAGAGCAGTTCCCCCACCTGATAGCGCAACGGTTCCTGTGTGAAGATTCAACAGCACTAGAGCAGTACCCCTACCAAATAGCGCAATGCTTACTGTGTGAAGAACCAACTGCACTAGAGCAGTGTCCCATCAGATATAACAATGCGTTCTGCTGGAAGACCCAACAGTGTAAGAGTTGTACCCAATCAGGTATCTCACTGCTTTCAGTGTTTATATTCAACATTATGTGAGATGTACCTTACCAGATCGCGTAATGCTTTCTGTTGGCACAATGCTTCCTGTGTGAAAACCCAACAGCAGTGCCCGACTAGATATCACAATGCGTTCTGTTTGAAAACAGCATATTAGTTGTACCCAGTCAGGTGTCTCGGTGCTTTCTGTGTTAATATTCGACATCATGTGAGCTGTACCTTACCAGATCGCGAAATGCTTTCTGTTGGAACATCCGACCTTACACAAACAGCAATAGAGCAGTATTCACTAGAAAGCTCAACGCTTTAGGTAGCATTCCTAATAAATATATCAATAGTATGTTTTTACATGTGTGTGAAACAATCACATGTAACTCAGAAAATATTTAAACAAAGTGGGGGTTTTCGGGATTCAACCCAAGGAAGAAAGAACATATCTGCAAACTGAACAGTATGTCCTTGGTTTCAAATCAATACCAACAAATGCATAGTGTTTATGAACTATTCGCACTTGCGCGTATGTGACACTTTGCATTTTAGATTATGCGATAATGATCACGGTAATGTTTGGCGATAATGAGGTTCGTTATAACTTAATATCTCACATTAGCAACCATATTTAGCATTTGTATACGATTAACGTTTTCATGTTTCAATTAATGGCAGTTTTTAAGTGTTGTTCGTGTATCCTGCTTTAATATCTAGGCAAATTCGTTTTTAGAATCGGACTGTTATGTTATTTAGTGTGCTGTGGTAAAAACCAACAGTACTAGAGCAGTGCCCCACCAGATATCACAAGGCGTTCTGTTGGAAGACCCGACAGGGTAACAGTTGTGCCCAATCAGGTTTCTCAGTGCCTTCTGTGTTTACAACCAACATCATTTGAGATGTAGCTTACTAGATCGCGAATTACTTTCTGTTGGCACAATGCTTCCTGTGTGAACCCTAACAACAGTACCCGACCAAATATCACAATGCGTTCTGTGCGAAGACCCACCTGTACCAGAGCAATACCCCACCAGATAGCACAATGCGTCCTGTTTGAAGACCCACCTGCACCAGAGCAATACCCCACCAGATATCATAATGCGTCCTGTGTAAAGACCCACCTGCACCAGAGCAGTACCCCACCGGATAGCACAATGCGTCCTGTTTGAAGACCCACCTGCACAGAGCAATACCCCACCAGATAGCACAATGCTACCTATATGAAGACCCACCTGCACCAGAGCAGTACCCCACCAGATGGCACAATGCTTCCTGTGTGAAGACCCACTTGCACCAGAACAATACCCCCACCAGATGGCACAATGCTTCCTGTGTGAAGACACAACAGCACTAGAGCAGTACCCCTACCAAATAGCGCAACGCTTCCTGTGTGAAGATCCAACAGCACTAGAGCAGTACCCAACAAGATCGCGCAACGTTACCCGTGTGAAGATCGAACAATACCAGAGCAGTACCTCGCAAGACAGCACAATGCTTCCTGTGTGAAGACACAACAGCACTAAAGCAATACCCCTACCAAATAGCCGACGCTTCCTGTGTGAAGATCCAACAGCACAGAGCAGTACCCAACAAGATCGCTCAACGTTACCCGTGTGAAGATCCAACAACACTAGACCAGTACCTCGAAAGACAGCACAATGCTTCCTGTGTGAAGACACAACAGCACTAGAGCAGTACCCCTACCAAATAGCGTAACGCTTCCTGTGTGAAGATCCAACAGCACTAGAGCAGTACTTCGCCAGACAGCCAATGCTTCCTATGTAAAGACACAACAGCACTAGAGCAGTACCCTTACCAAATAGCGCAACGCTTCCTGTGTGAAAATCCAACAGCAGTACCAAACAAGATCGCGCAACGTTACCCGTGTGAAGATCCAACACCACCAGAGCAATACCTCGCAAGACAGCACAATGCTTCCTGTGTGAAGACACAACAGCACTAGAGCAGTACCCCCACCTGATAGCGCAACGGTTCCTGTGTGAAGATTCAACAGCACTAGAGCAGTCCCCTACCAAATAGCGCAATGCTTACTGTGTGAAGAACCAACTGCACTAGAGCAGTGTCCCATCAGATATAACAATGCGTTCTGTTGGAAGACCCAACAGTGTAAGAGTTGTACCCAATCAGGTATCTCACTGCTTTCAGTGTTTATATTCAACATTATGTGAGATGTACCTTACCAGATCACAATGCGTTCTGTTTGAAAACAGCATATTAGTTGTACCCAGTCAGGTTTCTCGGTGCTTTCTGTGTTAATATTCGACATCATGTGAGCTGTACCTTTATTAACGTTTTCATGTTTCAATAAATGGCAGTTTTTAAGTGTTGTTCGTGTATCCTGCTTTATTATCTAGGCAAATTCGTTATTAGAATCGGACTGTTATGTTATTTAGATGTTTAGTTAGTTTTGGGCAATAGCATTTGTATGTATTCACAGAACTAGAGGCAAAAGACACCATAACGTTGCATCCCAACGTACATAATGATATTCTTCGTTGTGAGAATCGGCAATAGAACTTTTATAAAAAAAAATAAAAGACTCTGTTACACGGTAACATAATACTGAAGATGAATATGAGATTGATGTTCACGCATATAACAATGATACTAGATTAACCATTTTAAATTTTAGTTATTATTTAATAATTTTTCCTTATAACTTTGGAAAATATTCGTAAATATTCGATAAATAAAACAATTAAAACGTGAAAAGAAATACAGTATTGTTAATTTAACGCACCATAAGTATTAAGTATAATGTTTAAGAACGATACTCTCCTTAAATGTGAAGTATACATCACATATAAACGTTATCTGCGAGTACGCGTGACGTCAAATTTACTGTAACGTTAAGTGACATCATGGTCTTGCGCGATGTTTCATCAGTATTCATAGACTCATATCTTCAGTTCCAATGTGAGCTAAATGTTTAAGAAAAGAAAACAACGAATAAAATATTCATTGTACGGTTGTTGTTTTTTTTTTAATTAAGATCTATATCTTCATATAAATGAATATTACTGATACATGTTTCACATGGAGCAATTGATATAAAAACAAAATCATATTTATGAAGAAAGCAAAGTAAAAAGGTACCTGTAAATATTTTATTAAGTGAAAAAGCTTTCTTCAATATTGTATTGTTAACTTCAATTAAGCAAATGGACATAACGTAATTCAGTATAACATACTTCTGAAACACATTCCGTCCGTCAACTTGTTTTCATGTGACTGAGTTGAAAATCCGTGATATCGTCTGATGTCTCTGTGTATAAACTAATCAATATCGGTAGTGGACTGGACTGTCCGGGCCTAAATCCATGCAGCGGTTATTTCCCTTTATTCTCATATGGTTTTCATTTCAAGTATAGATTTAACGGAACAGATCAGAATAGAATACATTTTTTCCACACCTTACATCACACATGTATACATCATTGTAGTAGAATATGATAGCCCATTATCAAAGTTTAGTATTAAACATTTGCTTGGCGGTTGATATAAGTTGTATAACTAGTTGAAATTATTTAAGGAATGAATTGCGGGGTTGATGTCATGTTCGGGTAATGAACGCAATTGGGCTGGTCAAAGTGTGCGGAGTCCGATATTTTACGGGACTTGCTGAGATAATACAAACAATAACAAGATGAACAATTTTCATGTATATTGTTATGCGATGAATTGCGATCCGAACTTATCTTAAGATGTTGCGTTCATCGGATGATAACCGGAATTGCCGAAAGCCAGTTCATTTAAGGAATGGTAGTTGAGGTGTAAATATTTACAGTTGCATATAGAGTGGCAAATATACATACTCTTTTTCAGAGATAATTATACGTACGGATCATTTTACAACTAAGTGACAGTTGGTACTGAAGCGTTTATTTTTTTGAAAATTAACAAAACCACATGGGGCAGAAACCAGTAATTTTATTTTTTCTAGCTTATACAGTATGCTGTATAAATATATCATAAATATACTGTATAAGCCAGAAAAATAAAAATAAAAATAAAAATATCATAATTGATAATAATAACAGGGACAGAAACAATATATACTATATTGGCTAGAAAAAATAAAAATAATTTGTTTCTGTCCCCTGTAAACAAAACAAGAAGGGGATGAGCTGATTTTGGCGGCCGTCTTCTCGGCTCGTCATTGAGATTTTTGCGTAGGAAAACCTAGACCTTAGTTCCGGGATCAAACTTTCACTCGTGTTTGGAGCGTAAAGACAATCAAGGTTCTCCGGACAAACTTTACCCCACACTTGGAGCGTAAAGACCATCCTTTTAGGTTGTCCGGTTAGCGCAGTGGATATCGCACTCGCTTCTCACCTAGGCGACCCGGGTTCGATTCCCGGCTCGGGCGCATGTGAGTTTGGTTCGTGGTCACCAAGCCGGACAAGTGGGTTTTCTCCGGGTTCTCCGGTTTCCCCCACAACACAAGACCACACTCTCGTGTAAAATCGTGCCAACGAGAGTGATTGATATAATGTTGTAATTACTTGTTTCACAATCGTTGTAAAATAAATATGTTTAAATTAAACTAAAGACCATCCTTAAGCAGTAACCCCAATATTGATCAAGAACATTGATCTCGGGTCAAACTTTACCTCATATTTGGAGCGTAAAAAAATCCTTAGGCGGTTACCCCAATATTGATCAAACCATTGATCTCGGGTCAAACTTTACCTCATATTTGGAGCGTAAAAAAATCCTTAGGCGGTTACCCCAATATTGATCAAGGACATTGCTCTTAGGTCAAATTTTACCTCACATTTGGAGCGTAAAGACCATCCTTAGGCGGTTACCCCAATATTGATCAAGAACATTGCTCTTGGTCAAACTTTACGTCGCATTTGGAGCGTGAATACCATCCTTAAACAGTAACTCCAATATTGTTCAAGAACATTGCTGTCTGGTCAAACTTTACCTCACATTTGGAGCGTAAAGATCATCATTAGGCGGTTACCCAAATATTGATCAAGAACATTGCTCTCGGGTCAAACTTTACCACATAGTTGGGGTGTAAAGACAATTCTTAGGTGGTAATCCCAGTATTGATCTGGGATAAAGTTGTTCTTGGATAAAACTTTTACCTCACATTTGGAACATAAAGATCATCCTTAGGCGGTAACACCAATATTGATCAAGAACATTGCTCTTGGGTCAAACTTTACCACATAGTTGGGGTGTAAAGACAATTCTTAGGTGGTAATCCCAGTATTGATCTGGGATAAAGTTGTTCTTGGATAAAACTTTTACCTCACATTTGGAACATAAAGACCATCCTTAGGCGGTTACCCCAATATTGATCAAGAACATTGCTCTTAGGTCAAACTTTACCTCATATTTGGAGCGTAAAGACCATCCTTAGGCGGTTACACCAACATTGATCTAAGACAATGCTCTCGGGTCAAACTTTTGTCTCGCATTTTTGGGCATAAATGCCATCCTAAAGCGATAAACTCGAAAAAAAAAAAATTACGCTATTTAAATATATAATTAATTTGCGTTGCTTGTCTTTACGTGTTTTTTTTTTGCTTGTTTATTTAGTTCAATTTGTATAATGTAGATATGGGGAGTTGTGGAAAGGTTGATTGCAATGTGTATGTATGTATACAGTAAACAACTTTTCTATTGGTTCACATAACATATATTGTTTGTTTCTTTAAATAAAAAAGATGAAGAGACTGATACATTATCAAAGTGTTTTATTGGGTTTTACAGTCAATGCTTACATTTATCTTCCTTCTATTTTCAGTTGCAATGGTGGAAATTTAATAATAATTAAAAAAAACACCATATGATTGAAGGTTAAAGCCGATTTGGTTTAAAGAGCTTTGGTGAATTTCAGATCCAATATGTCATGTTCCGAACACATTCATATTTGGTACAAAAGGTGAAATAACTCGGTACGTTAAGTGAAGATAAGCCAAAACCTGACTTAGTTTGCTATCAAAACTATTTTTCATTTTGGTTACAACGTTTGGGGCAATTTCCTATATACATCTAAATATATGAATTTGAAAATTTGACCAATAAGAAAAGTTGTTAAGTGTACAACAACACTTTAAGATATGGGTGTTGGGCTGGGCTGTATGAATGACATAACTGGGGTGGAGCTGCTCCCTCAACTCGCCCGTGGGTTTTGCTTGTGATACGACATAAATTAGGATCCAATTTATTAATAAGATGTTGGGTTGGTAACAGACATAAATTCAGCGTATTAGCAACCGATAACTTACCAACGAAGGCGGGTTGTCGTTAGTCCCAATACATCACGGCTGCGAGCGCCAAAAGAAAAGCTACATCGCCGATAGTTAAATCAACAAATATCGTATGTTAAATTCTAGACCGGATACCCTTTAGATATTCAGAGCAAATCAAAATTGTGACAACATTAGTTTCTTTCAGACTGAAACCAGTGGCGGGTCTAGCGGGGCGGGTGTAGCGGGGGCGGGTCTAGCGCGGCGGGTGTAGCGGGAGCGGCTCTAGCGGGGCGGGTGTAGCGGGGGCGGGTCTATCGGGGCGGGTGTAGCAGGGACGGATTTAGCGGGGCGGGTGTAGCAGGAGCGGCTCTAGCGGGGCGGGTGTAGCGGGGGCGGGTCTAGCGGGGCGGGTGTAGCGGGAGCGGCTCTAGCGGGGCGGGTGTAGCGGGGGCGGATCTAGCGGGGCGGGTGTAGCAGGGACGGATTTAGCGGGGCGGGTGTAGCAGGAGCGGCTCTAGCGGAACCGGTCTAACTGTTTATTAACCGTATAAATGGTACGTGCAACACTGCCGACGCCTCCTAGCCCCGGACGAAATGATACTATATTTTCGAAAATAATACCGAAATATTTGATAACACCGAAGGACAAGGAGAAGAATAACTACAAGATTATTATACTACATATATTTACATATAGTTTTACACGTTTGAACAAACAGTCGAATTATTTAACATTTCCCATAGCACAATTATATTCATGAACTGTATAACAAACAAATTCAAATAAAAAAATATATAAATATAAAATTTGCAACAGTAGGTACCGTTATAGTGTCGTATTGATGGTGTTCCGCATTTTACACACTCCGATACATGCAGTTAAAATAATGATAATAATAATAATTATAATAAGTATTATTATTATTATTATTATTATTATTAATAATAATAATAATAATAATAATAATAATAATAATAATAATAATAATAATAATAATAATGATGATATTAATAATAATAATAATAATAATAATAATAATAATAATAACCGCATTTAATAGAACCTCTTAAACACTTTAACATGCTTATAATGATTAATGTATTCAACATCGGATAAATGCGTCCAAAGATGTGACGTGAAAACGTGTTCAAATCGTTGTAAATACATATAGTTTTGTTCTCGGGATCTGATGAAATTCGCCTTCATGGTTTAAAGGAACTCGGTCATAGCTTTTATGCTGGCGAGGATGTTTTCGATAAAAATGGCCGAGGAGTTCCAAATGTGTCCACAAGTCCAATCAGGCATCTGGCGCTGTTTTTACATCCATGTTATACGTTTCATCGTCAAGCCAATGCAACTTTGTTGGGGCGCAAGATTGTTTCTCTAAATCTTGCAATAATTTGAAAATATCCAAGGAGGAATTCATTGGCTTTTGGGCCCATACGTGAACCTCAATCCCTATCAGTGTTGTGATATTTCTACATAAAATGTTATTCTTATATACATGAGGTAACACCTTGTATTCTGATCCTTCAATGTCCATTTTCATAAAGACAGCTTTGGCTTTCATTGGTACTATTGTTTCTTCTATGAATCTTACAATATCGAGTGTATGTACCTTGTATTTGGTCATTTCACTCTTGTTCTGTATAGCTGCATCTGTAAGACCAGCTCCCCAGTCCAGTTCAAAGTTTGTTTCCGAAAATATTGTCACCGTTTCATTATCTTTATCCGAAACAGCAAAGTTCTGAAACTCCACTCGGAACCCTTTGTTCATATACGACTTTTCAACGTATTTTAGTCTCTGCATATGCCTGGGGTTAGCTTCAAAGCCAAACGCGCATGCGTACTTCCGTCTCTCTGAGACATTTCCAAACACTTCATCAAAGATTGGGATTATCGGAGCATTTGGATACAGATCGGGTTCGAATAATTTTCTAACCTGGACACCTTTATTCGATCCCAGATCCAGATAAACGTATCGACACTCAGGTACAGATTCCAAAATGTATCCTCGAACATTTCGTGGAAGTGCATAATTAAGCTTTGATAGTGCAGCAACTGTCGACACTTTAAAAGATACAGTCACATATTGAAAGTTGTGTAAAGTATTAAGTAATGTTACGGCAGAAATAACGACGATACATATTAATATTACCTTTATAAAACATATTTTTTTAACGAACATAGTTATATTGTTGATAACAATCTGTTAGCGATGCGTAAACAGTTCAACAACTTTTGTCTGCACTATTATTATAGTAAAAGACCACGTGACATGGAAACGTTTTATATGTTACTGTGCCATTTATTAGCAAGGCTAAAAGCTCAGTTAGGTTATTGCAAATATTTCTTATGAATAGAGATGTGAGTTTTGAGAAAATATGCCTTATATAGACGTTATATTCATTTTACATTTCCATTAATATACCAAAAATATAATAGAATACTAAGGAACCGAATAAGAATGTATCTCATTACACAATTACAACATTGTATTATATGGTGTTGGCTCATTGATAGATATTAATCAGTGAAACGAAAAAAAAAAATGTTTCAAAATTTTAGCCGGCTTCTCATTAAATAAAACGACAGCACGTGCAAAGCTGGGGCATAAGTTTAACGACGTCATTGTCGACATGACGTTACATTTTCATACAGTTTGACGCTTTTCTGAAAAACTTTATGTCTTTAAGTAAACACATGACCGTGACTCAAAGCATGGTGATACCATCCCAGACCATTGGCCACCAGCCTTATTTATAGGATTTGAAGCTGAATGGGATTGACCTTAAATAAAAATAATAAACGAAAATTTTTGTTCTAGATGTATATGATGTAATCTCATGTCACGGAGGGAATATTTAAATCAACGTTTCATCTAAATCATACTGATACTATTTCGCATTTCTGTGCTCTTCGCTGGATGAAGGGACGTAACTCCTACAGAAAAATTAAAAGTAATATTTATAATCATTTATCGTTATCTATAGGTAAACTTAGGAAAGCTACTCTTCCATGGTTTATATGTTTATGAAAAACTTAACCCCAAAAAGAAACGACCGGAGGTGAGTGTTCATCAGGCCTAAAACACGTAATTTGGAAACATTTTTAACACAAAGAAAAAAAACATGTATGTGAAGGTAATTGCATGTATTGGACAGATAACACATAGAAAAACAGCATGGCCTTAATTTTGCGTGTGTTGTGTAATGCGTTTTAATAAAACATTAGTGTGCTAAAATTGTATAAATTGTAATAAATACACATCTGCCGTAACGTAATGGTACTTGAAAGGAACATATTACAGGGTCAACATCCGACCTTATCCACTATTGGTAGTTGATGGGCCATATGCAAACTCGATTATTCTTGTTTAAAATGACTCGCTCATGTTTTTGAACCAAAATATGTTTTTCCGGTAATGCATCTGAAAACACTAATTTTATCATTATTTTACTCTATGATATCGAAATTGCAGAAAAAAAATACAGTCATAGCATAAAAAGGTATTTTGGTGTTAGTGGGGCTCGAACCCATGCAGGTACAGCCAATATAAAACCGTCGGCTAGTCCACACGGGCACCGGGACTTCAACAAATTGGTGGAAATGATGACCTGTTAACCATCCATTGATAGCATCACGTGGTAATGTTAATCAGCTAATCACGCAACATCACAGCCGTAATCGCGTTAAAAACGCTTATGAAAATTGTGGTCTTCAAAGACGATATTTGAGAAAATATCAATATTTGCTGAAGGGTTCCAGCTTTTGGTATTTTTGTATTAACACTCCTTATAATTTGCCACAATTTATTTCGTAATAAAAAAAGTGAATTTTACAAACCATGAGCGATTCACTAAGCGACACCAGGATATAAAGACATATCTAACTATTCCAGTAATAAAACACTCAATATTTTCAGTTATGTTTGCCTTTCTTAAGTTGCCATATGAAACAATAAAAAGAACCGGTATAAGGTATGTGGCCGTATGCTTAATGCCCCGATACATGGTATATGGTTGTTCGGTTTATAACCCGGTACATGGTATATGGTCGTATGGTAAATAACCCGGTACATGGTGTTTTTATGATCGTACGGTTAATAACCGGTACATGGTATATGGCATTTGGTTGTACGGTTAATGACACGGTATTTGGTATATGGTCGTTCGGTTAATGACCCGGTACATGGCATATAGTCCTCAGTTAATGGCTCGATACTTGGTTTAAAGTCGAAGGGTAAATGGTCAGGTATATGGTCGCACGGTTAATGAACCGAGTAGGGGTATATGGTCGTAAGGTTAATGGTCCGGTACTTGGTATATGATCGCACGGTTAATGAACCGGTTCGAGGTATATGGTCTTACGGTTAATGGCCCGGTACATGGTATATGGTCGTAAGGTTAATGGCCCGGTACATGGTACATGGTCGTACGGTTAATGACTCGGTACATGGTATATGGTCGTATGGTTAATGGCCCGGTACATGGTATATGGTCGTATGGATAATGGCCCGGTACATGGTAAATGGTCGTACGGTTAATTGCCCGGTACATGGTATATGGTCGTACGGTTAATGGCCCGGTACATGGTATATGGTCGTACGGTTAATGGCCCGGTACATGGTATATGGTCGTACGGTTAATGGCCCGGTACATGGTGTATGGTCGTACGGTTAATGGCCCGGTACATGGTATATGGTCGTATGGATAATGGCCCGGTACATGGTGTATGGTCGTAAGGTCAATGGCCCGGTACTGATATATGGTCGTAAGGTTTAATGGCACTGTACTTGTTATATGGTCATACAGTTAATTGCCCCGTAATGGCATATGATCGTACAGTTATTGGCCCGTTACATGGTTCA
Organism: Mya arenaria; assembly: GCF_026914265.1. Lineage (NCBI taxonomy): Eukaryota > Metazoa > Mollusca > Bivalvia > Myida > Myidae > Mya > Mya arenaria. Next base: position 62,430,300 of record NC_069122.1, read on the forward strand.
TGGTGGAAAGGTCGGCAACCCAGCCACATCGAACTGACACCACCGGGCCATTGCTAGTGCTACATAATATAATGACTGCATAGAAGATTATAAGTATCTTCCATGGCTGAGAGTGTAAGATAGGTTCATTCCGACCGTAGAGTGTTTTGCGGAAACGAGGTTTACCGAGTTTCCGGAAAACACCCTTCGCGAGGGTCGGGATAAACCTATCTTACACGAGCGGCTATGGTAGATGTTTTTTCTCCCACCTCAGTTTAACAAAATTAAGTAAAAATGTATTTTTTGATGGAACTCTTTTGTGCTTAGTGAAAATAATTGCGTATAGATATACGATAATTCGTTGTTGTCATGGATATGCGCGCAGTGATTCAGAATATGTTAATAGTGAAATCGGTGTTTAAATAGTTCTAAGGAGAGTGAAGCAGTATTTCTTGAAAGGTGCGTGAAAACTGTTTTATGGTGACATTTGAAGCGAGAAATAATTAATTAGCGTTCTAAATATTGCCACAAGATAAGGTTTCCATGATGCTACAGACGACAGTCTTCAACAAGGGAGGTAATTACAATGTGGCGACCATTCAAAAGGAGTTCCATACGGGCATCTTATCTTCGTCCGTGGGCAAGACAAGAATTTCTAGCATGGTTAAATTATTGGATCTACTTTTATTTAAACATGTCTTGATGATTAAATATTACAGGTTCAAAAATACTTATAACCTTCTTTAAGTAAAAACCCTACTTCTCATTACATACACGTCGGGTCGATATCTAAGTGCGTAATCGTCTTCTTTGAGTTTATAATTGTCCGCTTATATCAGTAATTTGATCATTGCGGTAAGCTCGAGACTTGTACCTGGTGTTTCTTAATCGTTAAATCTTACGACAGGTATGCGCGTGAATATGTAACAGTGCTTAAAAAAACAATAGCCACTGCGTCTGACCATCGAACAGTCTAAACAAAACAAAAGAGCGAATAAGTTTTTTTGTTCTTGTTTTACGCTATGCCTGTTTGGCTAACATTTCTTGATAATACTATATTTTCTTTATCAGCGTTTAAACTATTTACGGACATCAAAACAGTTCTTTTACAACATGGCTTAAGGAAAGATGAAAACACGGGTTATTGTTACGTCTTCGGTTTTCGTTCAACCCTCAAAATATCCATAGACCCTTGTCCATTGGTAATTGAACACATGTATCCCTTTAGACGCATCAACAGTGTCCTTTCCTGGGGAGGTTAGTCCTGACCTGAAGACGAGACGCACGAAGATTCTTACGAAAGCGTGAATGTCTCTTAGGAGTACATTCCACTCTATGGAAGGAATGTGACTTGAAATTCCAGAAGTTCAACTGAATTCCTGCCAACTAGTGATCACTGTCGCCCGACTAGCGCGTCATTTCAGTGAAGTACGTTGCATGCCATGAGCATGGAGAACGCTGCATACCTGGAGCATTGAGAACGCTGCATACCTGGAGCATGGAGAACGCTGCATACCTGGAGCATGGAGAACGCTGCATACCTGGAGCATGGAGTACGCTGCATACCTGGAGTATGGAGTACGCTGCATACATGGAGCATAGAAAACGCTGCATACCTGGAGCATGGAGTATGCTGCATACCTGGAGCATGGAGAACGCTGCATACCTGGAGCATGGAGAACGCTGCATACCTGGAGCATGGAGAACGCTGCATACCTGGAGCATGGAGAACGCTGCATACCTGGAGCATGGAGTACGCTGCATACCTGGAGCATGGAGTACGCTGCATACCTGGAGCATAGAAAACGCTGCATACCTGGAGCATGGAGTACGCTGCATACCTGGAGCATGGAGTACGCTGCATACCTGGAGCATGGAGTACGCTGCATACCTGGAGCATGGAGAACGCTGCATACCTGGAGCATGGAGTACGCTGCATACCTGGAGCATGGAGTACGCTGCATACCTGGAGCATGGAGAACGCTGCATATCTGGAGCATGGAGAACGCTGCATACATGGAGCATGGAGAACGCTGCATACCTGGAGCATGGAGTACGCTGCATACCTGGAGCATGGAGTACGCTGCATACCTGGAGCATAGAAAACGCTGCATACCTGGAGCATGGAGTACGCTGCATACCTGGAGCATGGAGAACGCTGCATACCTGGAGCATGGAGTACGCTGCATACCTGGAGCATGGAGTACGCTGCATACCTGGAGCATGGAGAACGCTGCATACCTGGAGCATGGAGTACGCTGCATACCTGGAGCATGGAGTACGCTGCATACCTGGAGCATGGAGTACGCTGCATACCTGGAGCATGAAGTCTTTTCTTCTTTTCTAACGTTTCATAGAGGCGTGTTAATTACAATTGTCTGATGTTGGATGGCAGCATGAGGAAGGGTTGTGTGAGTAAAGGAGACAAACAAGAATGTGAATACGAATGCAAAACAACGCCTCTAGTGTCCATGGTTGTTAAAGATTTAGGCCTAGTGTTCGATTTGTCGCCAAACTAGACCTTGCCAGAATTACTCGTATATTCTCAATCATAGGACAAAAGCAATGTAACTAGGCTACTAAAAGCTCTTTAGAAGCTATATAAGCGTTTTGCTAATCGTCGTTCAAGTCTTATGGTTTTCATTTCTTTCAAATCTATCATGGGCAAGAATAGGATTGCACATACTTTGAACTTCAACGAGCATTGTCTTCGTGTTATTGTTCATTGTTTACAAAGAAAGGGGGTGGTACATGAGGGCAACATATACAGGCTGGCTTAAGCATTTAAGACGATTCACAAGCCTTTGATTTGTGTGTGGTATGTATGGCAAAAAATGTCATAATAACAATTATAACAGACAAGAAAACTGTGTGTTACGAGCATGCTTTAAGTTACTTATTAAAAATATACGACGGAAGAATATGTTTGAAACCTTGTATAAGGAATGAAAACACGTTATTGTTATCAATCTTCAACTCCTTTAAATGTATGAAGTATACAAGTCTATGAATATCCATTTGTTTGGTAAATGTGAACTTCAAAGAAAACGGGGGCTGCAACTTCATTATAATATGTTGTGAAATTTATTCTCACTCTAGAAACCAAAACTCTAATATGTACTAAGGTATATACTCTTTATCAATTTAAATGTTACGAATGAACAGGCTTGTCCCCGTGGTTGCCGCTCTACTAAATAATTTTCATAGACACACACATTAACCAAACAGGTAAGCTTAAAGTTAAAAAGAAGGAATTAATTAATTAATTAAGTATAAACGCAGTGTGATTTATCTTTTTTTATTATAAAATCAATAACAAGATTATGGATAAATATCACAATTTTCCAACCAATCAAATTTGTAAACCACAAACAAAACAATAAGTCCAATTGATCTTTGTACATTTGGCTGCTTAACAACTGGTTTGACTACAATATCTTGGTCATACATCATTTACTTCATCTACCGTATTGGTTGGTTATATATATTTCACAATCCGATACGCTACACCGATCTTAGATCCAAAAATACCAAAATTGAGTACAAGCCAGATCCAAGGCTATAATAGTAGAGGCGAACATATAGCCTAAAGTGTGGCGGATCAGTGGTCTAGTGGTAACACACTTGATTATAAATCCAGGGTCACAGGTTGTTCGGAATAACCACTACTAAAATTGAGTGTCTATCAAAAAAAAATTCATTTAACGATGATGTAAAACTGCTTGATATCTATGTTACAGATTATATATCTTATGTTAATTCTATATACCGTGCTACGTTAACATCATAAAACTATCATTTATTTGAGTCCTCACATTGCATTTATTTGTTCATTAACCTCCTTATTTCCATGTTGTCCAGTCGAGGGGTGAAAACGAAAAAGGTTCTATCTTTTTCTTTATTTAATGTCATTTAGAACATTTTCACATTCCCCCCTCCCTCCCCCCCCCCCCCCCCCCCCCCCGTGTTGACTTGATTTGACTTGACACATTGAACACACAAAGTTAAATTATCAAATGATGAATAAGTTTGCATGGGTGGTTTGCCAGGGAAAAAATAGTATTGTTATATTGACTTTGTTACGAATAAACAATATACGGTCCGATCGAGTTTATTATGTGTTGAAAATGCTCCAACGCGCCTTCCGTTAAAGTGCCAATGAGTGGAATATGGATGTAAACAATGAGTTCTTATTTATTTATTTTTAGAGGCTTATACGGGTAAATTAAAAACATGGATAATGTAGTTCCTCGTAGGATTGGCAATGAGTTGTTCTAAATGTAAAAGTTCTGAATAATTTAAAATTTAATTTTAATCTAATCGTCTAGAACTTGCATAACTTGCTAGAGGTTAGTGTTGACAACGTGAAAATCTGGATTTTCGCGAGAATTGTTATCGTACCTTAGGTTTTAGCAATTTCTTTACATGTGTGTGGCTTTTTAATTGACAAAAGGTTGCCTCGTTATCAATTTTAGAACTTTATTGTTATACTTGGTGCATTATGCTCGATTTTCTGAACGTTGTGGTGCCAATGAATAGGTTGTGGTGCTCATGAATTGTAATTTAGTAGGAAACGAATTGTGAAAAAAACTGTGGTTCAATATTGCGTCACTATGTACGTTCGTTTATTTATATATGTGCGTGTTTTCAATGATATACGAACTGCCTTAAGTCTTCTAAATGATAATTTGATTTCATATTCGGATATCAAATGCGATGTAGATATTTCCAAAATGTATTCTATATATACATTTTGCTTCTCACTGGACGCTGTTCAGTAAGATGTTAAACATTTTCTCTACGGTCCGATTAGCTACGACACTTATCATTACAAGCCTATCAATAAACGACACATAGCAACTTCTGGACAATCGATGGCGTTAAAGATTTAACGGCTGTTTTTATTGAAGTTTCTATCCATTACTGAACTAAGAAGGGAAACTATCAACTCTCATAACTACTTTTATGTTTTCAATTGTAGTTACTTCTCTTCGATCAATACTGAGTACCTCACTTCTAAAACAGTAACTGATATCATTTAAAGTGCTGAAAGCACTGCTGTATTAGGGCTACATAGGGGCAAGATGACAACTGCGTGATAAGCATTGAAAACACACAAATAGCTTACACCAAAGGGGAGCATTGTAGAATGGGCTTGTGTGAACAGGAGGACCGTAAATGGCAGAAGCGCCGAAAATACGTGCGAGGTGCATGAACAATGGTAAAGCCTCGTAAAAATGAGATTAAACACCAAACAGCAAAGGTCTGATATTTGCGTTTTCAGAGAAGAAGATTTTAAAGATAATTTAATAATATAATATATATAAAGTTAGACACCCCTGGGCATTCTATGTAAAAGTAGCATTCGTATTATTGATGGAGTTGTTTTATTTCATTGTACAATAACTTCGTGAACATTAACACAATGACAGCTGAAGTGAAAAAATAAACATGCTCATCATGCATACCATAAGTTTAATTACATTGTACGTTGTTCTATTTATGCATTTAAGTGTGTTTTCTTTATACAAAATCTTTCTTAAGTAGATTGGTAAGACTTCCAAACGTATAAAATGTTTAATGTAAGCGTACACTATTATATGTATAATGTCCAATACACTAAAACTAGTAATTAATAGTGCATTTGAGCATTTGAGCATTTGAGTGTTTAATATTGATGACAATATGTTACAGTAATACATTTACATTTCTAAATGTGTGTCCCTTTTGCGAGTAAAATGTATATCTGAAGCATTAACATTTTCTTTTACTTTTGTTGACATACTTTTAGGGGAAATGTCAACTCAGTTTACATTTAATTGAATCATAAATGTTTGACATTTAGGATTATGATATAATTTCTTATAATAAAAAAGTCACTATGTAAATGGTGAAGTTTAAATTATAAAACGTGTATTGGTTATGACAATGATCATTTGTAACCTGCATGTTGCTTGTCATAACAGTTTTGTATTTCATTTAATTTCGATGTCAATACATTGCAAAAGAAAAACAGGCGGTTCTTATATTTTTAAACTGTATAAAACACGTTCTTTATCGCGGAGCAAAAATAAAAAAAAACAGTGAAATCCATGAGTTTATACATGTTTTCCAAACAAGGGTTGTTTGTTACTTTAGTTTTAAATTAAATGAAAATTTAATGCACAGTTTTGTTTACCTAACATCTGGGAGAGGGACAAATTTAATCCTACTCCCAGCTAACTTTGAGTTTTAAATTAATTTCTATTTTTTGTAACAAAGGTTCGATGTTATTAAGTAATAAATCATTTTAACGTTTACCCATCAAAGTATGCCAACCTGAATCGAATGTGGCATTAAATTGGTAATAATTAACTAATTAAACGTATACTTGCTTTTATTGTTACCAGTTACCACTTTCTATTCTATTTTTTTTGCGATTGCCAATAACGACTTCTGTATATTCTTATCTGTTTCTGCGTACTTGTCAGATGTCCCTTACTAAGGGCCCACGTCACAGAAGTTTGCGTAGCTTTATCGCTATCGATGTGAAATCAGTTTGTCGAGTGCGCGCCAAACACTCTCAATCTGAATTAACAAGCCAAAAGGTTTTCCGGTTTAACATCGAAAGATTTGGCTTGTTTTAAATTTTGTGATTTGATGATTTCGTGCAATGTGTATTTCTTTGGACCGTCTGGTAACCGCTTCTTTAAAATCGCAAAGCAAGTTCCTAAATATAAAATTGCAGTTTGGAACATTTGGAAATGTCATTAAAAATCTGCAAATGGAAATTTCAATATGATTGCGTGATATTTTGTTGTAAATGCGTGATGTAGTGTGGTGCGCATTCCGACATCTACACTCTACTGAAAATGACATCGGGGTAGATAACAAACAGTTATTTGGCAATATTATTGAGAAAACAATAATAATTGACAAACATAAAAGGCCCATGGAACATAGGCGTTATTGGTAGAAAACCAGTAGAATACACAATTACATAAAATAGATCCCCGTCATGTATGTTACAAATAAAGCTTCGCACAGACGATTCATGACCAATTTTTTTTAACCCTTTTCACTTTCAATTTCATGACGTTCATCATTTGATAATTCCAGCATACACTTTCGGAAATGACCGAACGATCCCGAATATTGGTAAGCCTAGTTTTCGTACACGGAAGTGAATGAAGCGAAAAAACAGCATTTGAATACCGGAGACATACGCTGAAAGGAAATGTCGTCTGTAAGCTGAGTTTTGTTATTTAAGACCATATGCCGCATTCAAGGTTAATATTTCATTTATGCATTACACGTGACTGGCGGAAATCTCCGACGGTCTTCTTCGGCTTTATACGTAAACTCGATTTATCTTTTTCCATTAGGCTACCTAAACAAAAAATATAATATGTTGGGTTTGTTGAAAAACACACACTCGAATGCAATAGAACTACAAGCAACCCGTAATTAGTGATGAAATCAAGTATTATTATGAAAAATACCGTCTACGAGCTCAAAATAAGGTGAAACATACACTATATGTGACTTCAAATCTTCATTTTTTTATTACATGTGATCATAGACACTGTCAGTAAGACACTTATAATAAGATTGAATCCAAATTTAACAGTCAAGACCGTTGGACGGTTTACCCAAATGGCTGTGTACAATGTATGTAGTGAATAAGTTGTGAAGATACAGCTGTACTGCTTAACATAGACGTCTTCAGCCGAGTGCCCATCTGTCACTGGGTGTTTCGCCCCTTATCTCGGTACACCCTCTTGATGGCGGGGCAGGTAGTGGTGATCAGTCACTACCTCGTCTATGTTGGCTTCCAAGTCGGTTCACTGCGTCGTAGCCAGAGCCAACTGGACGCCCTCTCTGTAGCTCCCCCAAGAGCGTGGACGGCGGTCTTTCTGACTCGTCCCTTGATGCCCACAGCTCCCAGCATTTTCCACACTGACTGTGATAGAAAGCCTCTGCCTCCAACTTCCACTGGTTAGAGCCACGTCTTCCAACCCCTCTCTTTACATGTGTCCACCAAGTCTTGGTATTTTCCCTTCTTCAGTTCGTATGCCTCCTCGCATCTCTCTTCCCAGGGTTCTGTTAGCTCCACCAGTACAACCAGCTTTGGAGACCTGGACCAAAGTACTATGTTTGGCCAAAGGGTGGTATGGGCCACTTCCTCTGGAAACTTCAACTTTTCCCCCAGATCTACCAACATATCCCAGTTTTCCGATTCTTGTAGGATGCCGATACACATTGTTTTTGTCGGCTTCTTCTCCCCTTGTCTTACAAAGCTGATTAACTGGGGGCTGTCTGTTTCAAGGGTCTCTCTTTCCTTATCTCATTTTTCTAAGATATTTGACATCTCTCTTAGAACCTGGTCATGCCGCCAGGTATACCGCCCTTGCGCCAAAGCTGTTGGGCAAAAAGATAGAATATGCCGCAGCGATCCGGAATTCTCCCACAGAAAGCAGGAAGGGTCTTTTAATAACTTCCACTGCTTCAAATTGGTTGGAGTTGGTAACATGTCATACACCGATCGGAGAAGGAAACTCAGTTGAAGTGGCTCATACCTCCATAGCTCCTGCCATGTGATTTTCCTCCCAGGTAAGTTCCACTTTGTCCAATTACCCTAGGGTCCAAGTTGTACCGCCTTTGCCGACCGTGCCTCCTCTTCTGCTCTCCGAATTTCTCCCTGAACCATGGTTCTCTTCTCTACGTTATCAGAGTTCTCTCACCGCTGCTCTTACTGATTCCCAAACCTTCTCTACCCTTGTTTGTAGTGCCTACAATATCCTGGTGTTTGAGACTGCTTTTAGCCTGTTCTACAGTCAGGCTCACTGACCATTTCCTTCCCGTTCTAACTTCTATTCCTGCTCCACTAATCTTACCATCACTTGAGTCTCTGAGTGTTAGTAGCAGGCGTGTTTTAGCGATCTTGTACTCCTCGACGAGGGAGCTAATGGGCATCTGCAGCTTTGTTGACTTGCCGTAGAGTCCGATATTGGTAAAGGAAGGTGGAAGTCCAAGCCACCTTCTCAGGTGCTTGCTAATTGCCTGCTCCAATTTTTCAACTGCGCTGATGGGGATTTCGTTGACCATTTATGGCCAGATGAGTCTAGGCAAGAGACAATGCTAGAATATCCATGCCTTGATCTTTCCCGGGAGTTCGTACTTGTCAATCCTCCTCAGCCCCTCTTCAATCTGCTGTATTAGCCTGTCTTGGCTGCGAGAGTCCTTTATTGTGGAATCAAACCACTTCCCTAAACACTTGATCGGGTAGTTGACAAGTGAAGGGATTTCCTCATCTTGTATGTGCAGCTCGAACTTGTCAGTCACCTTGCCTTTCCTTACTACCAGACACCTTGACTTGACTGGTTTGAATAGCATTCGTGCCCAAGACACAGTTTCAAGTGCTTTGAGGATCCATCTCGCCTGGATATGGGTTTCTGTGGCGACTGTCATGTCATCCATGAATCCCCTGTTTGATGGGAGCCGGATCCCAGTGTTTTTTAAGTGGGCCTCTTGATTCCCTCTCTGCTGCATTGATAATCATGTCCATGCCCATGACAAATTAAAATGACAGAGATGGTGCATCCTGTTACAGTTCCTTTCTCGAGTGGTAACCAGTTTGTTGTAAAGTTGCCACATGAGAACCTCAGGTTGACGTTACTGAAGTAGCTCATGATCAAGTTGCTAGCTTTGTCTGGTATATGGTAATGATGTAGTGCGACCTTGATTAGCTGGTGGGGTATAGAGCCGTAGGCGTTTGCTAGGTCGAGCCATTCTACTGTGAGATGCTTCTGGTTCATCCTTGCCTCATGTAGCAGTTGTGTGAGTGCGCTGGTGTGTTCTACGCAGCCAGAAAATCCTGGAATTCCTCCCTTTTGGACATAGGTATCTACATATCCATATCATGTAGGTTGTCATTCGCTTGGCAAGTATAGAGAAAAATATCTTCCCATCAACACTCAGCAATGAGATGGTTCGGAATTGCTGGACAGTTTTGGAGTTCTTCTCCTTTGGGATCATGCAGCCCGCGGCCAGTTGCCAGCACTCTGGAATTGTTCCTTTCCTCCATACTACACGCAAGAGAGACCACAGTGTCCGTAGAAGCTTTGGGCATTTCTTGTAAACCTTGTATGGGATACCACTTGGACCTAGGGTTGAGCATGAACATGCCTTTTTTCACCACATCATTGAACTCTTTTGTGCATACCGTAAAAATGTCTTGGAATACTTTTATCAATGTGCCAGTACACTGCCTCATCATTTTCATGATCTAGGTGCTATGCACATATGCATACACTTGTCTTCATTGAAAAAGAAACCTTATGAATAATTGTGTGTAAATGTATATCTTAAATTTATTTTAAAACTCTATCACATTCAATCTGCAATTTAATATTTTTGATTTGAACTGACCCCGTTTATGAATTTGTATTGCATGTTATCTTCCGAGTCTTATTTTCAATGTTACTCACGGTAGTGATAAATGAATCGATTTATCGATGTAGTGGGCAGCCTTTCAGCTAAATAACTTCCCGTTTTAGCTTAAACCGGAAGATAGTGGCATTGTCATTTTGTGCAGACTTGATTGACCGGTGATATATCATCTAATCGATAACGCAACGCTTATTTTATAAATATTACTTGCATATGTCATGCATTCTGCTTGGCTTCTTGTCAATTTTATGTTGTTCTTTTCGTTTAATCCAACAAAAACACGGCTGCTGTCAGTTTCAGTTTTAGAATGCCTAGCTAGGAGAACTACTTTTATCTTTTTTACCCAATTAAAATGCAGAGCGTAGTGATGCATGATACATTTAAGTGACGTGTGGGGCTATAGACTAGCTCAAAAACAATGACTTTGTATTGTGTGTAAGTGTACCGAGGAGATGTTCACTAACAACTGTTCATTGCTGAACTACAACAACAATAACACAATATTTCTGGGTTTCTTAGCCGTTATATTGTATTCCAGTGTGGAACAAATAAATATACAACTCAATATCTATAACAAGATAAAGATGATTCAATGGCATTTGTACGAAATATATTATTAATAGAACCATAACACTTGAAAATTAACGTTATTTGGATAACAATCAACAATATGTTAGCGATACAAGTCAGCTATGATATATGTTGAACTTATTTACCAAATTATTTTGTTAATATAAACTTGAAGTGTTGCACAATTTTCCATTGTGCCTCATGTTTAATACCTAATTCAAGAGTCATTAGTAATACCAAGATAAGTTGAAAGTTCGAATTTAAGGAAACAAACTTTTTAAACTGTTCTTGGCGTTATAGGTTTGGACTAGTGAACATCGCGCAATTTCAAACGGGAATTAGTCAAACACTGTCATCACTTGTCACTTGTGTGTTCCATAATCCTGTAACATGTTCATGAATGGCTGACTTACACTTTCTTTCCCATTCATGCTTACTTGCAAATTGTTGTTATGCCATATTTGCCATATATTATGAAAGCTAAAATATCAGAAACAAATCAGACTAGTAAGTTTTGCAAGTCAAGGTAGGCATGGCATTAGCCTATTGACTAAGACTTGTCTTAATTTCATGTTTGGGTCAGCATGACATCATAATTGGCCCGGAAATGTTAATTTTATCTTCTCATCCTTTATTATTTTGTAAATTCCGAGAACACGTGCAACGTCCGTGCGTGTTTTATTCGGCACCCCTTGGATCCACTTGATGCATTTCCGATGGGGTCGTCCCAGGAGAAGAAACTGGTTTGAAGTAATATACAAGCCAAACGTTCGTTCCCGTAAAAAGTTGCCGTAACACTTTTGTAACATTAGGATTTCATAAGCTTTTGGCAGCTCCCAGTAATGTTTTCATTGAGATCCATAAGTTTATAACAAAACACTCCCCATGTCAGTATATGCGTCTGTTCTACTGATTGTGTGTTTCCAATGTCATATCATATTATTATTGTCTTTCAGAACTAGAACCTGACACTTTGCTGAGTTTTAAAAAAAATATTTTCTATTACAGCGTGATTAAAACAGACATATAAATATTCGTCAAGGTCCTTTTTTGACATTTAAGATAATTATCATGTCGTTGGCTGGAGTAGGACATGCGCACACAATATTATGTCTCCTAAAACTGCTACTACAAGCATTAACCATGTGCAGTTATACATGTACATAGAGGATATAGAACTGTGGCATTGGCCGGGTTCATATCCAAACATGGGTTTGAGCTATATCTACTTTCAAAGTACATGTAATACTCAAATATCTTAAACGGTAAAATATCAACACAAGCTTTGTACATCTTTAGAAGGAACGAAAAAATAAGAATTGTCAAACGAGAGTTTGGCATCGAGAAAAAAATGAATATAGTTTCGAGTTATTTTAAAGCGTAATTATTACATTCCCGTCATGAAGTCATACTACAACTGTCATTCTTTTGAAGGCCAAACTGAGAGGGACATGGTTAGATAAAACCATCTATTTTGACAATTCTTACAGTGCCATCCCGCCAACCATCCCTTGCAGTACTGCCAGTGCTTTGATTTGTAATAAAGTCGGAGCACTGCAGCTCAAGTAAAATTTAGGCGAGTGCAAAATAATGAAAAATATGTTTACATTTTAAATAACCTTATAACAGCAATCAACAACAACATATTAAATACATGATTAACATCGAAAGATGCGCTTGATCTACTCGATGTAACTATGTAGCTGATTTCTCTACTTACGCGTTTAGAAACGTTTGATTTAGTTCTTAGCAATATGCTTTTAGATTTTCCAAGTTTAACATATTCGGGAACATGTTTCCAATTTTTCCCAGCATCCATGCTTACTTCTACTTGAAGGTTTTTGTAAAGCGTGTTAACTTTCAATAATTTCTTCTGCTCGGAGACAAGTGCCCCTGGTGGCGGGAGTCTGTAAGATAGGCCGTTCGTTTCGAGCCATGGTAACTCGTTCTGGCTGATGGTGCTTAGAAACTTATCCCAATCTTTGGCTCTCTCAACAACCCGTAGCTCAGTGTTTTTGATAGATTCCCATTCCGCTTTGTGCCATGAGCGCTCGGCGTATGCCAGAAGCCTGGGAAACACCATAAAAAAGAAATCCTCCTCTGTCCGAATTGTTTCTCCCCATACACATGCTTCCATCCCAATGATATTTTCTGGGTGGATTAACTCAGGACAATTTCCAGGAACTGAACACAAGGTGTCTCTGTCTATGATATTTCCCATACTGTTCACGTCGGCGTTGGCGAAAATATCATCAGGCATAAATTTGAAAACTTTAAAAGTGTCAATAAACCTAGTCGCCCAGTATAAGCCCCGTTCAAGTGGGTCTGGTTCATAAGGATGGTCAAAGTACAGATGGGTGGCCATAGAGAGGATAGTATGATACCCGGCATTAGCAAACTCAATCGCGCGTTTCCCTTTGCCCTGTTCCCATATGGTATTCCAGGCATTCACATACATTTCTTTTTGTTTAAAACCAGATCGCTTATAAGGTCCAACGCCCAACTTATACAGACCGTCTTCCCATGCAGCAATACGCACGCCATGGCGCAATGCAATATCCGAAAGCGCTCGTGTAAACATGTCTTTAAGTTGATCGTAAGTGTACTCCTTTTCTCCAAACATGTTCATGCATGCTGCAGACTTATCCCAAGACATGTTCGGCACTTCGTCAGCACCGATGTGTATAGTATCAAGCGGCTGAACGCCTTCGTAAATCTTAGATAGTTGTTCAAATAAAGTGTCTACAAAACGATACGAAGCATTTAAACAAGGGTTTATGTTTGCGCCTTTCCAGCCATTCATCCCAACAAACGAATACCCGGGATCTACCAGCATGTATGAAGGCTGCGAGGAGCCTTCTTCGTCCTTATTACCTTCCCTGTACTTCATGGCAGTAACGGCCGCAAGAGAATGACCGGGCATGTCTATCTCTGGGATAACTGTGATAAACCTTTCCTGTGCGTATTGCAGTATCTCGCGAAACTCTTTTACTGTGTAAAACCCAGAACCGCTGTTGGAAGAATAGGGACCGGATCCAAGACTTGAATTGAGACAGTATGTGTTTTCCAAATAATGGCATCTCCGAGCTGTGAACTTGGTTAGTTCAGGTAATGAAGGTATTTCGAGTCGCCAACCTTCGTCGTCTGATAAATGCATGTGCAACGTGTTCAGTTTGTACCGAGCCATCGCGTCAAGTAGTTTCAATATCGTTCTTTTCGAGATAAAATTTCTAGCGACGTCAACCATAAAACCGCGATAGGGAAAACGCGGTTTATCTCTTACAAATACATCCTTCACAGAATGTGCGTCAGAAAGAAGCTGCAGAAATGTCTGAACTGCGTAAAAAGCTCCAGTCGAGTTTTTATATAAAATGTTAATTGTGTTCGCTCTTGTCTGGCTATCAATACTGTATTCCTCAGGCATATACGAATTATTACGCTGTAAATTAATGCAATATTTGCACGGTGTATGACTTGCGACACTTTTGTGATTAATGTTTAATTTGCTTGACAAGTGTTTAGCGATATTCAAATCCTCGTTGTGGGCCATGACAGACCATGTATTGTCTATCTGAATTGTATTATCAGATCTTACGTGCATCAACATCGGTGTGGGGAAAACACTGTCTTCATAACGGTCCGATAAGTCACTGTGTAAATAATCGTAATAATGGTATCGATCTGCTGCTGAATACGGGTTGTACGTATCGCCCGGACCCCTTTTCCATTGGTCGGGGCGATTAAAGGGCTCCATAAATCTCACATCGTCTCCTTTAGTACTTTTGATGGTTTTCGGAGGACTTGTGTTAGTTGAAGATGCGACGTACCAGTTTGGAAACACGTCCGATGTCGATGAGACGTGTGCGTATTGAACTGTAACTTGCAGGTACTTGCCTGATTGTATACCAACAAAGATGTCCTGGACGGGCTCCAAATAGTGAAGTCCCCCATTTTCGTGCTCGAGCCGGAAACCAGAATCTCGATTAACCTCTAGTCCCTGCCGAAGCATATAGAAGTAAATTCTCCAGTTTCCGAAAAGTATTTCTTTGCTACCTGAGTTAGTCAGGTTAACAACTAGAATCGAGTAGTCCTCAACTCGCACTTTAACTTGCATGTATGTGGCAATGTAATCCATTTCCACTTCCTCGTAGTCTGTAATGAAAGCAGCGTTTCCATTATATGTATATGCCAATGCACAAACAACTGTTACAGTTAATATAATACACAGTACAAGTTTTCGTTTACTTCCTGTATTAAACATTGTTCTGTACAATATAACCATTTTAGTTTCCGCTGTCTTCCACTGTATTATAAACTATACTATTAACAAGCTACATTATATGAATAGCCCGTTAGCAAACTGTATAATACGTCAACTGTTATCAGCGCTTAATCACTCAAGCAAAACTTCATTTTATACAGCATACTTGCTAGACGCTTACCACCAGCTTTGGTCGCACACCGTCCAGGACATTTTTTACTAGAAAGTTTTAAGAGAGTAAGTTCATTTATCTTTGACGAATGGGACCTGTCGATGTATCCATAAATGAATAACATAACACTGGAACCATTTATTATATGCTTTATTCTATAGTTATCTGACTAGTCATAGTTGTCAAGCCACGTGTTCAGTGTGCTATATGCAGGGTTTTCTGCATTGTAAAACGAATCTTTGACCCATTTAAGGTGTAATAATTCGCCCGAAAGTTCGGCAACATAAGGTATAATATATATGACCAAAAACTGTCAACACCTACTATTTCTCGACGAAAAAATTGACGCGCATGTCCTTCGACGAAGATGCACAACTATATTTTACGATAACACCTGCTGTTCTGGACATGTGCGTGAAGCAGGCGTGTACAGGTGAGTATACAACTCCTTGACACACTTTGCAGTTTAAAACGCCGATCACAGTGTAAACACTGCCTGGTTGATTCGCTAAATATAAGTCGATGAATATTAAACTGATTTTTAACCATGCTTCTTTTTTATAACAATAAAGATCAATATAAACTATACATCGGTTTGTCGTCCTCAAGATGAGAGATACTAAATAAAAATATAACTTTCATGTACTGCAGCTGTGTACGGACAAGCGAAAATACCTGTGCAATAAAGATGGCTTGTCTAGCCACATGTAAGCAAGTTTCAGGTATGAGCGATTATTTGCGGACTGTCACACAGTATATGGTACAATATGTTTATGGGGATATTTGAACAGTAGAAAACCCTGCCATTGGTAAATCGTTCGCGCCATAAAGCAAATTGTCTGTTTAACGGTTTGACGGACAATGCTTTTCCAGTTGGGGAGGGGGGTATAAATTTAAAACTATTTTCTGTACTGTTTACGGTTTAGCGGTACACTTGAACATTACGATTGGCTTCAACGGCCATCAATATATCTTGTCGCGGAGGGGTGGGGGTCAATACGTTTGGTTCGTCAAAGTATTTGAAATGACTTATATAATATAAGTTTATTTCACCATTGTTTACCATTTACAACAAAAGCTTGCATCCCTGTAGAGATTCTATTCCTTTTTGCCATTAGTTTATAGTTTATACTCACTTCTTTAGCTCGGTTGTGACCAAAGCTGATAGTTGTAGAATTTCACTCTCGCTTCCGTTTCCTGGGGTTGTAAACCAGTACCGGTGTCCATTTTAAGAGGCTTAAAGAAAGTGGGGAACAAACCCACAACCTCTTGGATGAGAGGCAGACACCTATACCACTAGACCACTCTCACCCTGGTGGGGACCAAACCCACCTCTTGGATGAGAGGCAGACACCTATACCACTAGACCACTCTCACCCTGGTGGGGACCGAACCCACAACCTCTTGGATGAGAGGCAGACACCTATACCACTAGACCACTCTCACCCTGGTGGGAATCGAACCCACAACCTCTTGGGTGAGAGGCGGTACCTATACCACTAGACCACTCTCATCCTGGTGGGGATCGAACCCACAACCTCTTGGGTGAGAGGCGGTACCTATACCACTAGACCACTCTCACCCTGGTGGGAATCGAACCCACAAACTCTTGGGTGGGAGGCGGATACCTATACCACTAGACCACTCTCATCCTGGTGGGGAACGAACCCACGAATTTTTGGATGCGAGGTGGACACCCATACCACTAGACCACTCTCACCCTTGTGGGGACTGAACCGACGACCTTTTGGATGAGAGGCGGACACCTATACCACAAGACCACTCTCATCCTGGTGGAGATCGAACCCACGACCTCTTGGGTGAGAAGCGGACACCTATTACATTAAACCACTATCTCCCTAAATATTCAGTGAGACTCACGTGTTGATCGTATTATAATTATTTTATAATATCTTCCGTAATAAGAACAACCCCTCAAAGTAACATTAAAGTTCAGGCCTTATTATTGGATAAAAAATATATTAATTTCTGCTAACAATGTAGTAGTGCATACTTGTCAGGAAATTATAAAAAGTGAAATTCGAAATAATTCTTTAAGCTATCAAAAGTCTTGGTATCCAATAACAAAATATTTTGAAATGTTGCAGGCTGTTTCCGGCCCTTATTATACCAGATCCGTCAATGTCTGTCTTTATCGGGAACCATTTTCGATGAACAATCTGAATTGGGAACCTGTCATCACAAAATTCACATGAACAGTTATTCTTTAAAGCTTCACTCTCACAGATATACCATTTCTACAACTTGTTTATTTTTTGTCTTTTGTCTTAGAAAAAGCAATTTTTTGCGTAAATATCTGCCAACCAGTGATATAAGATTGCTGACAAAAAATCAGATCGCAGATTTTCATATTTCCGTTCGAAAAATAATGTTTTATGGCTTAAAACGTTACTAACGGTGTAAGAAAAATCCATAAAACACCGATTTTTGTATTTAAATATTAAAATCTGCGATCTAATTTTTTGTAAGCAGTCTTTTTTAACTGGTTTCCATGGATATTCGCAAAAATTGGCTCGTTTCAAGACAAAAAAAGTAAAAATGTTGTCAAAACGTTCAATCTGTGAGAGTGCAGCTTTTAATACGCAAATACTTGGAACACTTTCAGAAAAAAATAGCCGGGACTGCATCATAGCGTCTGGCGGCAAAGCCGGGACTGCATCATAGCGTCTGGCGGCAAAGCCGGGACTGCATCATAGCGTCTGGCGGCAAAGCCGGGACTGCATCATAGCGTCTGCAGGGAAAGTCGGAGCTGCATCATAGCGTCTGCAGGGGCAGTCGGAGCTGCATCATAGCGTCTGCAGGGAAAGTCGGAGCTGCATCATAGCGTCTGCAGGGAGAGTCGGAGCTGCATTATAGCGTCTGCAGTGAAAGTCGAAGCTGCATCATAGCGTCTGCAGGGGGGGGGGGGCGGGACTGCATCATAGCGTCTGCAGGGAAATTCGGGGCTGCATAATAGCGTCTGAAGGGAAAGCCTTTCACAAAGTTCAGACTTCATCTTTATGTTTCAGAGTGAGTTTTTGTACGAAACGGTATAATTGGTTTTGCTCCTCATTTTGGAGGAAATAAAAGTATATTTAAATGTCAGATTTACCTGATCACGTATGTATTTCTCTGTACGTTCTGGAGGCATTAACAATTGAAATGCTTACTCTTAAATTTTCCGTTTCATTGAACTTAAAAGTCTTATAGTATATTTGCTAGGAGGCTGCACCAGCCCATGCAAACATCACACATCTGTCAAAATATAGTTTGTAATTAAAGTACATTTCAATACACTTACATTGATTTTCTATAAATAAAATACAATATACTAACAGTCACAAATTGTAACAAGCAAATACAGTTTACTCTTAAATAAAAGTATTCAAAAGCTGAGTATAAATAGCGTGCATTTCTTTCACAACAACGTATTACAAGTATGTGGAAATGGGGAAAAAACAGCCTTTATACTTGAATTTAATGGGTAATAAATTACATTTACAATTAAGTGCGTTTTAAATTTGGGTGATCTTTTTTTATGAATGTGATTGCTATTGTTTTAATTGTTGTTGTTAAGACGTTGAATTTATATTTCATGTTTTGTTTATTTTCAGGTTTTTATTAATAAAGCTCGTATCTTTGTATGATTGTGTTATATGATCTTTCACTTCACAAGGTTGTACGATTACAGTGGAGTTTAAACTCCAAGGGAATAAAACAAAAATCGAAAAAACTACGTCAGGGGCAGGGAGTTCTGTGTATCCTTTTAACACCTTTGAAACGCCCACCGAGAAGGTCATAGTCGCACTCAGAGGATAATGATAATAGAATAATGCATATATGCGCATAGAATTGCCTGGTCTTGCAGTAGGGGATTTTGCAATAACATGGTACATAGCGGCGACGTGCCACGCACAAGACTCACGTCCCTACATCCAAAGGCATGATCACACTTAGAGGTCGCTGAGTATGAGCTCATATTGTATACACTGTAAAACCTGGTAGCCAACAGGTGGTTGCGTCTGTGCTGAAATGTTGTCATGCACGTTGCGATTTTCATATAACCGTGAAACATAAGTTAGGCACACACAGCCGATGTGTCGCGAGATAGAATCGCGTCCCTTCCTTGAATGTCAAAGTCAAAATTATATGTAGGTCATTATGGAATTCTGCAAACCTGCACATAGTTGGTCTTGTCCGGGCTGTAACTTGGTCATGCACGGTGCGATTTTGAAAAAACAAACTCGCACAGATCTTGGTACATAACGACGTGTTGCGCGCAAAACCAAAGACCCTAGTGTCACGGTCAAACTAAGAGATTTATTATTATCAAATGTTGCATATACACGCACATTTAGTGCAGGTGGCCGTGTCCGGGCTGTAACTTTCTCATGCAATGGGGTTTAGAAATAACATTGCACAGCAGTTCGGCACAGAAAGGAGACGTGATGATTCTGTATGTGTTGCGTGCAAGTCCAAGGTCCCTACCTCGTAGTTCATTTCACCCCAAACACTTGAACTCAACAACCCTGGGTCCCTGTAGGTATGCTTGTAGCTGATGTTAGACCTTCATTGATATAAGCGTATTCCATTGATATGTTTGGCACTGTGAAGACTTTTGTCAAAAAAGTTGACAGCTCGTGTTGTAGTCAATCACTAAACATAACTCGACAGTTATTAAAGGCTGGCTTATGAGTAATAGTAATGGTTAAAATTTAATGTTTTGACAATATATAAAAGAGATATAGCTGGACAATTATCAAAATATTGGGTCTTGCTAAATTGCGTATTCCCGATAAGAACATGCATGATCTCCATGTAGATGTTTTGAAATGGTATAGCTTTTGCAAGATATGACGACGACGCTAAGGCTTTGAAATTATTAGAGTTTTTCTCGCCAGTCAATTGTAACCACGGCCCTCCCACGTCCGGGGGTATACCGGGGATAACCGGAAAAATGGGCCGTGTTTTTACTTTCCATGTGGCCTAGCAGTGCCGGATGAATGCGGTGGTTATGCCTTCGCGCCAAAAACAGCGTGGATTGGGGCTTATCAAGGGTCCATGGGGGGCGGGTGCATTTGGCGGGGACTTTAGCAAATCGTCCTCGCAGAGCGGGGTTCTTATCCGGGACCGTAAGTCAAAGTCCCCGCTATTCCCCGGACCTGGGGGAGGGGGGGGGGGGAGGGCGGGGTTACAATTGACTGGTGCTTAAGGTCAAAAAGGTTCTGTAGGCTATACAGTTTAAGGATACTCAACGAGGACAAAACGAAAGCCAACTTATGATTCATTTTTCTACTGGGTAAACGCTAATAAACTGTGCAAGTCTATCAAATTTGTCGTCATTTCTCAAATATACAAGTCATGCCGGTACTTCAAATACAAAATATTTCAAAACACGTCGGCATGACTGTTATTTTTGGACATAGATTATTTTTTTGCAGTTTCTTTTATATTCATTCACCATATTAGTAGTACAAAGGATGAAAATTTGACAATGCAATGAATGGTCAATAAAAATTCATATACAAAGATATATGCCGAGTTTTGGGATCACTGAACAAACTTTACGCCAATTAGATACTGGACAAGGTCCTTTATTTCAACGGTCAACTCTAAGGGTAACTTCAAGGTTCTTATTGTACTCGTCAGAAATAGTGGTTCCATTTAAGCACTAAGTCGACGCCATACAAGTTAAACCCGAGCATTTATCTCCATAATGCTGTCATAGAGCTGAAATGATATAAAGTGTTTAGTTTGCAACTAGAGGCATACCCGCATAAAACTTTCCGAACAGATTTCGCAAAAACATAATGTTCACGTTCTTTAGACTTTACCAGTAACCAGATACATGTATCATTGGTACACGTTTCTGCATTTAACATTCTAACATTTACCACTTCGTGATAAACATTTGTCGTTATCGTTCATGTAAGAATGGTGCAAAGGTGGTCCGAATGTCTGCGACCAATCAACGCTGCTGTTACTTTGGAAGAATGGGATGGGCATGCTCGGAAATGACGTCATCGATGCCTGAGTCTCCTGCATTGAAAATGGCGGACGAGGTTGAATTTGATGACCTGCAATTAGATGCATATGTACAACATGCCAACAAGTTTGGATAAAGAAAGGAATATTATGAATGGTCGTAACCATTAGGTTTAATATTTATAAACGTGTAGATGTTTGACGAGCAGTACGGATCACACTGTGGTACGGATATCCGAAAAGATATTACGAGAGATATGACGATGCATGATTTAAAAGCAGTATGAGTTTTAACGAATTGTAATGAATATTATTTCGAAAACAAGTGATTAATTTTAAAATAACTTATTTTCTCAAAACCATATCATATTATATACAAAGCTAGAAGTAGTGTTCTAAACCTGTATAATAATATTAAAAGTACATAAGACCTTGAACAATATTTGAACATTCTACCGCATGACTTACGATTTTATATTACTAAATTAAGAGTGATCAAAAGAATTCAAATGATTTAGAAGATGAATTTCATTTCATATTAATATGTCCTTGTTATAATGACATCAGAAGGAAATACATTAAAAAATATTTTTATATCAGACAAGCATGTACAAGTTTATAGAACTGCTTAAGTCAGACAACAAAAATACTGTATTTAAATTATCCAAATATATATAAAAAAGCTCTTAAACATAGAACTTCCATTACATATAGTGATTAGTTTATATCAGCTCATCCTCATGTTTTATCATTTGCATTTTTTTTTTCACGTATGGACAATTATTCATATCTACGTATAGACATTGCCTGTATCGAATCTGTATTATGTGACATGTTGAATTCACGTTATATAAATGTATTTATATTGTATGACTATGTACCTTGTTGGTATACGTCGAATAAAATTATGTTCATGTTCATGTTCATATTTTGAGTTGGAAAAAAATGAGGAATTAAAGCTCATTTTGTGGAATAAAATAAGAAGAACGTGAAGAAAAGGTGGTGCCGGCGAAATTATACAGTTTGTTTTGCCTTATTTACCTTGTTGTGCAGTAGAGTTTTGGTCTATCTGTTTCTGTTGCTTTCTCCATTTCGCGCGTCTATTTTGAAACCAAACCTGATCAAAATATTAGGCGGACAAATCAAATATATAGTTTAACAGTTGGTCAAGTCACTGTGTATAAACAAGAATTGCAACATCAGCACATATTTTAACGTGTCCTGTAAGGTTTCAGGGGCAAATGGTCGTATTTGAGTAAATATCCATTGATTACAGTAAGATTCGGTTTCCTCCGTGTATGCGTTTTAAACAACTTCTTTGCATTTTTTCAAAGACTTCGACATTTGTTTATCTTTTAGCCTCTGTCTGTATAGGTTTCGTAAATCATGCCAAAATGACATAGATAACGACTATATGAAAGGTCGCCATGTACTGCTTATTAGACCACCACATAGACGTTAAAAGATTTAGCAAAAGTGCGTGCACTGTATGCATTCGAAAATAATATTTTTGTGTCCAAGTGTTACAAGCGTAAGGAATGACTATTTACTCAAGTATGACCATTTTTCATTGCCAACGAGCAGAAACTGATGGCATTTGTTTATTCACAGTGAAAATAACATTACGATAATATGAAATATGAAGTTAATAAAATTGCCAAGTATTGAAAGCCAAGCTAACAGAGGCCCAAGAACTGAAACTTTGTTATTATAAAAAAATTAAAATATCCGGCCGTGCCTTACCTGAACCCTTGCTTCTGTAAGATCTATTTTCAACGCCATTTCCTCGCGTAGGAATACATCTGGGTAATGCGTCCTCTGGAACGCCTTCTCCAGTTCGTCAAGCTGGTAACTAGTGAAAGTAGTCCGGTACCGACGTTGTTTCCTTTTCGAAGGATTTGCTGCAACGGAACATTTTTTTACAATTGATCGCTTCAAAACATATCAGAGCCAATTATTTTGTGCTGCACTCGGCGTATGGCCATTGGCTTCGCTGGGATTAATAGAATCGCCGGATATCGCCTTGGTTGTCCGGTTAGCGCACTCGCTTCTAACCCGGAAGACGCGGATTTGATTCTCGGCCTTGGCGCATGTATGTTTGGTTTGAGGTCACCAGGCCTGACAAGTGGGTTTCCTTCGGGTATTCCGGATTTTCCAACAATAAAGGACCACACTCTCATTTTACATCGTGCCAGCGATAATGATTTATATAATGTTGTAATCAATTGTTTCACAATCGTTTATAAAGAATGGCCTCAACAAATAAGGAAATAAGGCATTCTGGTCGGACAGAAAATAAAATAATTGTATCATCATATTCATATTTGACTGAGATAGTT
This sequence comes from Mya arenaria, assembly GCF_026914265.1. Classification (NCBI taxonomy): domain Eukaryota; kingdom Metazoa; phylum Mollusca; class Bivalvia; order Myida; family Myidae; genus Mya; species Mya arenaria. The sequence continues at coordinate 62,454,037 of NC_069122.1, forward strand.
ATGATAGTGCGGATACGATCGTATAATATAACTTCTCCAATCGAAAGTAGTTTAAGTTTTGACTTAGACTATACTATGACTTTTTCATATAATTATACGTGTAATGTTCTGGTCAGGACTATTAGACTCCGAAAGCCTGTTTTATAAGTTTATACATATTTCAAAATGTTATATGGCATGTGCTTCTATTCATGTGTGAAACAAGTTATTACAATATTATATTAATCGCTCTAGTTGGACGGATTTTACGCGACAGTGTGGTCTAGTGTTGTGGGGGAAACTGGAGAACCCGGAGAAAACCCACTTGTCCGGCTTGGTGACCACGAACCGAATACGTGGGTTTTCTCCGGGTTCGCCGGTATATATGTTAAGACGGTAAATCAAACTTGAAACTTACTAGTTTAGAAAATAGCTCGGTTGAATGAGTTCCTAAAGGTACATTTTACGTGATAAACGTAGCTAAATAAAAGTTATATGAAGATACAATTTACACTAAAAGCATGTATGAAAATAACTTTTTAACAAATCAGTTTTGCGCGAAACGTGTTTCTATGATAAACTGCAAAAATGTATAGTGTTAAAAGCGAATAAAATTGCCCGGTCGGGAAAGAAGCGAAGTTCCCTTCAGTATTTCCCGCGCGTTTTGTTTCCCAATCGAGCAATTAATTTCCGATCTGGACCGGCACTGTTACTTGGTATTTGGACTGCATTTTTGGCCAGTCGAGTTACTACGTATTTGGATCGACTTAACTGAGGTGGGAGAAAAGAATTTCTAGTTAAATATTCGGATCTTCTTATCTGAGGGGAGAGAAAAGCTTTTCAAACCTTACAAAAGCAATCATCGCCATACTTAAATCTGTAATTCTCATTTCAGTTATTCATTTCTGTGCTAACAATGGAGTAAACAGAACTTATTGGAACATTTTGTCATAGTTCAATAGATATTATGTTTAAGATCGAGTTCAAATGGGTGTACGTGTATTAGTATTGATAAATCTATCATCTTTATATTGATAATAATTAAGAATGCTCTTCGCTCGATTTTCATGAAAAACGACAAAATTGTATTATTGTTTTCGCTCGCTCGTTCCAATTTTATTAGGCAAAAATGTGTGGAACATAAAAGAAATGGTGCGGCCTTATGCAAATGTAAAAAAAGTCCTAAAAACGTTTAAGTTTAAACTGTATTGCAGTTTGTATTTTCGTGCTGCATGTCAACTGAAATCGGACTTGAAACGACTTATTTTGAAATATTTTAGTCTTAAAACACAATGTTTCATTGTAAATTGGGTACGACTTAAACAGAAATTGAAAATCCCGTTTATTAATTTGTTTATATTTTACGTGAAACATATTTTTTCTCATGATATTGCATACCTTTGGTATGTTCAATGAGAATGATAGTTCTCATTCCTGGCTTGAACGAATCTGTGGAACTTTGTTCGAATTATGCTGCTGTTTGGAAATGTATACCAGGTATCTCATTGATTGCATTGCATTAAATATATATTTTTTAATTTGATTTCAATACAAACTGTATTATAGGCCGATGAATGCATAACCTTTTTTTGAAAATATGACAATATTAAAATGAATTCACCACCAATGAAATACATAGATAATAACACCCAAAATCGCCCTCACAAAAATTAGGTTTGTTTCCGATTTAATTGCCCTCTACTGCTAAATAATAATAAATGGATAATTCTATAAAGAATAACAGCATATGCAGGTCGGGATTATTATTATTATTATTATTATTATTATTATTATTATTATTATTATTATTATTATTATTATTATTATTATTATTATTATTATTATTATTATTATTATTATTATTATTATTAATTAATTAATTTATTTATTTATTTATTGTCAGAATATAAATATCAAAGTTACCACAAACACTTCTTTCCGAAGCAAGAAACTATGGAAAAGATGTACTTATGTTGAAAAGTAGAAAACATTATGCACCAGTCAAATTGTAACCACGCATGCAAACAACATGTTTTTACGCCTAGGTAGAAGACTTAGTGATCTTACGTCCCCTTTCGCGCTCATTTGACTCTGTGTTCCGTTTCGTCTGTCGCTCATTATCCTCCGGTTTCTTGACGTCACGGGTCCTTTTGGCGTCATATGACACGTGCTGGTTACTCGGCGGCCTAGATCTGACGTCATGGTCGTAGGGTGAGTCTGTGGGAAGACTTTGATGACAGAACTGTGGCACCGGCTTTCTCTGCAGTCTTCCATTTTGGAATCCTTTCATTAAAGAAATGCATTTTCAATCATCACATTTTTTTAATTATTGTTATTAACAATTTAATTTCATGTTTCTTACTCCTACGCAAAATAAGCAACCAAAAACTTTTCGCCGTTTCCACATAAAAATCAAACTATTATTCCTTCGTTATATCCACCCATTATTTCTAATAAAACCTTAACACCATCTACGTAATATAGCAGCATCAATGTTTTGAAACATTTTGTCTTTAAAATTTATATTTAAAAAATATTCTAAATTATTTATCTTCGTTCCGGAGCTCGTGCACGTTGCTACAGTGTCCGGCTCTATATACTCCGCGCAAATCTATCCTTTTTATGTGGCAAATCAAATGAAAGTCATTCCTAACGGCTGATGACGTTATTACTTTACATTGATTAGAGTCTAATCAGGATAATTCAATTGTTTTATGTCATTTGCAATATGTCGAGTTCCGCCATGAAATTAACCTCACGCCCATCGCCGTTCCGCGATTATATTTATTGCCTGTTAATCTAATTTGGACAATCTTTCCATTTCTGTAGATGAAAATGCTGTTGTGCAGTTTTTTTAAATATTATATATATATATATTTTAATTTGAAAATGTTTGTATGATTTATTTTAAAGAAATGTTCCACACTTGTTGAATTCGAAGTCTGTTAAACTGAAATATTTAAACTTTTAATTTTTTCTACATTTTTTAATTAAAACTATGTACCTTGTATCTTCTGTGTGTAGTCAAGCCCGCTGGCGCCCGGGAGTGAGGGATCCCTCGCGCACACTTCTAGGGGCCCGTACATACCAAACCGATCCTGATACGTACCCCGCTCATTCGTACCCGGCACGCCTACTTCGTACTCATCAAGTTCGAATTGCCGATTGAAAATCACATCAGAATCACCGTGGCTTTTGTTCAAATTCATTATTTTGTAGAATCAAATATTGTTATTACGCAAATGAAATATTCTAATAAAAACACAATGTGAAATGCATTGGTAATTCGTTTCGACACTTCATGAGAAATGATTCGGGCGAAATTGAGCGAAATGTAATATGAAGAAATAGGATCAATTAAAGAAAAGTTTTGAGGCTTCTTTAAATGGGCATTAATGTTATCTTGTTGTGGTTATCCCTGTTGGAAATCATAAAACCGTAATTTTACAGACAATTTGGAAGGGACGCGGTGGTTTGGCTTCTTTTTCGAAGCCCGAAAAGTGTTGCCGCTAATGAACGAATAACGAACTGTTCCTGTCCAGAATTTTTCGCTGATTTTATATTTTGGTTACGAGGTTGCTGCTTTTTCTCCATCTCTCTCCTCTCGTTAACACTATTACTCAATGTACATCTTGAAACGTGATGTTATGGTGTTCCATGTTTCGCTGTTCATTATTGTGTACACCCCAGAGCCTGGTCAACTATCTTTTAAGTCCATGTTTTATCATTCCTCATATCACATAAGCAAAAGAGGAGTGGACAGAGGGAGGGGTAGAAATGAGAACTGAGCTGGAAACGAGGTGACAAATAGAAGAATGCAAGGGGCAAGGAGCAAAATTTACTGTTTAAAACTTTAAAGATTTGACAACTTCACTAAATATAAGTCACAGTGTTCAAAAGCGTGGACAAAGCATGGGGCGAGGGAGCAAAGACAAAGGATTGGTGCTAAGATGGGGGGGGGGGGGGGGGGGGTGAAGACGGGATTGAGCAACAACAAGGGAAGTTATATCGAGGTGACCCGATAAAAAACGGAGCAAGTGGTGGTGGTGGTAGTTAAAAGGGCGGGCGGAGCAAGGGGGCAACCACAGAAAGATAAGGAGCGCGGGGAAGAAAAAGATACAACAAGGATTACAGGGGCGAATATAAAAAGGATGGAGCGATGGGACTATATTAGATGAGTCGGTGGAACAAGGGGATGGACGGCAATTGGAGGATTTCATCGTGAAAAAAACACAATAATAAACCTTTATATTTATCAACATGGAGATAAGAAGTTAAGTCTTCTTTTTGTGTTACCCTCGGTAAATATGTGTGTGACATGGTCCATTTTTTGTATTATCTTGTGATTAATTAATAAGAAAATTTAATACAATAATATGTTGATAATGTTTTATTCTGAAATACTCGTTTGAACTAAGCAACATGTTCAGATTCAATGACTATAGAGAAATACACTATTTGAATGACAGTCCGTAACATTATTCTATTTTTTTTTTAAATAACTCCCATATTTTTTAAGTTGGTGAATTACTGGTACGCGAGTATGTTTGGCACGCCACATATTTATTGCATTCTTCATTGACATGGATTAAAACAATAACGGCCCTAAAATAGACCCTTGAGGAAACGCCACATGTAATACCACGTGATGAAGTTCCAGACACTAACTTCAGTCAAATTGGCTCGAACTAGATGTAAAGGACCGATTTATTTATACTGAAGGTACACAATCCCGCTTGGCTCGATTTGTTTAGGCTCGATGTATTTTCGCCATTCCCTGGGAGTTCGAGCCATCGGGAATCGACTGTAATTGTATCCTACCTCAACCAATTACTGTCCCATCCAAGTGCTTCTAGTTTCAATAAGAATAACATTAATAGATTGCGAAGACAATTTGATATATGTTTCCTTATTGTAAGCTTAATTTGAACACAAATTATCACTACGGTACGAAAAAATATCATAATGGAAATGTTAAAAAGAGCTTAACAGAGTGGGCGAATGATTGGTACATGAACGTAGCCTTTCATTCAGAAATAATAAAATAAAATGCAACATCGGTCTTGAATCAATAAGATTAGAGGTTAATTGACGCAATGCTGTCGGTCCGAGTGATTGACAATTTCCCGAACGTTCACGATATATAAAAAGTACTGAGTAGAAAAAGGGAAGTTTGGCGTTATAAGTGTTGAAGATGAGAGTTACAAATGAGTTTTGAAATTAGAAATACGCTTAAGTAAGGATTTGTATTTGTGAATGTAACTGTAAGGGGAGCACACACCTCCACTGTTTTGGGTCGCGATTGGTTAAAAATGACCTTGTCCTTGTGCACATGTATACATGTATTATTCTAGTTTAAAGATAAAAGGCTATCGTCGTTCAGTGGTTGGAAGTTTGTGTCGGAGGAGAAAAGTTTCAGAATTATGAAGATTGATATCCACACTCATATTTTACCGGAGAAATGGCCAGACCTGCGTGAGGTAGGAATTACATCTTTGTATTCATTATAAGCGTGTAAACGTTTTGCAGCCTACAGTGCCTGGGCAAAATGCTGGGTTGTTATTACAATAACCGCATACATGTATACTACTACAACTAGGTGTATATAAATGTTTGTTCTCCGAGGCCTTGTGGAACAATATGATTTGTTCTCAATACAATGTTCGATGCCATTTTGTTAAACAATGCTGATTCGTGATTGTTAAAATGTTTGTTTGAAGAAGAAAAATATTCTATATGCGCAAGGTTGGAAGTAAACAACTCGAATATACATGTTACTTGTATCAAGCCCCAAGTAAGCTGCTATTTGTGTTCATCAAATGTGAAATAGTTTTGAAAATTACAAAGCTAGATGATTAGAAACGAAATTTAGTTCTTTAAATATAGAGTAAACAAAGACAAAAAAAAAGTTTTCGTCAGCAGCAGGTTCGTCTAAGTAGTCGGTGACCTTTTTGAAATCATGACCGACTTTTTATCAATAAGCTGAATTTTTCAACATTTGAAGAATGATGTTTTTTTGTTTGTTTTTTTACATGAATTGAACATTCTTCAGAACATTCCGACATTAGTCGGTATCTGTCTTAATGTTAATAAGAAGCGATGAAGGCTGTTATTTTTCCATTCCTGGATATTATACCAAATCTGATATAATGCCCCTTTAAATAACGATTAGACCACAAAGCCAATTAATGATTATGATACACATGTCTATATAATTATGTTCTGGTAAAAAATATGAATAAGATATATACTAAACCTTTAAATAATTAATTGGTAAACATTTTTTTCATAAAACAGCACTACTACTTTTATCAGTCTAATTGACTGTCAGCTGTAGTCGTGATTTGTTTCTCCATGAAACGACTCATTCCTTAAAGCACATGCTTTTTCATCACTGAAGTGAACCTTTGTAGTAACGATAATCAAGGACAGAAACTCGCCGATACATGTGTGTGTACTTGCAGCGCTACGGGTATGGAGACTGGGTACAACTTGACCACAGCTGTGAGGGTCGGTGCGCCAACATGATGAAGGGTGGCAACTTCTTCCGAAAAGTGGATCCTAACTGCTGGGCGCTCGAGGACCGTCTTCGAGAGATGGACGCCACCGGCGTGGACGTTCAGGCACTCTCTACTGTCCCCGTTATGTTCAGTTATTGGGTACGTTCAAACCTTGTTTATAGTACAGTCAAAACTCACTTTGTCAAGTCGTTGTGACCTCGCGAAGTTCTTCGAGATAACTAACATTCGATATAACCGAAATATAAACAAATGCATAACTTAAGTTCGACATAACCAAAATGTCGAGATAAAGGAGTTCGACACAGTGAGTTCAGACTGTAATTACACCAATATAAAATTATGTGCAATTTCGTCGCAACCATATTCAAAGGACCTACATGTACTTCAATACTGGGTACGTCCCAGCCATGTTCAATGGACCTACATGTACTTCAATACTGGGTACGTCCCAGCCATGTTCAATGGACCTACATGTACTTCAATACTGGGTACGTCCCAGCCATGTTCAAAGGACCTACATGTACTTCAATACTGGGTACGTCCCAGCCATGTTCAAAGGAACTACATGTACTTCAATACTGGGTACGTCCCAGCCATGTTCAAAGGAACTACATGTACTTCAATACTGGGTTCGTCCCAGCCATGTTCAAAGGAACTACATGTACTTCAATACTGGGTACGTCCCAGACATGTTCAAAGGAACTACATGTACTTCAATACTGGGTACGTCCCAGCCATGTTCAAAGGAACTACATGTACTTCAATACTGGGTACGTCCCAGCCATGTTCAAAGGAACTACATGTACTTCAATACTGGGTACGTCCCAGCAATGTTCAAAGGAACTACATGTACTTCAATACTGGGTACGTCCCAGCAATGTTCAAAGGAACTACATGTACTTCAATACTGGGTTCGTCCCAGCCATGTTCAAAGGAACTACATGTACTTCAATACTGGGTACGTCCCAGACATGTTCAAAGGAACTACATGTACTTCAATACTGGGTACGTCCCAGACATGTTCAAAGGAACTACATGTACTTCAATACTGGGTACGCCCCAGCAATGTTCAAAGGAACTATATGTACTTCAATACTGGGTACGCCCCAGCAATGTTCAAAGGAACTACATGTACTTCAATACTGGGTTCGTCCCAGCCATGTTCAAAGGAACTACATGTTCTTCAATACTGGGTACGTCCCAGCCATGTTCAAAGGAACTACATGTACTTCAATACTGGGTTCGTCCCAGCCATGTTCAAAGGAACTACATGTACTTCAATACTGGGTTTGTCCCAGCCATGTTTAAAGGAACTACATGTACTTCAATACTGGGTACGTCCCAGCCATGTTCAAAGGAACTACATGTACTTCAATACTGGGTTCGTCTCGGCCATGTTCAAAGGAACTCCATGTACTTCAATACTGGGTACGTCCCGGCCATGTTCAATGGACCTACATGTACTTCAATACTGGGTACGTCCCAGCCATATGCAAAGGACCTACATGTACTTCAATACTGGGTACGTCCCAGCCATGTTCAATGGACCTACATGTACTTCAATACTGGGTACGTCCCAGCCATGTTCAAAGGAACTACATGTACTTCAATACTGGGTACGTCCCAGCCATGTTCAAAGGAACTACATGTACTTCAATACTGGGTACGTCCCAGCCATGTTCAAAGGAACTACATGTACTTCAATACTGGGTACGTCCCAGCCATGTTCAAAGGAACTACATGTACTTCAATAATGGGTACGTCCCAGCCATGTTCAAAGGAACTACATGTACTTCAATAATGGGTACGTCCCAGACATGTTCAAAGGAACTACATGTACTTCAATACTGGGTTCGTCCCAGCCATGTTCAAAGGAACTATATGTACTTCAATACTGGGTACGCCCCAGCAATGTTCAAAGGAACTACATCTATTTCAATACTGGGTTCGTCCCAGCAATGTTCAAAGGAACTACATGTACTTCAATACTGGGTTCGTCCCAGCCATGTTCAAAGGAACTACATGTTCTTCAATATTGGGTTCGTCCCAGCCATGTTTAAAGGAACTACATGTACTTCAATACTGGGTTCGTCCCAGCCATGTTCAAAGGAACTACATGTACTTCAATACTGGGTTTGTCCCAGCCATGTTCAAAGGAACTGCATGTACTTCTATACTGGGTACGTCCCAACCATGTTCAAAGGAACTACATGTACTTCAATACTGGGTTCGTCCCAGCCATGTTCAAAGGAACTACATGTACTTCAATACTGGGTTCGTCCCAGACATGTTCAAAGGAACTACATGTACTTCAATACTGGGTACGTCTCAGACATGTTCAAAGGAACTACATGTACTTCAATACTGGGTACGTCCCAGACATCTTCAAAGGAACTACATGTACTTCAATACTGGGTACGTCCCAGACATGTTCAAAGGAACTACATGTACTTCAATACTGGGTACGTCCCAGCCATGTTCAAAGGAACTACATGTACTTCAATACTGGGTTCGTCCCAGCCATGTTCAAAGGAACTACATGTACTTCAATACTGGGTTCGTCCCAGCCATGTTCAAAGCATTTACATTTTCACCTCAAACTATGTGGCTTCTGAGAATGCATACTCGTTGTTGAAGAACTATAAGACCCGAAATTCAAATATTTTGACTTGTCCCTAACGGGGCCAAGTGTTACCAAGTAGGTGCTAATGGCTTCGTTTTATAAATAAATGTTGAGGTAGGGTCGTGTTTATCCTAATAATTATTTTGTAAACAACATACTAGTATATTACTTGTATGTTAATCAAACTGTTTTGAACAAAGACGTGACCGAGACTGCAGTGGGCTGCTCGGCTGGCCCATCTCTAGCTTCTATCAAAGCCATCTGATAGGATGACTAACTTCTGTTATTTTACTTAAGGCCAAGCCCGCTGATACGCTGGATCTATGTGAACTCCTGAACAACGACCTGGCCAAGTCTGTGGCCCGCTACCCCTCGAGGTTTGTGGGACTCGGGACGCTCCCCATGCAGGCGCCGGAGCTGGCCATCAAGGAGCTCATCCGGTGTAAAAAGGAGCTAGGTATATAGCTTTATATGGTTTGGAATCATTATATTGGTATGTTGAACATTTGAATATCGTGGTATTTCGGATTATTTTTGGTCGTTTGATAGTTTCCTTGAATGCAAATCGTGTTTGCAAAATATCTGATAATATTTTAATAAAAAAAATATTTAAATGTCGGTTTATTTGTTTCAGGATTTCCCGGTGTTCAGATAGGATCTCACGTCAATGACTGGAATCTCGATGCCGAGGAGCTGAGACCGGTGTTTGCCGTAAGTCCATGTGCTTACTCTATTAATTAAAACAAGTGTGTAGATATACTGCCTTGGAAAAGGTCTCTTTCACTGGTGTCTGAGCTGTGGTGAGTTTCCGTATAAGCATAATGCACCAGTCAATTGTAACCACGCACCCCCACCTAGTCCATGGGTATGCCGGGCACAGCCGGAGAAATGGGCCGTGTTTTTACTTTTCCGGTGGCTCCGCAGTGCAGGGTGAATGCGGTGGTTTTGTCTTTGCGCCAAATATAGCGGGGAATGGACCTTTCCTAGGGTCCCTGGGGAACGAGGGCATTTGGCAGGGATTTTACCATCAGTTCGTCCCCACAGGGCGGGGATTTTACCAGGGCTTAGCTAGACCGAAAGTCAAAGTCACAAATATTCCCTGGACTTTGGTGGGGCGTGGTTACAAATGACTGGTGCATAAAGCCTAAAGCTTAGTTGAGTAAAGAGTTGTTTTGTTGCGATGAATTAGGAAAGGCAACATTGGTAGGTGGAAAAAGGTTCGAGTTTAGCTCCGCCAGATTGTGAAAGCGTCAACCACGATCCGTCACATGTAATACATCAACGCACGCATGTACTGGAATTTTAGCTTAACAGTAATAGGAGGGTACTGTATTCTGCCCTTTTATGATAGCACCCTTCTTCCCTCATGGAACAGCAAATCACCCCTTCTTCCCTCATGGAACAGCAAATCACCCCTTCTGCCCTCATGGAACAGCAAATCACCCCTTCTTCCCTCATGGAACAGCAAATCACCCCTTCTGCTTTCATATATTACTGTAGTAGTTAAATGTATGAGATTATAGAGCTTGAAACTAAGAATTATGACGAATATACTGTAATTACAAACACACACAAACTTTATATATTTGGTTGTTGAAAACCTAGTATTACTGCAAATAAACATATTGCCTAACAATTTCTGCCAAAATAGAATGTGCCTTGTTCTCCATAAGCATGCTGTCCTCCTTTTGCAGCACCATGTCCTTGCCAAGACCTGGCTAACCCCCTAAATGTGCACCCTGTCCTTGCCAAGACCTGGCTAACCCCCTAAATGTGCACCCTGTCCTTGCCAAGACCTGGCTAACCCCTAAATGTGCCATGTTCTTGCCAAGACCTGGCTAACCCCCTAAATGTGCACCCTGTCCTTGCCAAGACCTGGCTAACCCCCTAAATGTGCACCCTGTCCTTGTGCATGCTAGGATTCGTTCCATTAGGAGAAGTCGTAACTTCAAAATTCTTAAGTATACATTTTCTTCACGCTTGTGTTCTTTTTATAAAACTTGATATACATGTAGTTCAATTTCCACACACGAGCGCGCGCGCGCGCACGCACGCACACACAGAGCAAAATAAACAAAATTTGAAAATAAGATGAATTTAATTGAAATGGGTCTCAGCCTTCCGATGGATTTGCATAAGTTCTGGTTCAATGCGTTAATGGTTTCCAACGTAGCAGCCCCATCCCCTGCAATCCATGAATATACATTCATGTATTCCCTGCAGGCTGCCGAAGAGCACGGTGTAGCGATATTTGTCCACCCATGGGACATGGAGATGGGTGGCCGTATGTCGAAATACTGGCTTCCCTGGCTCGTCGGTGAGTAGCATGTGCAGTTAGGCTTTTCTTGTCATTTTCATTTTACGAATTTATGTAAATATATCAACGTATAATGAAAAATGCAAAATGATTTTTCTACGAGTATTACTCTATGGACACATGGCATCCCAACCCATAGCATCCCATACAAGTGTTAGTTCCAAACTCTGAACTCTTTGACGCGACTGCCATTCCACTAGCTAGTTTAAACATTATACATTTTACAACGATTGTGAAGAAAGAAATGATAGCTTATGCTAAGTCACTCTCGTTGGCACGATGTTGCGCGAAAGAGTACCCAGATAAAACCCACTTGTCCGGCTTGGTGACCACTAACCAAACGCACATGCGCCAACCCGGGTCGCCTTGGTGAGAAGCGAGTGCGCTAACCACTGCGCTAACCGGACAGCCAAGTCCACTAGTTCCTGTAATATATGTACATGTATCTGTTTAATGACCAGGAATGCCTGCGGAGACGGCGACGGCCATATGCTGTATGACAATGGGCGGGGTGCTGGAGCAGTTTCCCGGGCTCAAAGTCTGCTTCGCCCACGGAGGTCAGTGTTATTTACATTCAGTGTAATCGTAATGATACATATAGTCATGCATCCGTAATATAAGGTATGCAGGCTGTATGACATCTAGCGTGGTATTTGAGCAGTTTCCCAGACCAAAACCCGGCTTTGCATACGGAGGTTAACAAATTGCTGTCGTTTTTTCGATAAACACAGTGCAAAGGAACTACATGTACTTCAATACTGGGTACGTCTCAGCCATGTTCAAAGGAACTACATGCACTTCATTACTGGGTTCGTCCCAGCCATGTTCAAAGGAACTACATGTACTTCAGTACTGGGTACGTCTCAGACATGTTCAAAGGAACTACATGTACTTCAATACTGGGTTCGTCCCAGCCATGTTCAAAGGAACTACATGTACTTCAATACTGGGTTCGTCCCAGCCATGTTCAAAGGAACTACATGTACTTCAATACTGGGTACGTCCCGGCCATGTTCAATGGACCTACATGTACTTCAATACTGGGTACGTCCCAGCCATGTTCAAAGGAACTACATGTACTTCAATACTGGGTACGTCCCGGCCATGTTCAATGGAACTACATGTACTTCAATACTGGGTACGTCCCGGCCATGTTCAATGGACCTACATGTACTTCAATACTGGGTACGTCCCAGCCATGTTCAATGGACCTACATGTACTTCAATACTGGGTACGTCCCAGCCATGTTCAATGGAACTACATGTACTTCAATACTGGGTACGTCCCAGCCATGTTCAATGGAACTACATGTACTTCAATACTGGGTACGTCCCAGCCATGTTCAAAGGAACTACATGTACTTCAATACTGGGTACGTCCCAGCCATGTTCAATGGACCTACATGTACTTCAATACTGGGTACGTCCCAGCCATGTTCAATGGACCTACATGTACTTCAATACTTTTTGTTTTATTATGCCCTGTAAAAGGTGTTTGAAAACGATTGTTTAAAAAAAAATGCTCAAATGTCGTTGCCCAAATGTGTCAATTTCTTTCGGTGCGCTACGAAAGCCCGAAAGAATGATGAAAAATGTGTTTTGTTAATACCAGCTGAATCAACGTTTTACCAGGGGGTGCTTTCCCGTTCACTGTTGGGCGGATCGAGCACGGATACAACGTGCGGCCTGACCTGTGCGCCGTCGACTGTAAGACCAGTCCACGTAACTTCCTGGGAAAGTTTTACACTGACGCGCTCGTGCATGACCCGCGAGCCCTCGAACTGCTTGTTGACGTCATTGGACAGGTGGGGTATCGTAATTGATTAATTATCATGTATGCCTTTAGCAAATGTCGGACAGTAAACACAGGCGCAGTATTGAACTAATATAAGAAATGAAATTAAAATATTCCCAAATATTTCTGTATATCATTTTCAAAACACTGCTTCATGCCCAGAATATTCAACATTTTTTTTATTTACGTCACATTGTTTTTCTTTCCCGACAGGACCGAGTGATATGTGGATCCGATTATCCGTTCCCGCTTGGGGAACACCACCCGGGCCTTGGAATCGAACAGTCTGTACTCGCCGAGGACGTCAAGGTAAGTAGTGTGACGTCGTGCTGACGTCATAATTGTGCTTCAGGGCAAACTCCGCTCAGTGTTACTTCCCTTGCAGTGTACAGTAATCACTGCCTTCACAAATATCACGTGATGATAGAAACGGCACGTGATTGCAATTTACAAAATGGACGGAACACCTTTAAAAGAAATTCCAGCAACATGTTTCATTTGTTTAGAAAATAAACGATTTTATTCCATAAAAGGAAAAAATGCAAAACGTTCGATACATGTCTGAATAGCTAACAACACATCCATGTTGATATTGTAATTTGTAAATCCTACTTTCAATTTGAAAAAAGACCGAACATTTCCGAATGTTTTTTTTAATTGTTATTTTTTTATAAAACATATTATGCCTATCAACTGGCGTAAAGTAATTATTTAAGAAAGGATATAAGAATAAATATATATGATTAAAAAAATGCCATTAAAAGTTTTCATCCAATTTTGGATGAAAATCTTGTGGTGGCAGTGATTACTGTACTGCAAGGGAAGTAACACTGCGCGGAGTTTGGCTTCAGGGTAAAGCCTTCACCATGTTTATTTACTGCTATATAGAGTAGTTATATGATGTAATTTCTACTCCGTATTAATAATAATCAAAACAATATAAAGTCACAAAGGTAACCAATCAAAACACTTGCCAGAAATCTAGCACGTATTTCCTTTAACTTCATTGTCGTCTTTCCTTTTTGAGTCTTTGTTTTGTTTATTTTATAAGACTATTCAAATGCATGTTCATTTAAGGAGCTTATTGTTGTATGCGTTCATTCAGTATGACGCTCGGTCGCGACTTTTTCAAAATTTGCAAAATTAAAATTGAATGTTCATACTATACTGCATGAACATACAAGAATGAGAATCAATCCTTTTTTTACATATCCCCTTTTCATCACTTTATATTTTGTTGTAACACTGATTTTGTTTGTTATAATTTTCGCGTTTATCTAGAAAAAATATTTAGATTTTTTAGTTCGTGATTCACATATGCAGGACACGATACTGTCAAACATCGACCGGTTTATGCAAAAATGAAAGCAAATGTTATCTTACAGAAAGTCTAGCGCTAATGTAAATATTAGCATGTAATTAATCCTTGCTTTATGCATGTGTATTCTCTTTTTTAGAAAAAGCTGCTTTATAAAAACGCCTGTGAATTCCTGGGACTGGACCCGGCCGCGTACAGCCGCGACACGTGATTGTCCGCCCACGTGATTGTCCGCCGCCCACGTGATTGTCCGCCCACGTGATTGTCCGCCTTGGAAGGGGTATGTGATGCCCCGCAGTGGAAGAGAGACACAGTGTTATGGTGTATGTGCTTTATACGATAATAAACTTGCCAGAATGTGTGCCATTGCTGAAGATGTATATACGTGTTCTTATGTATGTGCCATAATAGGGAAGGATTGTTTTACTAAAAACAATTTTTAAGTATTGCGTTTTATTATTTTAAGAGTTACTGTTATATTATTGTGTTGAATGGTGTTGAATAAATAGTTTTATTTGAATAACCAGATGACGGAGTTATATGCCATTTTCCCGTGTTTATTTACCGATTCCCTATTAATTTTGCTGCATTTTTTGGTTTTACATTTGTGTATATAGTTTTTATTCAACAGGCTTAACAATTAAAAAGCTGAACCATGCTGTTTGAAACCCTTAACGATGGCATTTAGTTGCTGCTTTGTCATCATGTTCATCACCACTTTATATTGGGTTACAAGGGAAAATGGCACAACTGTCAGCCACGAACCTTCCAGTGAAATCCAAAAAGCAAATTAATCGTCAGTCATTTAAAGTATCATCTTGAAATGACAGATAAGATTGAGTTGATATGCAGGAGGCATCTCCTGGCATCCTTCCTGGTTAATCCCTAAGGTAGCCAACCATGATGTCTATACCATTATTGTAACACTATATATTTTTGCAAGATTTCACCTGAAGCCACATGAGTGGCACTATATATAATATATATATATATATATATATATATATATACCTTCAGAGTCAACGTCACACAACACTAGTTCCTTATCCAACCAATGAAATGATAGAATATGGTACAGATGTCCATGACCACTTGGTAGTCATTAGTAGGTTATAAAGCAAGTTTGTGTCCCACCAATGAACAGATTTTGAAAGAATATGGTATATATGTCCATTGCATCAATTGTGCATGCAGAATGCATGTGCCAGTCGAGTGCTTTAAAGTCAAGGTCACATTAAGGGTTCAATGGTCAGGTGCCATTTTGTGTCCATGTCAGACTCTTCAAGGATATTAAAATATTTGACACAAATACTCTAGGCCAAGGCGCCACTAGCAGGAATCCCTGGTCATACTTGTCACATGTTAACCTGAACAAGCCCAAGCACATGTTAATCATATCATACCTTCAACGCTAAGGTCACAGATGTTTTATTCAACCATAAGTGCACAAATACCATGTCTTTTCTTGTTAACGAATTTGATTTTAGTTATGTCTATTAAATCTAATGTGTCATTTTTTTTTTACTGGAAACTGGAATGAAGGATATTTCACAAGGACCTCCGACTAGAGCTATGGGCATAATTAAATTAAATAAGCAGTGTTTATAAATTTATTTGAATAAAAAGCCTTATAAAATACATAATTGATATTGGATGTTATATATGAATGTAAAAATGAACTCATGTCTTGGAAATAAAGGCTGGTTTTACTACATCTAAAACAAAGCAACGACAACATGAAACCTACTGACATTACTAGCAAAACAAGACCTTCCTCTGGATGTTAAGACAAATGAAAACAATGAGTAAAATATTGCACACAGCAATATATGATGCACAAATTAACGAGTGCAGTCCTTTAATATGGGCTGAATGAAGGATAATTGATAAAATACTCAGTGCTTGCATTTAGTATCTCTACGCAAAATCTACATTTCTAACTTCCTGACACAAAATAATATTTCAACGCAAACGAGAATAGATGTGAAAAGAATAAATCAGATGGAATGAAAGGTTTAAAATCATGAATGCACCAAACAAAGACAGACATCAAAATTGAAATATATTTTACAGTCAGAGATGCTAGTTTGTACAAATATACTTTTTGAATGAATGAGGATAATGACATACAAACTATTTGACTATGTCATTTAAGTTTAAGAGCAATACAATTTTGGGAAAAGAGACCGTACCTTGCACAGATAATTTATTCTATTTTGTAAATGGAATGAAAAAAATGTAAATGGATGACTTGATTGATTGATTGAATGAATGAATTAGTAAGTGAGTGAGTGCATAAGTGAGTGAATACATGAGTGTTTCAATTCAATGGAATAAACACATTTGAATTATACAACAAAACTATTGTATGATCTATTCAAAAATACGATTCTTGAAAAGATATTCTATTGAAATGTGAAAAATATTGATAAATCAATCATAGTTAACAGCTACTGAACTGAAGTTACTGATTTGATTAAAGCACCTGATTTGCATGCAACTTAAAGAAAAAACAGGTGTGGTCTGATAACATTCACAACATACCATGTTTAAAAAAAAGATACTTTTTTTTTTATTCTTTTCAAACTTTTTATAAATCAATTTCCCTGATCAATATTAAACTACTAGCTATATGTACAGGTCCACTGTCTATACACTGTACATTTGTATCATAATTAGTGATATCACATAGTGTTATAAATTAAACACAAGAACAAATTACACAACATAAATGTATAACATTGCCAACAAGCTATGTACACTGTGGTCTACACTTGCATGTCAAGAACTACGGGCAAGGCAGACCTTTCCACATCTTATTTGATCGATCTCGTTCTTCAATGTAGCATATATATACAAGAAACAAAAGTAGGGTGTTTTCAAGAAAAGGTTTAGGGATTTCTCTTACACTATTCAGTTAAACTAACATCAAATGAAGTCAAAAGGTAAATATCTTTTAAACTATTTCCTTGAATATGAACGAGGAGTGCAGTTTACCCAAAATGTTATGTACAATGAACCATTACACTATCTAATTTCTGTATAATTTGACAGACATTAAATTCTTCCTGTGCAAAACCCAATGTATTCTTTTTACAATTCTGTACATAGTACAGGGTTAACTGTTGCTGCATATTTATGAATCTTTATTGTTTTTTTGAAATCATCACCCGACAGCAAAACATAAAAAATCCAGATGTAAAATAAGAAGTTGTGCAAATTTACACTGATGGTGAATACTGGTTACAGTCAAGTAAGACAGGCAGAGTTATGATGATTCAGAAATATTTACAAGGACGATTTCACCTGGCAGTAGTTCCACATAGATGACCAACGATTCAATAATATATACAAGGATGATTTCAACCCACAGTAGATCCATAGATGATCGATGATTCAATAATATATATTGAAGACAGCAGCCGACACACAAGATTGTTGTGAACTGATGTTTTTGTTAAATGTTTAGTCTACGGTTGGTGAAGAGAAGAAGTGGCTGGGTTTCCTGGTGAGGTTGGCTGTTCTATCCCCCTTCCTGAAACCACAGAGGATTCATGTACTATGAGGAACGTTTTCCTAATAATGTGAAAACATAGCATAGGGCTGAATGATTGAACTGTATCTGAACTTACATCCGATGGTGATCAAGTGAAACCATCAAACCTGGTAACATACAGAGGGTTATCCATTGTACATACAGGTATATGAAAATATGAATAATATCTTGATTCAAATTAAAAATACTGTATAGACACACAATAAAGACAATATCATGAACAGATTGGCATTAAACGTAATATAAAGAACAAATTATTGGACCTGTTCTTTCCTAACACAAAGTTAACATACACCACAGGACATGAATTTACAGTACCTCCATTATTAAACCGAGCTTTCACTCATGGAGCGACGCATTTCTTTTAGAGGGGGTAAAAGTTTACGTTTCTTTTCCTCTCTGAGAAAGAAAACAGGAGCTGTATATTAAGGTCGAACACCCGGTACAAGGGTGTGCAGGTTAAGAGAGTATGAAAGCTCTGGATTAAGAGACCATGCCAAGCTAAAGGTCGAGTACATTGTCCCTGCCCAGGTATAACTGCACTTTGTAAAGCCAGGTTCATGTAACATTAATGATTATAGCATACAAGTAGGTAGTTTTTTACCTAGGTTTTAAAAAGGACATGGTGCTATGGGTGAAAAGTGACTTTTGTATTAACCCAATTAATAATATGGACATCATGAATTCGACAGAAAATGATAGGAATTGTGTTCGTAAAAGTAGGTTTCAACTGCCAATTATGTAGTTTGTAAATATTTATATTAAGCTTATTAGTTTTAATCAAAACAAAAGAAATATTTCATTATCTTGAGCACTCGATTCTATAAAGGCAGCAGGGAGCACAGTCATGTTGGTCTCCATTAACAGCACCCTTTCATAAGTCTTTAACTAATACCATTATGTTTTTACATTCACCATGTTATATTAGTTCTAGCAAAGACAGTACAACATAATGTTACATTGATAAGATACATGTTTATATATTATTATATGCCTATCATGTTACATTGATAAAATGTTTACATATTGTTATATGCCTATCTACCTTTATTATATATGATATCAATCTATATCAAGCTACTGTTGTTTTCCAACCCCGTATCAGCTAAGTGCGTTGAGAGCCACCTTTTACACACAGATATTTGGTTGATATTTTGCCGTATTTAATTATGATTCAATTTTCATATTGTATTGCCAAGAAAAATTCCATTAGAATTCAATAGCTGATTGTGTTTATTTTCCAAGAAGTTCTTAGAACGAATGTGATTGATTTATGACCTCTTTCGGGTGTACAGTCTGGGAAACGCTTCACAGAAAAAAGCAGTTTTGTTGCTTAAATCAAATAAACCAAAAAGCATGGAATTAATTGAAGAGGCATATAACAAAGGGAATATTACAATCACGAGTTGTTGTGTGTATAAGCATGCACATGTCTCCGCCAATACAAAGGCTCAACAGATACTAGTTACCACATCAAGCTCAACATGATACAGAATGTCAGAAAAGCGTCCTATCATAATATCTTCTAATTATTGTACAGAATGAAATCTAGCATATACAAGAAAGATACAAAATAAATATATTACCATAAACTGAGAACATTCCAGGATTTTGTTAACATAAATTTTAACATTTTACTAAATTTTTACTGAATTCTTTAATGTTTAAAGTTGAAATACAAGTTGATGATGAACAAATTCTGGTACTTTTCCATAATGCTTAGGAAATACTCAAGTAAAATAGTTAAATACATAGCAACCATAAAGTCACTGGTCATAATTAGCACATGTGTAGTCCGACTTTTGTAAAAACCGCCCCATATTCTAACACTAATGCTTGGCATCTAAACAAATCTTACAAACATTTGTCAGCTAGTGCTTAAGTCGACCAGTGCTTTATAAACAATACTATCATGCTAAGTAAATATTACAAAGTAAAAAGGAAGAAAAAGTATAAAAATGAAAATTACGGTTTTCCACTGTAACAAACAGAACATTAAACATTAATTAGGAACATATTATTTCTTTTTCAGAGTTGTCATTATAGTTAGACTTTCAACGTCACTATATGCCATAATCTCAAATACTAAAACCGAAATATTAATCAAATTGTTGCAAAGCTTAATGAAGGCATCAGCATTAATATTTAGCAGTGAGAAAGTGATGACTTAACGTCCAGACCCAATGTATAACTGCTTTTCTTACCACTTGTATGCCATCTAGCCATCAAGGGTTTATTACTAAAGTTTAAAGGTATCTCTCTTTTATGGTTGTTTAACTATAGAGCGTTTAATCATACCTGGGAGTGAATGCGTTTCTTGTGGTCCAAGTGCGGCTTCTGTCATACGAGCCCGGGGTATGAACTGGCCCCAGTCTGCTCTCCAACACTGCAAATTGACAATACAACTGTAGGTCTCATGTAAATACAAGGACAATTATAAACATTGCCTGCTTATGAGGCATGATACCATTAAACAAGTGATAATGCTTCCTCCTACAGACTCATTTTCCACGACAGTCACATATGTTAATCACTTTTTCAGCTTCATTTTGTGTCCGTATTATTTATTAAACTTTATAAATTCTTATAACAGCGCATTGTAACCCTATAATTATGTCAACTTTTGTTTCTTGTCGTTAACATGTATATCTCCACTGGATCATTTTTGCAGACATCAGATATATTTTGTTTCAAATTCTAAGTTACCTTTTGCAAACTTACACTGAAATCGTTCAATGTCACTATGAACGCAGTAAAAAAACGAACCTTAATACTGAAACAAAATTAAAGCAAAAAACACTTACGCCCAGCGCGTGATATTTCTGGTGTATTGACGGGCGTGTTTACTTCCCCCGCCCGGAACATGTTCTCCTGTTCGTCACTGATAAAGTTGATCCAGTAATCCTCTGGGATTTCAAACAGCCTGTCCATCACCTGACAGGAAGGAAAGAAGTGTTACACATGTATGTGCATATAAACTGGATAAAAGGGTGGTTGGTGTCCTACCTTTTGGTACTGGTGAATGGAACTGAATTTTTGACCTTACTAATAACAGTAGAAAACTTTCTATAGATAAAACATTGAATCAGAATCATAACCTTTGAAATACTTGGAATCAACTTTGAGGAGTCTGAACTTGAAAATAATACAACTTAGTTTGTGTGCTCTGTAACTTTGATTTGAAAGTTAAAATTGACTATATATAACAAGTATCCCGTTTAATCAGGGCTTCTAAAAAATGACAATTTGTTGTATCACTTATAATTTAATAATACAATGTTATATCTATTAGAGCGTTTGACTATTATATTTCATATATAAATCCTTTTTTTAAAAATTCCTTGAATAAAAAATAGGTTATTCTACAGTATAATAAGTGTGTACTGACCATAGCCTGATACTTGGTCTCACTGATGAGCTGTGAGGGCTCTGGGTCAGGCACTGAGTGACCCACAAGAGTCGGTCCAAACACCCGTGACAGGTTGTTGGCAGGCATCTTACATGCGGGTGTCTCTGATACTCTGAAATATATAATGATATTGTGACTCCCAACAGGTTCCTAAATATGAATGTCTTTTGAACTTCAACAGGCAACATTGTAGGAATGTTGAATGTGCTTATTTAAGAAGGCATCTCACACAAAATGTAATTGACATGAATAAATCAGGTTTAGAATGCCTTTGATAATTAACTTCTTTGTTTAACAATATAATATATTGAGTCCAAGTCCTCATACATTAGTTTGTCCAGACAAGTAAATCTCTCCAATGGTTGAAGAATTTAGAATATTGATATGAGAGTAGTTCAGTGGTTTCTGTATTGTTATATCATTTTAACATCATGGAATTGGTCTCATTCAGACTTCAATGTTCTTGTTATTTATGCTTGTGTATGAACCTGTGTAGATGTATCATGAGGAAGGCTATGGTGTCCCTGTTGGCCCGTGGCAGTTCACTGATGGCTTGGAACATCTCACACTCTGACATGGCCTTGTCTCGATTCTCTGTAATACATGCAACACTCATAGAACTAGGGGATACAGTTTGGATATGAGTCTTGTAACTAGAAGTGCCGCAATGCGACGAAACCAGGTTTTTGTTATGGGCAATCAGAAATTATAGCCAATTAATTAATGTTATTGGGCGGACACCATTTTTAAATTTTTAGTAACAGTGACCTTGACCTTAGCCCCACCCCCCTCAAAAGCAATCCCAAGCTAGTTCTTTACATAAGCTACCCACACACCAAGTTTAATCAATATCTATCAATGCTATCAAAAGTTATTTGGCAAAAAACATTTTTCTATTTCAAGTAACAGTGACATTGACCGTAGCCCCTCCCCACTCAAAAGCAATCCCAAGCTAGCTCTTCACATGCTACCTACACACAAAGTTTCATCAATATCTGTCAATCCTAACTAAAGTTATTGGGCGGAAACCATTTTTCTATTTTTAGTAATAGTGACCTTGACCTTAGCCCCTCCCCACTCAAAAGCAATTCCAAGCAAGCTCTTCACATAAGCTACCTACACACTACGTTTCATCAATATCTATCAATGCTAACTTATGTTATTGGGCAGAAACCATTTTTCTATTTTTAGTAACAGGCGACCTTGACCTTAGCCCCACCCACCTCAAAAGCAATCCCAAGCTAGCTCTTCCCATAAGCTACCTACACACCAAGTTTCATCAATATCTATCAATGCTAACTAAAGTTATTGAACAGAAACCAATGTTTGACGCCCGCCCGCCCGTCTGCCCAACGACAACCTCATTCTAATAACCCGGTTTTCGTTGAAAACCTGGTTAACTAATGCAGGTCAAAGACAGCTCCCTTTGTGCAAGCTTTACCACAAAATTTTATATACCAGGGATGTACAATGTATTGCACTAAATCTATCTCGCAAACCTTATATTATTCTCTATTAAGGTGCATTGTTAAACATCACTACAATGTATTTATTTAGTTCAAAAACTTTTTCTCCCTTGAAAAATTACCTGCAGCATGGACAAACATCTTCCAGAGTTTGAAAGTGACTAGCGGCTCTTTAAGGTTGCGTAGGAAATCCTTGAGGCATCCACAGACCACATGGACATCATCTATGCTTGACTGTAATGTACAAAACAAATTATCTTCACAGTGGTGGAAACCAGCATCAGTCTGCATGCCCTCCACTGGAAAATTGTTTTATAGCTTGCTCTTTATTTTGATTGTAGGGCTTATATAAAACAATGGGTTAATGCTGAAACAGAATTACAGCTGGATTCTCTATTTTGACAAATGCAATTTTGCAGCAGTATTATGTATCTTGAATAAATAATGATATTCATGTTGGTCTGACCTAGCTTTTGACCCGAGATGACCTGTATTCACACTGGGCCTAAATATCATGCTTAAATTGTATCAACTAATTAGTGATCATGACACTTGCAAAGCATTGGCATACCAGGTTGGGCATCCCCTTTCCTCGTAGGAATTTCTCCTTCAGCTCTTTCACCTGTCTGTCTGATCTGGAATAAGACGATCAAAGAGTCGTTTGCAGCAAACCACTTTGTTAACATGAAATAAAAATCACTGAGATTGTAAAATGGCTGATTCATTGAAAATAAAAGAGGTAGATTTGAAATATAATTGAAAAGGAATCCATATCTGCACGTCTACAATGTATACAAACATATACACACCCTGGAACCCTGTAAATTCCGACCTCATTCAGCCCTCGTGCCTCGATCTCGTTCACACAGTGGATCTGGAATCAACAATTACTTACAATATACTATGAAACTTTTGAATCAAAATGTCAATAATGCTTTATGATCTCTTTTTTTATTACATTAATCCATTGCAAATAAGACAAAAATCAAACTAGAACTTCGTGCATACGCGTAATAACATCTAACAACAGTCATCTTTGAAAATGGCTTTGCTTTAAGATAGATGAATAAAAGACATCACAATTATAAAGATGATATGTAAATTAACCACTAACTTGTTCTTTTTAATTAATAACATCAACACAATGGTCAATATCTCACCACAATGCCGGGTATCATAGGACATTCATCCCTGCAATAGTCCCCCAACACGCCCTGGAAAAACAAAGTAGCATTTATTTCAACAAGTGGAACAGTTTTAGAGGACAAAGCTATTATAAAAATCGTGCTGTACCTGTTTTTATATTTATCAAGTATATGATGAATAAGCTTGTTTTAAATATCCAATGAAAGTTTTGGTAACCACTGCAGCTTATTTAATATTACAAACTTGAAAGTATTCAGCTTAGAATTTGAGCACTCACTGCCTGGACCTTTCCGGTGCCTGGGGTGGGTGGGGCCGAGATACAGGGCAGGGGCAGGCTTTCCTTGCACTCCGGGTGACACATGGACCGTCACTCCTTACACTTCATCGCCATACGACCAAAACCGATCCGCTTACCACACTACAACAAGATGATTGATTTGTTAAACTAAGAAGGAAATAGTCAAACATGATGGCATTTCACATTAATTAGGTATAACAGCATGACATTATGAAGTTATGGATACTTGAGAAATCTAGTTTGCGGGTAGAATCTTATAAATGAATTAAATTAAATAAAAATGAATAATGTTTCAATCAGCCAGAAAGCCGAACCTGAGACGCAGCAATGTGTTTTATCAGGCCTAAAAAAAAATTGTTTGGTTAGGGTTACATCCTTTTCAAAAATAGGTAGGGTAGGTAGGCTTTTTTTTTTATTTTTTTTTTTTTTATTAGGCTTAACATAAGAATGTCATTTTCATCATTGGAGAATGGTGTTAAAGTTATCTTCTATATAAGCAATTAAGGTTTTAAACTACATATTAAAAGCAAAAAAAAAAAAAACTTTTTTTTTTTTTTCAAACTGACTATAAAAACGTTAGGGTCGGCGCCTATTCCGTAGGTAGGGTCGGGCAACCCGAACCAAATGTATTTTTTTTAGGCCTCATTTAAGATGTTTTTTATTTCTTTATATAATAACAAATATGCTAGTTATTAATCTTTCAAAAATTTCTTTTTCAATGTATTTCAAATACACTAAGTTTTATGATCATCTTTACATACTGGAACACAGGTTCTGGGTCTGATAACAGTTTCTGAGATGAAGAAGTGGATTCTGTTCAGTCCTCTACTGGCCGAGTTAGTCTTCCGTAAGCTTGGAGTGCTGAAATACGGGTACTCAAACACTTAGTTGTTTGAAAGGTGGAAATTGCTTTGATTTTGTAGCTTTTTATTCAAACATTGATATCCCTCCAAATGAGTACTTGCATAAAGACAGTAAAATTACTTTTAAGATGTTAGCCTTAAGAGACTTTTCATGGGCAGGAAATTAAAAATTAAACTACAAAATGTTCACTTCAGTGATGAACTACATCATACCTTGGTGTTCTCATGTTGCTCTTTATACCATTTGTATTTCTGTTGTCTGCCCTGGGTGTCCAAGGGTCAAGATCAGAATCAATCTCACTCTCTGAAATAATGTTGACACAATGACTGCTCAGGTATTCCATGCCACCCAGTATGGTCCTATAACCATATCACAATGGTGGTCATCAAAATCAACATGATGATCATGTGAAATGATGACCATCAGTGTTTTGTCAATCATTACACCCATCTTTATGAAGACTCCAGACATAAACAGCAAGTCTATTTGTGCCATACACTCGAACCACAGGGGTTGTTTTTAGTTCTAAATTGAACTTATCTTAGTACCATATGTTTGTTGCTACATATTTGTGTGAATTGTGTGAAACTTTAGCCAACATTAAAAATGTACAAGTAGTTTTGGAAATAAAATAATTGATTTGTATCGCCATTTGTTACTCCTATTCAGATTTAAATAATTGAAGTTACGACTGAAATACTGTAATGAAACAGCCTTCAGAGATGTTATCAATGAAACCTATTTCTGGTAAAAGATACAAGTCAGTGACTCACCAGTGAGGTGTTTATCGAGACAGGGTTCACTGAAGCTCTTGTTAAGGGTGCGTGCACCGCCACTCTTTCTGCCCGTGCTAGGTACCGACACCTCTGTTGTGGCCTCAATGGGCCGTCCATCAGCCGTCACTGTGATGGTGGTCGTAGTTACCACCTCATTCTCCTGAAATTGTCAACCGTACTGATAACTGAGGCATGACTAACAAATTTGACATCCACTTCAAAAAAATATATTGAAATTTGTATTACCATATAGAAGGAATGTTATAAATGCAACCTATTTGAGAGCAAAGGTAAATCTATTGTCATCATTATTATGTAAATTGTCTAGTACTGAACAATAAAGCAACTGAGACCTACACATGTATTTTCAAATTCAACTAAAATAGATATTTTTACTAAGCGTAAGGGAATGTTTGCAAATGTTCATTTTCAAAATATCGCAAATCTAAGTTATTAAATATACAACTTAATTTAAGCATTTGTGAAAGACCTCACAAAAATCATACATATTGTAATGTTTACAGAGAGCATAAATGGATAAGGCAATTAAAATAAAGCACAAGATCCAACTTACTAGGTTATAACCTCTCTGTCGTTTTGGAGGGGTAATGTTCATATCTTCCTCAGGGGGCGCGGACGGACGTTTGGCGATCCGTTTGCTGCGTCTGCGCTGATTACAGGGGGAGATGACATCTTCCTCTGTCTTGTCCCAGTAGTCAATATCCTCATCTGAGAGCACAGAGTGCTGGGACTGGTTGTTCATGCTGCGGCGACTGAACATAATACATAATACATAATTGACATGTATGTTTGAATATATGGTAATGTCTTACTGACTTATTGATAAGATGAATACAGAAAACACAACACAACATTTCCATTTTGTGCTAAAACTTTGGGTTTTCTTTTCTGTTACTAAAATTTCAATTTCATTTTAAATAGAAAAAAATCCCACTGTCAGAATAACCCAATCCTATGTTAGCTGAATAATCCTACTTTTGTTTGAGTGGTGAGTCCTCATATCTGGTTGTGTGGTTAGTACTGGAGAGGAAGGCGAGACGTTCTCGGGCATACTGGTCAAGTTGGTTGCCAGATTTGCTGTCCACCAACAACTCACGGATCAACGCTATCTGACGTTCCTGAAAACACTCATAGGATTTTATGTTTGTTAAAGGACTGTTTTTTTATCAAGTTGAAAACATTATTTTTAAGTTAATTGGCTTTCACCTATGTTTACTGACTTTTGATAAGGTTTTATTGCCCATTAAACAAACCTACAATATAAGGATGTATTTCACACTTGCATAAGTGTAAGTCTTGAGTCTGTTGATACTTCTACTAGGCGCATTCAAATTAAGTTTGTGTTAACTTTCATTTTCAACTGAAATTGTGAAATGTAAAACAAACCACTTGGTCTTTGTCATGCTCGACTTTTCTTCTTTTCTGTTCTTCTTTCTCTATCAAGTCCCTGGAATTTCAAATCAATTTACATTTTTTCTGACCAATTTTGGATCTAAATTTGACCCCATTTTCAATGCTTAAACAAATACTTATACAATTTATGACAAGGGAAGTCCCATTTTCTGTTTTTATAAAATAGAAATATAATTATAAGTTCACCAAACCACTGAACCCCAAGTCTGTTTTGTGGAATAGATTGTCTTTTGAACAAATTTTGTCACAATTTTATGATCGCTTTTTAAGCATTGTCTTGTTCTTTACTGAACAAAACTGTAATTCAAAATTTTAGTGAAAATGATGCATTTTTCCCAGTCAGAGGGGCCCTGACCCCCCTTCACAAAATGGTAAAAAAAACCTTATATCAAAATTGTATTATTATAAAATAATATTCCAAATACATACATGAGAAATTATTGTCCAAATTAATGTATTAATTTAACTTTTACAAGCTCAAATCAGATTACCGACAAAATTTATTGATTTGAACCAGACTTCCAGGGGTTTTCCTAACGATTTGACTTTCACTTGCCCCAGGGGCAAGTCAATTTGAACATCTACTTGCCCCCTGCAAAATTTGGTTGCCCGATCTTTGCAAATGTTTATATGTATATAATTTTAATCAATCTGTATTAAAGGCAATGATATCTATTAATAAACACAAAGAATAACTTTTAACAGATCTTAACTGCTACATTTTGTTTTCAAACGAGCATCATCCAGCCATGGCCTCACTGTCACTTCTGGTTTTTTGCATTTTCTATCTTTTCATTTTTACAATGACCTTTCGATTCTTCATGAGCCTTTAAAGAGTCTTTTCGAAAGAAGTTTGAACCCGTAACAAAAGAACCAACATCATCATATTTCGTACAAACTTTACATTTCATGAGATGATTTTCGTATTCTAACCATTTAAATTTGTTTAACCAGGAAGATTGAAAGATTCTCTTTGTACTATCTTTTTCATATTTACTTTTTCTTTCATTATCGGTAGTTTTCGGCTTAGGTTTTGGTTTACTATTAGAGAAAATTGAGAAAAAAGTGTTCAGTTTCGCCCAGTTCGTCTCCGTCCGCCATCTTGCCAAGGCTGACGAACGCTATACGTTACGATTCATTTGATTGGCGTTTTAAAATCCAATAACCAATTAAAATTGGTTTAACCTATGCTTGTTAGGAAATATTTTAACCCAAAGAAAAATAAAATAAAACTACTGGAAAGCGTTCACTACGAAAGCTCACTTGCCCAGTGGCTATCTGCTTTGAAAAATCACTTGCCCGCGGCGATTTTAACCCGGCGCGGGCAAGCGGGCGTCCGCTTAAGAAAACCCCTGGACTTCACTATGCCAGCATCACATACTATTTAAAATACTATAATAAAACACACAACAACAGTTTCTATTCCACATTACCTGCAGTGTTTAAGTTTATTATCTAGGGCTTTGTTTTCAGATTCCAGAGAGAAGATGCTGCCTCGGACACGAAGCAGTTCATCTTCTGCTGTGGCCCACTGCCGTCTACAAGACTGCTGGTGCTCGGCAAATGTGCTAAATTCTGCCAAAAGTCATGGGTTGAAAAACTGCTATAAATGTGCTATTGTTTAAATGGCTGTTCATTGTTTTACTTTTCTTTTCCAGTTACCTTTTTACAGTATGGCTTTATGAATCAGTTGACTTAGTAGCTGTGCCATGTGAATGTACACATAATTTGCACAATGTAGAAAATGACAAAAAAAGTCCTGCTTACCCTGTTCAATTCCAGCAGACAGAACATCCGTGTTTCTTTTTAGCTCATCAAAAGCTGCAACCAAACTTAGCTTACTACTCATCTGAAAATTGAAAAAACAATATCAATGAATACCATGAAAGTAATGTGTTTTAGATATAAAATTTAAGGTGCATCTGGGGGTTCAGAATCAACCACATGACCGCCTGAACTCGATCTATAACTTGGCATTTTTGTATGCATATATGTATTTCTTTAGCCTTTGTGGTCAAGGATAACCCGTGAAAGTGCAAGCATTTGTTTCCAATGGGTCTCTTTTTTTCTTGCTGAAGGGACAGCAGGCTGAAGAGACAGTGGCGGGATACCAGGAAGTCTGGGTGCTATCTCTAGCTCTTTTAGCCCATTGGTTCTTTGAGTTTTACGTGCTCGATGTAAAGCACCGATACATGGGGTACAACTTTCCTGGGTTAAACCAGTACTGAGTACAACACTTTTCGAAGTACTACCCTTTAAATGCAGAGTGCGAGGCAAGGGAACTACTTGTACTGACTTTTAATGTCTTTTGGTATGACAAGGCCAGGGATTAAACCCACAACCTCCAGCTCTGTAGGCGGACAAATAACCACTAGGCCACAGAGACGGTTCTTCCCCACACTGGCTACAAATAAATATTATTTACACTTACTAAACTGATAGTCTTAGTCATTAACAGATGATATAGAAACAAAGGAAGAAAAACTGCTGTTCCAGAGGAAAAAAATTGCAGCAATTTCTGAAAATTTGACAAATAAATAGACACCATTTTAATTTATTAAATATTGTATTTGATTTAAAATATATCTACATCATTTGGTGCATTTACAAAGTATTTTAACTCAATAGTTATTTTTCTGTTGTTGTTTTCATGACCGCCGATAGTAACATATCAATATCCCTTATAATATATATATATTATGTTTAAATCAAATGGCTCGTAGTCATACAACTCATTAACAAATGTGCCTTCAAACTCATCTGATAAACTATAAATATATAAGACATTACTTTATTTTAGTGAGAAGTTTACTTCAAAAATTCATTGCAAATGTCATTTGTTTTGATTTTTAGTCCAATATCAAACTTATACCTAATATGTTCACTTCAGTTTTTTTTGTTTTTTTCATAACAGTCATGTACAATTTTGTCACTATTAGCCTTAAGACTGTCATTTTAAGATTTATATTGTACACAGGTAGTTCATATAAACAGCTGCTTCAGATGATTTTTGTTGACGCAACCCTATGCGAGCATATATCCCACATACTGTTTTTCTAGCTAAGAATGTCAGATCCCAGCCCTCAATATATCAAGCCTCAAGATAACGCACACATGCTAGAGTAAAAAATAGCAATGCTTTGTTGACAGAAATGGATCTGAATGTTTGATGAAACACTGGTGTGAATCAGTCAACTTGTGGCGTTTAGGGGCCAAAATGATTATCCAAATGCTAAAAAGGTTGCCTTAACACGCATTATTGTGCACAGGATGAGCAATATTATTATAAAATAGACAGGTCAGTCAACTTGTGGCGTTTAGGGGCCAAAATGATTATTCAAATGCTAAAAAGGTTGCCTTAACACGCATTATTGTGCACAGGATGAGCAATAATATTATAAAATAGACAGGTTAAATAAAACGCTGAAAATACTCCATTAATGGCATTATGAATAAAGCAACAAAATCAAAATTAGATTGATCAGAATTTATCCGAATGTAAAAAGAAATTCATGCATTATTGGGACATAACGGAAATTCAGCCATCGGAAATGAGTTGTATCTAAAAAAAATAATTATACTTCAATTCGCTATTTTTACTTTCAAATTACACCACCAATGCATAAACTCACATGGACAATCCGATTAAACTCACATGGACAATCCGATGATTGAATCAAAATAATAAATTGACCTGTTTGTAGTTGTATGAATCATCAAATGTATAATAGTTTTAATCATTTAGAATTTGTTTTTAGAGAAGCCCCAAAAGGATTAAATTGTAAAGACAACATTCTCGACATAGAAGGCTTGTCGTCACGCTCATACTTATAACTTCGAGGACATGAAACTTCCCCAAGAGTCAAACTCAAAGTGCCTTTATGCTTTAAGTGGGAGGGGTAGAGTTGGCTTTTAAAAATGCATATTTCTTCTATTTCATAATTCAAAAACACAAAATAATGTATGGATTTTTAAGTCATATACATTTCGATAAGAAATACGTCAAAATATACTTACATTGTATATAAAATTGACAATAACATTAGAAGACAGATTTGATGATTTTACAGGGCTCTTCCCGGCTTTGTTTTTAAATGCAGACCCTGTCTAACCAATCAAATTTTACTTCCGGTTTAGGTTCGGTTAAGTCCGTTTATTTACGCTATCGGCGTAAATAAACGGACTTAACCGAACCTAAACCGGAAGTAAAATTTGATTGGTAATCGTAATCGTAACAATTCGGCAATCTCCGACAGGCTCGAAGACAATCGGAACAACTCGGCCCAATCGGAACTCCCCGGCTAGTATCAAGATATGGCTATCTCGAAGCTTGCCGGAGATGGCCGAGATGTTACGATTGAACTCGGCCATCTCCGATAAAAATGGCCGAATGACCTCGAAGGATGCCGGAGATGGCCGAGTTGTTACGATTGACAGAGTACCTGTTAGATTTAGATATGAGTAAGAAATGAGGAAATAACCGTTCTGTCAATTGATAATCAAAAATTAAGAAAAATATCATAACAGCCTTATGAAAAAGTTAAGAACTTCAAACTTGTTTCAAAATGACGAAGAACCAATACGATTGTTTAGCTTTTAGATAAATATGTCATTTCCGTCCCCGATGTCATCTGGTAGCGTGGCCGAGCGGTCTAAGGCGCTGGTTTTAGGCACCAGTCTCTTCGGAGGCGTGGGTTCGAATCCCACCGCTGCCACTTTATTTTTCCTACTGTTTTAGATTTCATTTTAAGAATCAGATCCACTTGCTAAATTTCAATTAAACTAGTGTTCAATGTTGATAATTTACTCACTAAAGTTTGGAATCTTTTGAATGGTATTTGATAGCTGATTTTGATAGACTTAAAATATTCTTGGTGCCCTTTCACGACCCAGGTAAATTTAATGAGAGTCGGTCTCCAGATGAAGTTTTAGAAATTAAGTATCATGAATTTACATTTAGGGATGCATATGATCATAGCACAGGGGCAGGGTGAGTTGTTTTGACACACTCATATGACCACGCCAGGCTTATTAATAATGATGGAGGTACTGTAACTAGTGAATTTAAAATAATAATGGATGTTTTCGCTAGTGACAGTTCATCCATCATTATAATTAAGCCTGTTTTGTTTTATTTAAATCATTAATTGAATGGAGGAGGAGGAGGAGAGGGGCGTGGTCATAGGGGTGGGTCAAAAACAAAGCACCCTGGCCATGTGGATCATATAAGTATGACTACATAACATTTATAAATATGCGTTAATCTGAGTAAGAAGTTATTTCAAAGGTGACAGTTGTTATCAAATGTTGGACTTTGTTATTTTCACGGTAAATATCAATTATGTTTGAAATAAATCGATAAGTTTATTAATAAAACAATGTCATATGTTATCATGCCATCACGGTCTGATGTCACAATGTGGTCATGTGTTGTCAGCTCTTTACAGTCCTACACATATGTACCAGAGATCGACTGAGATTCAGCAAGGGCTTATCAGCTAGTAAATCACTTAATTATAACTGTTAATCTCCCGCATTTACTTCAGCTGAAAGCCTAGCCATTTCTAATTGGCACTCTTTGATCTTATCTGGGTTGTGAAGTTGATTTCTGAAGGGCCAAGTTAAATTTCTTTAAATGCAGTTCCTCATAATTATAATACACACACTAAAATATGTTTGTTTTACTCTACATTGTGCAGGTATCGGTCTAATATCGGCCGGTATATGACCGATTTCCTTAAGCAGGGGGTCCAACGTGTTTTGTGTTTTTCGAATTTTAAGTGAGGGAAATGTGTGATGGGGAATAAAATGCCAGTGTTCGATTGGACTTTGGTGTTTTGGGTGGATGTGGAATGGTGCACACACCCGCAATTTTCTATTTTCACTTTTTAAACAAGCCATCGTTCGGCTTATAAATTGAATAACTTTTTGTTAAGGTCTCAAGAAACATAGGTTAAAAAAAACTGAAAGAAACTTTAATACACGTGTGGCCTCCGGGTAGGCGTATTAATATATCAAGAAAGGTGTTAATACTTACTTACCAGGAGAAATTTTCCTCACAAAACACCAACATCCCTTCGAACACCACCATTTTATTCCGCATCACACATTTCCTTCACCTAAATTTCGGAAAACACAAAACATGATGGACCCCCTGTTGAGGTTGATGAAAATCTTTCTTCTTGAACATATTTATTATCTCTCTTGACTTTACATTCATTTGTTTGAAACTTCCATTTTAAATATCTTCAAACTGTATAAAAATATTTAAATTATTATGATTATATATTGGGGTCAAGCCATAATAAATCAATAATAAACTGATATAATAATTAATAGCCAACTGCTGTGGGTCTGGCACAGCTCTAAAATGCATTGAAGTATATTACCTTTTGATAAATAGAGAAAAAAGGATCGCTTTAGTTTTCTAAGCAGTGCATTGTCGTACGGACGGCAGCATTGCTAAAGCCCTCTTAAAGCTAAGCAGTAAATGGCAGTTCTTATTTTAGTAATTTTGCTGCGTTGATGTGCGTACTTTGTGCAAAACTCACTTTGCTGGAAATTCCGTTACAACACAGAACAACAATAGTGAGAATACAGATGCTTGTTTTAGCGCACACAAAAAGGATCATATATATATGTAAGTGAAAAGAAAGGTCAGTCACTGCCGCTGCCCCTATTTAATACATGACCAATGCAATAATGCCACACTCTACCCGGTCACCAAGCAGTGAATACACCGGCGCTTTGATAATTGCAGTCTTGTTTTGTGTTAGTACAATAAACAGGTTTTAAGGCATATTATGTTTTTAGTTTGCACGTACAAGATAATTTGTATGTTTGAGCAAGAAGGATTTATACAAGTAGTTATACAATAATTAAAAGAATCGAGCGATCGTAACGAAACAGTTTTGTTCCAAGCTATGTTAAAATACAACACGCAAGGTTTTATGACGTCATTGTTTATTTCAATTTGCCGCCGCTCTAATTGGATGAGCGCGACGTCATTTAACCAATGATATACGATGTTACAAAATCAGCTATTTTTTAAACAAACATATCTTGTCCGTTACACTTCTAAAAAAATGCTCAATTGCAGAAGATACTGCTAATGTTTTATCACAATGATTATTTCTATTTAAATGTAAATATGAGTATTGATCGCATTTTTTGCGTTTATGCTGTGTGAACGCAGTAGGGCAAGCGAGCAAATGATCAAGAAGCGCTAGCGCGCTGCATGGGATTTTCTCGTGTGCTGTACTGCGTTCATACAGCATATACTACTACCATGACTACTAGTACCCAAGAAAAAATGATATCAATCGTTAAATAAACTCAAGTACCTTAAATGGTGTTGTTCCTTAAATCGGGTGTACCTTTAAATGGAGAATATGACAATTGGCGACAAGGGTAATATTATTTCGATCATGGATTACATTGCGGATATTAGTGATTGACAGTTTTGGATTTAAATTGTTACATTTCAACTGGGACCAATAAAAATTGAACTCTCAGATTTCAAATGAACAATTTAACAACGTACGACGTTTCCACAATTTGACTGGGGACCAATCTGGCCAGGCTGCAAGGTGTAAGAGATCGTTCCGAGCATTTGAACTACTAATACAGGGGCTTAGCCAGCCCTCAATTCATGTGTATTTAATTCATAATTGTGCTAGGGGGTTCCGGGGGCATGCCCCCGCGGAATTTTTCAAAACCATGGTGCAATCTGGGCGTTCAGAGGTGCTCTATTTAGTACTGGAAAATGGACAGTTTTAGGTTCATGTAGTAAAGTATGCATAATGCAACTATTATTATTATTATTATTATTATTATTATTATTATTATTATTATTATTATTATTATTATTATTATTATTTTGTCAGAATCATGTGGATTCAGCCGCGTACTCGCGTATAGGCAGCTACGTGCCTGTAGTAGATAGCAAAGGATAACAGACGGAATATGGCCAGGTTATACAGCATGCGTGAATGACAATGTCTGTCATGACTGGCGTAAACTTGCTGTCTGGTTCAGCACCGGAGTGACTATGGAAGAGAACACGTACTTTGGGCCGCAGTCAAATACTATTTATTATTTTGAGCGTCATCTGTCCAGGGATATAAAGCAAAGTCATACACAGATATTAGAACGATACATTTGTAGATTGAATAAAAAAATGCAGAAATGTGTGACTGTGAGTTTCAGTTTGACTAAACTTATGGCCGCATGATTTGATAAGAGATATAGTATAAGAGAAATGCATATTTGTGAAATTAAGATTAAAACCCATCTTGAGCTTGGTCACGATCATGAAATGATACACTCGAACCAGTCTAATGATACGTCTTGAACATGCAATGCCAATGGTATTATTTCGTCATCTTCTAAACATATATTAACCAGCTTTGCAAGTTAATAAAATAGTAGGATGTAACCTATAAAAATGATACTGGTAGAGTGGCTCCCCTTGAAAAACTGCGAATATGAAATAAAATATGGTGGAAAATGTCAACATGATTTAAATACTGTTTTTGAGTTTTGTATTCGTCTTTCTGTTTATTGCAAATGTGTTTCAGAACACTTGACATCAATTTATATGCCTATTCGGTTCAAATATGAATGACACACTAGAGGACAGTGGCTGCTGTCAGCACTTGATTTCAGCCATAAAAACTGTTGGCATATCTCTCAAAAACTGTGTTCATAAAGGACTAACTAACGATCAATTTGATTACATATCAGCTCAGTTGAACGGTGCAGAAGACTGTTTAAAAGATGTGCGAGAAGAGTTCAAGAGGACATTTCAATTGACTTTGGTAAAATGGTTTATGAATATTCAATAAGGCCCAGATGTTACTGTAAATGTATGTCTCATTAACGAACCAGTTGGACAATATAAGGGCATACTGGTTAGCGACCCCTTTTCGGCCGGAAATGGGGGGTTTTCTTATGTTACTTTTGACACAAGAGTGCTATTGCGATGAAACTTTACACTCAGACAGCTTGGCTCTTCCAACAAAAACTGTGTAATTTTTTTTTTTAAATAGCTAGGGAATCCGAATATTCCCATGTGAAAAGTACCCCTATAATTTTGCTAAGATAAGCACCCTACTGTACCAATTATTCGCCCACCTCACAGGGCTTTTTCTGCCTAATTTGGGAAAAAGACCCTAGACATTTTGGGAAATTCTGCGTCGTGAAAATGCCAAAATTTGGAAATTTTACAGTTAAAAGTAAAAGCTGTCTAGTCTCCAGCGAATTAGGAAATGATTTTATATTAGTTTATTTCCCTTTAAAAGATCCAAAATGGCTGAAATATCAATCCTTGGGTGTAAATATCTATTGCAATAAATCGATCATGACAGATAATATTTCATACAGATATCTGAATTTGATGAAAATCAATGATTTCCGAATTCAATTTTCAAAAAAACTTTACATCATTTCTAAAAAAATATATTGGGATTTTTTCTGAAGATTGGGAAAAATATCTTATATTTTGCTTTGGGAATGGGTCCGATAGTCAGACCTATATGTACTATAGGAAAAGCCCTGCCCCATAAATTCGCTGTTCTTACAATGTTTCCATATATTTCTCTCTAAACTAAATCTTCAAACATTTTTATTGTATTCGTCCAGTCAAGGGACTGTTAAAAACAATTGATCAATAAATATAATATGTTAACTATTACATACCTACTGTTAATGTATGTTTAAAATGATACAACACCTACTCGGAAAGCCTCCTCTTTGATGAACATTTAAAATACTACTGAGATTTCTTTTGGAAACATGACCTACAATCTGGGAGTAAGATTACATATGTATTATTGGTCCCAGCTACAATGTATGCATATTTATATACTTCCGAAGAGGGACAACCCATGTCCATACAAGAATGAAATGATTTATTCAAATTTGAGTTGCTTCCCTTAGATGAAAAATTTGGCGATTACTGCACCGTTTTCAGGTTTTTCCATTTGCTTTTTCGAAAATTGAAGATAAAATACAGCATCTATGGTATTTGTATAATTTAACACCAGTTTCATACTTTAAAATGACAAATCAATAATGTCTTCTGATAGTGCAAGATAAAATGAAAATTAAAAAATCCTTACAGGGCCTCATGCAAATGAGCGCACGCGTGATGTCATCCCCGCATGCAACTTACAAGGTCAGAAGTGTAAACAATTTTTATTTGGGTCGAATTCCACATACTACTTACATTTGAACACAAAAAACAGCTGATATTTGTCAAAAATGATGCCGCAAAGAAACGCGAGACTGATTTGTGTAAAATATTTTGTTTTGAGTGGTTTTTACGGGGTGGGCGAAAAAGTGGTACAGGCGAATAGTAGGTCGCTAACCAGTATATATATATATATATATATATATATATATATATATATATATATATATATATATATATATATATATATACATATATATATATATATATATATATATATACATATTAAAAATGAATTTATCCGTAACTGATTATTGATAGTTTTGTACTGTGTATCATTGTATGTGCAATAAGCTCAGTTGGCCTAGCCTAAAATAAAAGACATTCAAAACAGGATTCTCCTTACCCTTAGGAATTGCAATATATTAATAAACATTAAATAAAATCTAGACTGCGGTCGACCATGCTAGTGTCTGGCGGTCATGGGTTTGAGGCCAAAACCAAATGCACATTTCCTCCCAGGTGTACTTTACTGGTGTAAAAGTAAAAGGCAAGAGTGGCTGGATCGGGAGTAGTCCCTATAAACAGCCGTTTCAGAGTCTTTGACAATTTTTGTGTTGGCGACTCTACGTATCCATATCCCACTTGTTGTTTTCCTAGCCAAGAATGACAGATCCCAGCGCTAAGTATACTGAGGGGAAAGATAACAGGCACCTGCTAGACAGTTCGAAAATGATGATGCTTTGTTGACAGATCAATCTAAATTTGTGTTATATAAAATGCTTAAGTGTAATAAGAGAAAGGTATTTGATAAAAATAATTTATGTTTAACTTTTGTGTTTTTATTTAACAATGCAGTGTTAAATATTGTGGAGTTACAGTTGAAGAATATATTTTACAATAGTATGAATCAGTCGACTTGTGGCTTTTAGGGAACAAAATAAATATCGAAATGTGAAAAAAGTTCCCTATACGCGCATTATTGTGGCTAGATTGGGAGGAGGTAGTGTTAATGGTTACTTCAGGGATACTTCTTTTATTATTTTGACATTTTTTATGTATCCCTGTAACGCTACAACTTTCAACCATTTAACACCGGGTGAAAGTATATGTAGTAATATTATGCATTGATGTTGAATAATAGTGACAAAGTTGTTCAATATATACCCGACAGTGACCTATACCGGATTGAATTTGTCATTAGAGTCGTTATTTTCACATAAATATATTCTGGGTCACGAATACCATTATACATGTACACAACCTGTCAGATTTGTCCCAGATTTACAGATATTTGGATACATGATAAACAATCAACACATGTTTTATATTATCTGAACATGATTTTGGCATAATGACTTAAATAAAAATGTGTTTAATAGAAGGCAATACTATTTTCTTTGAAATTTGAAGTTATAATGGAGACAATTTCAAAATTGTGGCCGTGAGGATTCTCTGGGCAAAGACCGTTCGCTCATTTTTGAACATCATGTGTCTACCATATAGTAAAAAAATTGTCAAAAGACTCATTGACGGTCATTTAGGTGGACTAAAATGGTTATGAACCAGCAGCCCTGTTAGTGCAGTTGATTCAAGTGCCATGTTATTGTTTAAGCAGTCCTGTGTTCGAGCTCTGCGATGTGCACACCTTTCCTCCCAGGTTTACTTTAGTTTTACAAAGCCTAAATGAGACGTAAGGTCAGCTTATCTGGGCTGTATGGTCTTAAACTCTGGTTCTTAGTTTATTGTTGCCAATATGGGTTGTATGGTCCTTCAATCTGGGCTGTAGTGTCCTTTAAACTGTATTGTCCTGTAAACAAGGCACTATCATTTGCCCTTCTTGGCTGTATCTGTGAAGGGCCGTATTTTCAGCTATTCCTTGCATTGGCTTAATGTACCGGTATTGTCCATTTAATAAGGAAATTATGCAATTTAAGGCTACTGCTGTTTCCTTGAGTTTCACTGTGAGCATTTTTTGCAATGGTATTCAAGAACATGTGTAAGTGTACTACATGAAGATGAGCTGTACATGGCATTGAAGCTATAGTTTAGTTTATACTAGTTTTGTTTAGCTTGAGTGTGACGACAACTTATAGAATCACATGAGTTTGTTTCATGGGTAGGAACCAGTACTGGTGTCTCTTTTGAGAGGCCATCAGAGGAAAACCACGAACTCATGGGTGTTAGGCGGACCACTATACTGCTAGACCACTCTCAACCTCTGTATTGTTACGTCAATGAAGATTTGTAGGTTTATATATATGTACATGGAATACTTGATACTTGTTAATGATTTATATAAACTCAAATATTATATTCAGAGATTATACCCTCATAACCATGTGTAATGTAGATTATCACTATTGCAGGATAAAAAATTGAATGCAGATAAAAACGATGAAGAATCAGATGTCACCGTTGATCTCACAGATGATCATGACGATCTTGATGAGAGTGACGATGTTGTAAATGTTAAGAAACCATTGGTAGATGTAAAAAAGATGGAAGAGGACAGAGATTCGGACGATACTGATGACCTGGAAAACTTTGATGACTTCAATGTGGATGATGTGATACAGTCTACTCCAGTCAGTGACAAATTAAAGCAGAAGTCTGTAACAAACCTTGGGTGTTCTAGAGTTATAAAAACTGAGCAAGATCCAGATAGACGT
Source organism: Mya arenaria (assembly GCF_026914265.1). NCBI lineage: Eukaryota > Metazoa > Mollusca > Bivalvia > Myida > Myidae > Mya > Mya arenaria. The sequence goes on from NC_069122.1 coordinate 62,494,403, forward strand.
AAAAGTGAAGATCTCTTTGAAACACCCAATAGCTCACAACATGATCAGCCTTATAAGTCTGACGATAACAAAATTGCTCCAAGAAAAGCAGGTGATATTGGTGTTAAATCGGAAGTTGACTGCAAGGATGTAAAGGAAAATGGTAAAGAAAAGCCTGATATGTCAGCTTATAAAGAGTACTTTGATGCTGTGTTGGGAGACACTGATGACTTCGATGATGATGACTTTGGAGAGGAAGATTTCCAGGTATAGTTTAATGTCTTAATCTCCTTCATTCAGCTGTTACTTTTACCTTATAAATATGTTATCATGCTGAATTCACTGATCAATTTATTATAGATGCATTGCTCTCTTAGAAAGTATTTTTTGTGTATCTAGAATCGGAGCAATGCTTAAATCCTGGCTAAAACATACAAAAATGCAGCTTCTAAATGATCAAGTCATTGTTCCAGTGTTCAGAATTAGCACAAGCCCTGCACTGTTAAAATGCTTTCCAGGCTATTATATAGCAGGGCGCATTGAACAAAATGTCGATGCCAAGCAAAAGTGTCCCCTATAAGACTAATTTCAATGACCGTTGTAGAAGAAAAGTACCTATGGTAATGAGTATATTAATTTCTTACCCAGGAGCTTGACGCTGCAGAGAAAAGTTACACCAATGACACGGGCAGCAACCACACATCTCCCGACCACACCCCTCCTGATGTTCAGGTCATAGAGGATGATGATGAAGGTACAGATGCCAGGCGGTGGTTTATTGTCAGAATTTCAAAGGGAATTATATCAAATTTTTACTCTATTACCCTATGACTTGCCAGGGAAGTTCAGAAAACCTCATAGATATTTCAGAGCATGTCCTTGAGTATCATCAAAGATTTGATGACTCTAGAATGAGTAAATTTAATGTGCCTTTTTTTCTTTAAATCCCATAAATAGCTATCTGAAATGATTTAAGCATGTAAAAGATTTTTTTATCTTCACTAACGTTCAAAATGTGTCCAGTAATTATGATTCTATCACAATCATATGCATAATAGGAAGCCCATGTTTTCAGATGCGGAGAACCAGCCCCAAGACAAGAAGTACCTCCAGGTTCTCAAACAATACTTTGGTTACTCCAAGTTTAGACCGTAAGTCCAGTATGGGCATGAATATACATACACTTTTAGTTGGGTAGAACAACTATGCAAACGCTGTTGGTCTGGTAGTACAAGTATGCCATAAGGTTAGAGGTACGCTTATGCTGTAAGTCAGGTGGTAGGAGTATACACAGGCAATAAGTCTGGTAGTATGAGAAGGCGTAACTTGAGTAGTATGAGTATGCTGTAAGTCAGGTGGTAGGAGTATACACAGGCCATAAATCTGGTAGTATGAGAAGGCGTAACTTGAGTAGTATGAGTATGCTGTAAGTCAGGTGGTAGGCGTATACACAGGCCATAAATCTGGTAGTATGAGAAGGCGTAACTTGAGTAGTATGAGTATGCTGTAAGTCAGGTGGTAGGAGTATACACAGGCAATAAATCTGGTAGTATGAGAAGGCGTAACTTGAGTAGTATGAGTATGCTGTAAGTCAGGTGGTAGGAGTATACACAGGCAATAAATCTGGTAGTATGAGAAGGCGTAACTTGAGTAGTATGAGTATGCTGTAAGTCAGGTGGTAGGAGTATACACAGGCCATAAATCTGGTAGTATGAGAAGGCGTAACTTGAGTAGTATGAGTATGCTGTAAGTCAGGTGGTAGGAGTATACACAGGCCATCAATCTGGTAGTATGAGAAGGCGTAACTTGAGTAGTATGAGTATGCTGTAAGTCAGGTGGTAGGCGTATACACAGGCAATAAATCTGGTAGTATGAGAAGGCGTAACTTGAGTAGTATGAGTATGCTGTAAGTCAGGTGGTAGGCGTATACACAGGCCATAAATCTGGTAGTATGAGAAGGCGTAACTTGAGTAGTATGAGTATGCTGTAAGTCAGGTGGTAGGCGTATACATAGGCCATAAATCTGGTAGTATGAGAAGGCGTAACTTGAGTAGTATGAGTATGCTGTAAGTCAGGTGGTAGGAGTATACACAGGCAATAAATCTGGTAGTATGAGAAGGCGTAACTTGAGTAGTATGAGTATGCTGTAAGTCAGGTGGTAGGAGTATACACAGGCCATAAATCTGGTAGTATGAGAAGGCGTAACTTGAGTAGTATGAGTATGCTGTAAGTCAGGTGGTAGGAGTATACACAGGCAATAAATCTGGTAGTATGAGAAGGCGTAACTTGAGTAGTATGAGTATGCTGTAAGTCAGGTGGTAGGAGTATACATAGGCCATCAATCTGGTAGTATGAGAAGGCGTAACTTTAGTAGTATGAGTATGCTGTAAGTCAGGTGGTAGGAGTATACACAGGCCATAAATCTGGTAGTATGAGAAGGCGTAACTTGAGTAGTATGAGTATGCTGTAAGTCAGGTGGTAGGCGTATACACAGGCCATAAATCTGGTAGTATGAGAAGGCGTAACTTGAGTAGTATGAGTATGCTGTAAGTCAGGTGGTAGGCGTATACACAGGCCATAAATCTGGTAGTATGAGAAGGCGTAACTTGAGTAGTATGAGTATGCTGTAAGTCAGGTGGTAGGAGTATACACAGGCCATCAATCTGGTAGTATGAGAAGGCGTAACTTGAGTAGAATGAGTATGCTGTAAGTCAGGTGGTAGGAGTATACACAGGCCATAAATCTGGTAGTATGAGAAGGCGTAACTTGAGTAGTATGAGTATGCTGTAAGTCAGATGGTAGGAGTATACACAGGCCATCAATCTGGTAGTATGAGAAGGCGTAACTTGAGTAGTATGAGTATGCTGTAAGTCAGATGGTAGGAGTATACATAGGCTATAAGTGGTAGTACAAGTAAGTGTAACTTTGGTAGTACAAGTAGGTGTTAGTTGGGTAAAATGAGTATATACAGGCCATGAGTCTGATAATATGAGTAGAAGTAAGTAGGTTGGGTATAGGAGTATGCCTTTAGTCCATTACTCCCGGGTTTTGGCCGTAAATCAGGTGGTACAAGAATAAACAACAGTACATTATACAATTAAAGACTGGTGTTAAGGTGTAAATACTGATCTCTCAGACTCTGATTGTGGTAAGAATTGATCAAGAACAAAGTTTGGGGTCACTATTGCTTGCAAAATTCAGACCAAAATTTTGGTAAAAATGAAAGAAAACCATAAAATGGCTGCTAGCTTTGACGCAGCACAGAATGTCAACGCCGTTGTCATTATGTCTGGTTAATTTGACTGTAGCATCAAAAAAGGATGCATTCATAATGCAAAGCTTTATTACTGAAGAGAGTTTATGCCCAAAAAATGTGAAAAAAATACCTGATTTATTGCATTGTTAAATACATTCTACATTATTCTCAAGGTTCTACATGTTTTGTAGACCTTGCTCTGTGCCAGTTAGATTCTCACAAGCACATCAAGTACAAGATATCAAATTTTGTACATTTATACCAAGAAAAACTAATTGGAGTTAATCTAAGTATTCATTGAATGTACCATTCCTTGGTTGGGAATGAGGTAAAAGTATATCCCCTATTACAGGATGCAGTGGAAGATTCTACACTCCATAATGCTGGACAAACGGGACAACTGTGTCATCATGGCCACAGGTACATGTGTGTGTATACTATGTATGTTGTCATTGTTCCATATTGGAAAGCATTTTCTTTATCTTTGTTAATTCATGAATTCTAATACCAGCATAGCTCTTACCATGCAATAAGTAGCATGCAGATAAGTTACGACATTCACTTTTATTCATGCTACTAATTGAATGCTGTCGTTGACAACATGGTAGAAAGAGTAACTTCTCACTACCCTTGTCACAAAAATTCCGCAACTTGGGCTTTGTGCTGGTGTATGATTTCCTAACTTGCATAGTAGGTGCAGTAATTATTACCTGCAAATTCATAAAGACATTCTTAAGATTGTTATGATATGTGCATCACTAGAATTTTTGAGGTCCCCTTTTGAAAAAAATGGCATATAGATTGTAAATGTTGATTACGTAGGATAGTCTGTTGGTTGTTTAGTCGGTAGACCAAGCGTTGTCGACTGGATAAATAGTGGACAATGGTGAAACTTCAGTGGTAGGTTGCCCTTGTCCATTAGATGACCCCTATTGTTTTTGTGATCAGTAGGTCAAAGGTCAAGGTCACTGTCAACAGTCTTATGATTACTTTGGTTGCAGTTCAATGTTTGAAATTCTTGACTGCATTTGACTGAAAGGCTTTGTGCGACCATTAATAAACACCTTTATTCAATCATCCACATGTTTCTGACACAGTGGCACTCAGGGGGCATAATGTTTGACAAAAATCTCTTGTTTAAAAAGTCATCTTTAATCATTTGAATTTTGGATATAAACAATTCAATTTATTGAACTCATTTTACACTGTTTGCATGTACAAATGTATGTTGATCTGTTGTAGGATATGGTAAGAGCCTGTGTTACCAGTTTCCCTCGCTGATGACGGGGCGAACCACTGTGGTTATCTCACCATTAATTTCACTTATGCAGGACCAGGTCCTCTCACTACAGTAAGTGGTGAAGATATACTTATTAACTGTATATTAATAGGGATTACTTCTTTGATTGGCTTGTGCTTCACAGCCTTAATAACCTTGGCAGTATGTCACAGAAATTAACATACGTTTTATGGCGCATGTTTTGGGATGAGCGATATCGTGGCAATTTAAGTGTCGGTATATAAGCTCAGCTTTTGAAGGGATGTCCGCACTGACACTCAAAATGGTACTAGGGTGAAAACTGGTTAAAAATGAATAGCTGAAGACAATTGAATAACAGGGGTTTACTTTGCCATTAAATTGTGTTTAACTCTCCACTAGCATTAAAACTTTGTGTTACTTTCAGAGCAGCGAATATTCCTTCATGTTTACTGGGGTCAGCCCAGGAGAAAACGAGGGAGGTCACTGACAATCTCATGAGGTTAGTGATCGTACGTTATTTATAACATTTGTATATAAAATGAAGGTCCAGTGAATAGAATGGCTTCTTTGAAAATGTTAATCATTATTATAGAAAATTATTTTCCTATGTTACTTAATAATTCTCTATTAACTTTTTAGCACATGCTTTCTGGCCTGGCTGTTGCCATTCATATCTTATTGTAGAAGTGTGTGTGATCTTGACTGTTACCATTTACTCTTAATAACATTCATTTTATTGAAAGTCATGTTGAAATGCTTGTATAATTAACCAGGGGAGAGTACCGTGTGTTATACATCACCCCGGAGTTTGCGACGGTTGGTACGGACGTTCTATCCCGACTGGATGACTGTGTCGGTATCGATCTGATTGCCATTGACGAAGCTCATTGTGTGTCACAGTGGGGGCATGACTTCCGTGACGCCTACCGCCAGCTCGGGAAACTGCGGGCATTGTTCCCTAATGTGAGTGTAGAGCTTATATATTTTCAAGGTCACTATTATGTTTGTCTTATTTTGAAGACAATTATTATTTAGAGTCATATTTTGAAGGCAACAATTATTTAGGATCACATTTTTAGTCAATGATTATGAAGAGTAGGAATTGGAAGGCAATGATCATGAAGGGTAATATTTTTAAGGCAATGATTATGAAGGGTCATATTTATACGACAAATATTATGTAGGGTTGTAATTGGAAGGCAATGATCATGAAGGGTCATATTTATAAAACAAATGCTGTGAAATCATTAATGTTCGTGGGGCATTAATGTTCGTGGTTTTCGTGGGTTGGGTGATCCGCGAATTCAAGATCCCACGAAATATAAACCCTTTATTCTCTTTTTCAATCGCCTTGTTACATACATACTCTAGTATATTATTTACAGAGGTCGCAGTATACAGCATAAAAACCGAACTTACTGTATATCTTACGCTAATTGTTTTGGTTATATATCATATCTGCCTTTAACAAATGGGTCCTTCTGAGCTATTGGGTAATATTTTTTTGACAACACCTGAACAAATAGAATTGAGTATATCCTGTAATGCATGGGTTCTAGTTATGGCAGATTTATTCACCATTTATAAATGGTACGTTAGAAGATAGTTCAGAATGCATAATATATACAAATTAAGTGTTTTTTTTGAGCTACATTGAAAGTTACGGACGTTACTCAACATGCTTTGACATTGGTTTGACATAAAAATAAAGTGCTAAATTGGAGATGAATGTTAATTTACAACAAGTTGGATGCACAGTGTACATGCCCATAGTGATCATTTCTCAAACATTGTAATGTAAAAAAGAATAAAACATTAAATTGTAAGTGTTACGGACGTTACCCAAATTTTTGGACTTTACATTAGTTTCTACATATCAGATTTGACTTCTAAACTTATATTAGCTTTGTAATCTCTTTATTACAACGTAGACTATAATGTATGTACTTTGTAAATGTTTATTTGAAGGTAGGAAACAATTCTGGACAAAATAATGTTCGGACGTTACTGTTGACAGTTTGACCAAAATTCTGTTTGGACGTTACTATTGACATAGGGCATTGGATTAACGCACCATATATATTAAAAACCAACAAATTACATGCCCTATGGGTAAGAGGTACCTAAAATGCATGAGAGAGAGAGAGAGAGAGAGGAGAGAGAGACACCTGACGACGGTACTACTGACCTTTATATGAACCCGGTTGGAAACATGTTATGACAATTATCAAGGTCACATGTTCTCTTGGGTGGACACAAAATAAAAGCTTCATAACTTTATTATTTTTCCCTCACCGTTTAAATATATTCTTTTGGTGGGCGAATTGGTGTGCCGCAACGTTATATATATAAAAACACTTCTTGAGTTCGGCATTGGAGAAGTTTGGTAATCTATAGCTCTAGGCTAACAAGTATTTCTCCCTAATAATCAATTGCCAGATAGAGATTATTGTGCAACTTGTCCAGAGTGAACAATAGCAAGTGACAATGACAATGACGTCATTATCTGTGATGACATCATTTTCATTGTTACACATCATTGCTCACCCCGGACAAGTTGCACAGTGATCTCTATCTGGCAAATCGACTATTACCCTCTAGGATGGACCCTGCACACGGACCTGGCCCCAACGTTATAAACGATACTGAAGTATTCACATAACTTTATTTGTTTAACTGAAATCGCCTAAATTATAATAGAAAAAATACCACAACAAATGATTGGTTCTCCCCTGTGATAAAGTCAAAGTCTAATTTAACTTAAAAATCTGAACACGGTTTGAACTCTTCTGGATGTCAAGAACAGGGTTCTCCCATACATGTGATAAGTCAAAGTCTAATTTAACTTAAAAATCTGACCATGGTTTGAACTCTTCAGGATGTCAAGAACAGGGTACTCCCCTGTGATAAAGTCAAAGTCTAATTTAACTTAAAAAATCTGAACACAGTTTGAACTCTTCTGGATGTCAAGAACAGGGTTCTCCCCTGTGATAAAGTCAAAGTCTAATTTAACTTAAAAATCTGAACATGGTTTGAACTCTTCTGGATGTCAAGAACAGGGTTATCAAGGTGGCGAGTAACTGATGAATGATGCTCCCAGCTGACATCTTCAACTGTTGGCCATTTAAATCCACCTCTGGCAGCTTCCATGTAGCGAAACAACACTTCATCCTCCTGGACATCAATAACCTGAAGTCAGATGAAGACATTGGATGAATAATTAGTCAGATTGACACATTTAATCATTACAAATCAGTAATTTAGTGTACTTAATGCTCATTTTTATCATCATCATCATTATCTATAGATGTAAAAGTAATAAAAGGCACTAGAGTGCAGGGGCTGTATTCACAAAGCTTTTTAGGAAAGACATTGGACGTAAGTGAAAATTTCAAATGCAGATTTCTAATTCATTTTCAGTTATACTTCAATGAAACTTGTCATGAAAAGTTTCATTGAAGTTGTATAGTTAGTAATAGAGAAGTCTGCATTTGAAATTTTGACTTAAGTTTAAGATTTTGTGTGAATACAGCTCCTGCACATGTCTTTTAGTACTGTTACAGCAGTTGTAGCATTCTGGTGTGTTTGTTGACAACAATATAAAATAGCTGAATGGAAGAAGGCAGTCATTCATCATCAACTTCTGATTTCATCATCATCAATTGTAAAGCAACACTCATGATATGACTGTTGCACCTGCATGCCTTTATTGGACATTATACCGATCATCATCATCATCATTATCATCAGCATCAGCATCAGCATCAGCATCAGAAAAGCAACAAATGGTATTCAACTAAGGGTGCTGCACCTGTCTGTTAGTATTGTAACAGCATTTGTAGCATTCTGGTTTGTTTGTTGACATCATCATACTATTGTTGAATGAAAAAGGCAGTCACCATGATATCATCATCACCATGGATAGGTAGATCATCATCATCATCATGGATTGTTAGAGCTAAGTATAACTACATGTATCCCTTTATTTACTATAAAAGGTATGTTACATGTACATCATACGACTATGTCTGGATTTAGGTGTTTTATACAATAAATTCATCTTATGATTGGAAAAGAGTTTTGGTGGGTTAAAACAAAATTTACTTCAGAATGGAGTTGATAGGCAGGAAAAACACTGGACATTGTAGGTCATATAGGGCCGATGAGTATGATTATCATGAAAATCAACATGAATGACATCCTGTCCAATGAAGCGGTATTCGGAAACTAATAGAGCCCGCCCTCCGGCCGGATCGAACACGGGACCTACCGCCTCCTATCAATGTTTGTGAATCCAAGAATAAATAGAAAGTTCTGTAACATAACAATGTTTCAAACACAAACATATAATGTGAACAATAACTATTAACAAGAACAAAATAAAGAATTCGTTCAAAGCAAGCGACAACTTTGTTTTAAGTGTATACCTCTGCTACAAACAGTTTTCTGTTTTTACTGCATGGCAAGGCAACTTCCACGAATCCACCCAAGTTGAAATTCAACCTGTATATATATATATATATAATTATTTATAATATGGACAGACTGAGACAATTGAATGAGACAATATGAGACAGCGTTTTTCGACGTCATATCAACACGGATCAGTCGTCAATAAGCTTACGACACTAATATCATGTCAAATTTAACGTCCGTACACAAATGTTGTTATTTATATGAATTCTGTTTTATTCAACTTAAATGTTTCATGTGCAATCATATTTCTTAAATAAACATACGTATTATTCATTCATACAAGTTTTAGCACAAGATTGTTTATAGATATAATCAAAATCTATTTGGACGTTATGTAGAACACATTGACATACAGTTTAGGTGTAGAAGTAACGTCCATACATGAAAACAGTTTTATTCCTCTATAATATTACTTCGGATCTGGTTTGTCTCATTTACTTGATCATCAAATCAAATGTAACACATCTTGCAAGTAATGAAACAATATTCTATCAGAATCATTCGGAATGTAGATCTGTATGTACAGATGTTATGGGTTGACGTAACAAAAAACCAAAAAATCATTGTCCAAAATAACGTCTGTGATATTCAAGTGTTTCATGTACTTCAACGACATTCTCTCAATACACTGTCTGTACAGATACATTATGTGAAACATGAAGTGTTTTTTACCAATAAGATGGTGATTGTAAACTATAAAACAATGCAAGAATGATAATATAGTATGTGGACGTTACGTTGGCAGTGCAGACTCAATGCATAGCGTTGTCCACGTGTAACGGGAAAACCAAAATAATGGTCCAAACGTAACGAGCATGCTCAAAACAGACGATAACTATCGGGAGGCCCCCAGTATGCCGAGTGAAAACATCGAAAATCCAACACATTGTCATTTGTCATGTATAAGGAGGTTAATAAATCACCCCAATACATGAATACAGTAGAAACACAATATGACAATCATTTTCGGTTTGTACTATGCCCGTTATGCGCTCAAGAACATGATGGACCGACACCAACTTACCTCATTTGCATCCATGCTAATTTTCGTTGTGTACACCGGGGCCCACAATTGATGACGTAGTACACAACACTGCGTTTCAGAAGTATAACATGTTTATAAAATTACGTAGTTTTGTATTTAATGATAAATAACCGGACGTTATAGGTTGGACCGACACATTAAACTTTGTGAATAAAAGTTAATAGTGGCGTTTCTGATCATCAGATTCAGGTGCAACGCATAAATATCGCGAAACCAGTGTTTCTTCTTGTAAAAGACCGCTCACATCACACAACATTATATGCATGGACGTATCGAGATTCCAATGTTTTCATGCAAAAAAATGGACCGACATAGTAACGTCCTAATGCACTTGTTTATCGGGACAGAAATACAAGAAAACAAACTGATTTAATCAAACTATTTGCGTATTTATACACATACTTTATTGTTGTATTGTTTGTTTCTAATTGCCGTAATTATGAAGCAATATTTACTTTTTTTTACAGTTTGCATGATAGCACTCGAAAATGTCACAAATAACGTCCCCAAGATCGTCGTTTTTTAACAAATATTTAAAGTTTAAAAATTATTCCTAATAAACAGGACATTTTAGTTATCGTTTTCTATATCCTTGATATAAGTTTTGAAAACACAAATGTTATTTATTTATATTCCAAGTATAATTGCAATTTAACAAGCATTTTTATAAAAAAAAAAAAAATATTACTCAATAGCTCAGAAGGACCCAAATAATAAACCAAATCTTTTCATTGTGATTTTATAACCAAATGGCGATCACATGCTGTAGTGTGTGCTGTTCATGAAAATCTCCGGGTTTACAAGATGTGCGTGTTGAGTGTGGGATTTTTTTTTCTTTAATGAAATATTTAATCGATTACATTGATTGTTTGAATTCAAATATATGCACCTTCTAGGTGTTTTCACAGTTTGCAAATTTTTAATTGATATTCAATGGCTTCGCCTTTCTTTATCTTTGATCAGTGTCCATCTTCTTTTATGACCCTAATTTCCAATTAAATCGATAATTGCCATGGGTATATGCTCTAATTGGCATGTTGTACCATTAAAGCGAGTGTCATAAACGTGCGACGTAGTAGACGAAAATCATGTTCGCAAGGTGTGGAGATTAAACAAACGATTTAGGATGATCGCTGTTTTGGATTCTTTTTCAAAAATGAAAAACCACGAATTTAAGTACCCACGAAAATGTAAATTTCAGAAAACCACGAAATTTCATGCCAACGAATATAAATGATTTCACAGTATTATGATATGTTGTAATTGGAAGGCAATGATTATGTAGGGTCATATTTATAAGGCAATGATTATGAAGGGTCACATTTTTAAGACAATGATTATGTAGGGTCACATTTATAAGGCAATGATTATGTAGGGTCACATTTATAAAGCAATGATTATGAAGGGTCACATTTATAAGGCAATGATTATGTAGGGTCACATTTATAAGGCAATGATTATGTAGGGTCACATTTATAAAGCAATGATTATGAAGGGTCACATTTATAAGGCAATGATTATGTAGGGTCACATTTATAAGGCAATGATTATGTAGGGTCACATTTATAAGGCAATGATTATGAAGGGTCACATTTTTAAGACAATGATTTTGTAGGGTCACATTTTTTTAGACAATGATTATGTAGGGTCATATTTTTAAGACAATGATTATGAAGGGTCGCATTTTTAAGACAATGATTATGTAGGGTCACATTTTTAAGACAATGATTATGAAGGGTCACATTTTTAAGACAATGATTATGTAGGGTCACATTTTTAAGACAATGATTATGAAGGGTCACATTTTTAAGACAGTGATTATGTAGGGTCATATTTTTAAGACAATGATTATGAAGGGTCACATTTTTAGCTTGACTATTCGAAGAATAGGTGGGCTATACTACTCGCCCCAGCGTCGGCGTCAGCGTCCGGTTCAAGTTTTAGGGCAAGTTGGGTTTCACTTATAAGTCCAATACCCTACATTCAATTGACTTAATACTTCACACAGATGTTCAGAGCCATCACATAATGAGTTAGATAACTCCATATTATCTTTTATACAAGTTATGGCCCCTGATTGACTATGGAACTTGGGTTAAAGTTTTAGGGCAGGTTGGGATATTGTTTAGTAACTTCTATACCCTTCATTCAATTGACTTAATACTTCACACAATTGTTCAGGACCATCACCCAATGAGGTTACATAACTCCATATCCTTAATACAAGTTATGGCCCCTGATTGACTTAGGTTAAAGTTTTAGGCAAGTAAAAGTTAAGGGCAAGTTGGGATTTTAATAAAAAAAACTTCTATACCGTTCATTAAATCATACATGCCATATCCCCCGGTGGGGGGAAAAATCCCCCGGAATTTCGACCCATCCCCTGGTCCCCCGCCGGGGGATCCATATCCCCTGGGATAAAAAAAAAAAAACTTGCTTAAGGTTGGCAGTAGAAAGCATCAATAATATTATGAGTGTGAAATTCCATGAAGGACCATGATGACTAAGTCCAAAAATTATTGTTATTTGAGTGTGTTTCTGTATTAATTTTTATATTATAAATGCAGATATTGCGCAAATTTTCGTCGCGTAAAAATCCCCTGGTGCAATATCAAAATCCCCTGGAATTCAAACCAAAATCCCCTGGGAAGCTTCTCAGAAATATGGCATGTATGATTAAATGCACTTAATAAAATTCAAAATTATTTACGACCATCTAACAACAAGAAACATAACTCCGTTTTAAGCCTAAATACAAATTATGGCCCTTGAATTTTTTTAATTTTTTTTTTTTTTTTTTTTTTTTTCATTTTCTTTGAAAGGCATATTGTTTTAAGCCTAAATACAAATTATGGCCCTTGAATTTTTTTTATTTTTTTTATTTCCTTTGAAAGCAAATTTGTATATTCTTAACCACATTTTCATAATGGTAAATCAAGTTATTTGAATGACTTGCGTCATTGTTTGGGCGGGCTGATGGGACGGCAGCATCAAAGTACCTTATGTAGCGAATAATTTTAGTAAGGTTTGACATAGAGACCAAACTTGGTATTATTACATCGTTATTGTATTCTAAGACAAAGCGGCGTAGTCGAGCAACGGTTTGACATAGAGACCAAACTTGGTATTATTACATCGTTATTGTATTCTAAGACAAAGCGGCTTAGTCTTACGACGGCTCTTGTTAAGACAATGATTAAATATGTAGGGTCATATTCATTAGGCAATGATTATGAAGGGTCACATTTGTAAGACAATGATTATGTAGGGTCACATTTTTAAGACTTTCATGATGGTGACAACATCTATAATATAAAGAAAACATGTTGTTTGTACTCTTTGATTGTTGTTTCATGTGTTACATTTCCTGATACTGTATTTAAGTCAATATGAATATTTACATGCAGGTTCCAATCATGGCGCTTACAGCTACAGCCACACCCGAGGTTCGATTGGACATCTGTAGAAGTCTTAAGCTGAAAAACCCCATGGTCACATGTTCTGGATTTGACAGGTAAACCCCATGGTCACATTCTGGATTTGACAGGTAAACACTGTAAACACCATGGTCACATGTTCTGGATTTGACAGGTAAACCCCATGGTCACATGTTCTGGATTTGACAGGTAAACACTGTAAACCCCATGGTCACATGTTCTGGATTTGACAGGTAAACCCCATGGTCACATGTTCTGGATTTGACAGGTAAACACTGTAAACCCCATGGCCACATGTTCTGGATTTGACAGGTAAACCCCATAGTCACATGTTCTGGGTTTGACAGGTAAACCCCATGGTCACATGTTCTGGGTTTGACAGGTAAACACTGTAAACCCCATGGCCACATGTTCTGGATTTGACAGGTAAACACTGTAAACCCCATGGTCACATGTTCTGGATTTGACAGGTAAACACTGTAAACCCCATGGTCACATGTTCTGGATTTTACAGGTAAACACTGTAAACCCCATGGTCACATGTTCTGGATTTGATAGGTGAACCCCATGGTTACTGCTTCTGGATTTGATAGGTAAAACCCTTGGTCACATGTTCTGGATTTGACAGGTAAACACTGTAAACCCCATGGTCACATGTTCTGGATTTGACAGGTAAACCCCATGGTCACATGTTCTGGATTTGACAGGTAAACACTGTAAACCCCATAGTCACATGTTCTGGATTTGACAGGTAAACCCTATAGTCACATGTTCTGGATTTGACAGGTAAACACTGTTAACCCCATGGTCACATGTTCTGGATTTAACAAGTAAACACTGTAAACCCCATAGTCACATGTTCTAAATTTGACAGGTAAACCCAATGGTCGCATGTTCTAGATTTGACAGGTAAACACTGTAAACTCCATGGTCACATGTTCTGGATTTTACAGGTAAACACTGTAAACCCCATGGTCACATGTTCTGGATTTGATAGGTGAACCCCATGGTCACATGTTCTGGATTTGATAGGTGAACCCCATGGTTACTGCTTCTGGATTTGATAGGTAAAACCCTTGGTCACATGTTCCGGATTTGACAGGTAAACACTGTAAACCCCATGGTCACTTGTTCTGGATTCGACAGGTAAATCCAGCGGTCATATGTTCTTGATTCGACAGGTAAACCCCATGGTCACATGTTCTTGATTTGACGCTTAAACCCCATGGTCATATGCTCTGGATTTGACAGGTTAACCCAATGATAACATGTTTATATCTGAAAGTTAGAATTATGTAGTTAATATGTGATATATTTCAGAATTTCTCTCTATTCTAACTCAAACCCTACCATTCTATTCCAGACCCAACCTGTTTCTGACAGTGAACCAGAAGTGTGGTGACGTGAAGCACGACCTGACAACACGTATGGAACAAGACGGGAACAAGCACAGGTTTCCTGGGCCCACCATCATCTACTGCCCTACGAAGAAAGACACTGACATGGTGGCCAATGTCGTTAAAGGTTATTAATTTCAGTTGTTTAAGGAGCCCTGAAATATTTTACCAGTGTCAGACTTATGGGCTTCAGATAATTTCATCCCCTGTCTTCTTGAATCTGTCAGCCACATTATCAATAAGGTGATCAGAATTATGTCAATTGAAACACAAAGCAAGACCATCTGAATTCTCTATACAGACATGTTCATGTTTATGAGAAGGACCTGAAAAGTATGTCGAATGTTTACATCAACCAGAATGTACAAATGTGGTCTGAGTAACTGTGTTAGAACTTGGCTATATATAAAACTTTCATTTAAATCTTGTCTCCCAGGTATGAAGGTGCCCTGCCTGCCCTACCACGCGGGACTGACCCCAAAAGCTCGAAAAGAGGCGCACAAGAAGTTTGTCAATGACGAGATACAGGTTGTCGTGGCAACAGTGGCTTTCGGTATGGGCATCGACAAACCAGACTGTAGGATGGTCATTCACTACGGAGGTGGGTAAACTCTATGCTGGAGTTCAGAGGTATGTTTGCAGGGGTGTAGAAATGGGCCGGGAGCCGGTAAAATAACCCGGTTACTTTAGCATCTCCACCCGGCTAATTTCCCCGCATCAACAAAAATAAAATCTGTTATTTTTTGTCATGTCTGTTCTGTTTACATCCGTTTTAAACCCTGATTGTTGGTATTGTTTATTTTGCTTTCCGCGCGTTCCGACTACAATACAGCATTAGCTCGATACATGACGTCATTAGTAGCATCCCCCTCTGGGATGTTTTTTAAGTATTAGGTTTGGGTTTCCCAGTAATTCGAATACAATAACATTAGCTCGATACATGACCTTATTAGTCGCATCCCCCTCTGCGGATGTTTTGAAATTAATGATTTGCGAAGCAATGGAGGGTGAAATAAATATTTTTTTCCAGACACAAAAACGCGTAGTAAGTATGCAACATGAGCGTGTCTGGCCCTCTGTTAGTATAGGACGTGTATAGACACGCTCATGTTGCATACTTACGCAACAGTAAATTTTATATACGCATGTTAACCAGGTGTAAACAAAATGAACAAGCTTGCGGTGATGTCATTGCTAAAAATAATCCATTATTTTGATGAATTTTACATGTACGTTGGGTGATTTAATTCAGTACGCTTTAAATGTCACAAAGTGTCCAGATATTTCTTTTGGTTATTAAAATGGAATAAGTTAGCTGCAGGTGAAATATCTAAAACCACAGAAAATGAAGTTAGATGTTTAATTTTCAGAGGTTAATAGTGATTCAGTGGCTGAAAGTATATAATTGGTAGAGAAGAAATTACATATATTATTAGGAGGGAATAGCTAGCAAATGTCAAGGCATGTGGTTTGGAATGTTATAATATTATCCTGAATCTGAATTTGACAGTAGTTTTGTTCATTAGTTAGCCCTCACTGGTGGGTGAGAAGATAGTACTCAGTTTCAGTATCATATTATAGTACATTTTTGTTAAGGTTCCCTGTTACAAAATAAACATGCACCAGAAGACTAGAATGTTTGGTTAAAAAGGCTTAAATTCATCCCACAAGGGGCGTTGCCCCTTGACCCTAACAGGGGGAGGACACCCAGACCCCCCGCCTACTTTTAGGATATTCCCTGCTACTTGAATTAATTTCTACACCCCTGTGTTTGTTGGATATTTATAACAACATGAATGGACAGTTGAAGTAAGTTAAAAGCTTGGTGGCCTGGGCATTGATGTAGGAGTTGATCAATCACTGAACATGAAGAATGGTCCCAGAGGACATATAGTTGAAATGTGAAGTATCATTTGTGCACCTATTGTATAGACTGTTAAATTCTGTTTTAGCTCAGCTTTAACATTGCCATATTTGTTTTCTAGCCCCAAAGGACATTGAGTCGTACTATCAGGAGGTTGGGCGGGCAGGGAGGGATGGTTTGCCTAGTGAGTGCCATACCTTCTACACCAACAAGGACTTCAACACTGCCAGGTATGTGGGGGGTAGAGGATGAGGGGGTGGGGGCCTGAAATACAGAAAAGCTAGCAGATGTTGGGGGGGGGGGAGTATAGGTTTGCCTAGGGGATGTCAGACCTTCTTCACCAGACATGACAAGTTTGTGGTGGGTAAAGGGTGAAATTGTGTTAGTGCTGTCAAGGGGTTGGGCGGGTTGGGAGGGACAGTTTGCTTAGTGTATTTTACACCTTCTTTACCTGAGTTTAATGGTGCCTTCACCTTTAGAACCAAGCAATGTCCTACAAAATGTTTTAGTTCTTGAATTTTCATTTCCTGAAGAAAAAAATCCACAATTTACACACAGATTGTGTGGGCCCTTTCCTCTAACCAGAAGGAGTTCCCTGTGTTGTTCAAATTTCGTAATGGTTTAATCTTTGATAATTGTCATAATCAATCAGGTCTTCAATTCAAAACCCAAACCATGCAAAACATTCAATTTACCATTACCTTCCATCTAAAACCATAGCAAATGGACAAAAACCAATATATCCCAAGGAGAGACTTTAAGGAAGTCTAGCTATCTTAAGTCAAAGGTTGTTGTATTATCCAGGTTTCTGCTGAAGGACATCCAGAATGTGAAGTTCAAGCAACACAAGTTGAACATGCTCACCAAAATGACCCAGTATCTGAGTGCCTCCACGTGCAGGAGACGGTGAGTTGAACATGCTCACCAAAATGACCCAGTATCTGAGTGCCTCCACGTGTAGGAGACGGTGAGTTGAACATGCTCACCAAAATGACCCAGTATCTGAGTGCCTCCACATGCAGGAGACAGTGAGTTGAACATGCTCACCAAAATGACCCAGTATCTGAGTGCCTCCACATGCAGGAGACGGTGAGTTGAACATGCTCACCAAAATGACCCAGTATCTGAGTGCCTCCACATGCAGGAGACGGTGAGTTGAACATGCTCACCAAAATGACCCAGTATCTGAGTGCCTCCACGTGCAGGAGACGGTGAGTTGAACATGCTCACCAAAATGACCCAGTATCTGAGTGCCTCCACATGCAGGAGACGGTGAGTTGAACATGCTCATCAAAATGACCCAGTATCTGAGTGCCTCCACGTGCAGGAGACGGTGAGTTGAACATGCTCATCAAAATGACCCAGTATCTGAGTGCCTCCACGTGCAGGAGACGGTGAGTTGAACATGCTCACCAAAATGACCCAGTATCTGAGTGCCTCCACATGCAGGAGACGGTGAGTTGAACATGCTCATCAAAATGACCCAGTATCTGAGTGCCTCCACGTGCAGGAGACGGTGAGTTGAACATGCTCACCAAAATGACCCAGTATCTGAGTGCCTCCACGTGCAGGAGACGGTGAGTTGAACATGCTCATCAAAATGACCCAGTATCTGAGTGCCTCCACATGCAGGAGACGGTGAGTTGAACATGCTCATCAAAATGACCCAGTATCTGAGTGCCTCCACGTGCAGGAGACGGTGAGTTGAACATGCTCACCAAAATGACCCAGTATCTGAGTGCCTCCACATGCAGGCGACGGTGAGTTGAACATGCTCACCAAAATACCCAGTATCTGAGTGCCTCCACATGCAGGAGACGGTGAGTTGAACATGCTCACCAAAATGACCCAGTATCTGAGTGCCTCCACGTGCAGGAGACGGTGAGTTGAACATGCTCACCAAAATGACCCAGTATCTGAGTGCCTCCACGTGCAGGAGACGGTGAGTTGAACATGCTCACCAAAATACCCAGTATCTGAGTGCCTCCACATGCAGGAGACGGTGAGTTGAACATGCTCACCAAAATGACCCAGTATCTGAGTGCCTCCACATGCAGGAGACGGTGAGTTGAACATGCTCACCAAAATGACCCAGTATCTGAGTGCCTCCACATGCAGGAGACGGTGAGTTGAACATGCTCACCAAAATGACCCAGTATCTGAGTGCCTCCACATGCAGGAGACGGTGAGTTGAACATGCTCACCAAAATGACCCAGTATCTGAGTGCCTCCACGTGCAGGAGACGGTGAGTTGAACATGCTCACCAAAATGACCCAGTATCTGAGTGCCTCCACATGCAGGAGACGGTGAGTTGAACATGCTCACCAAAATGACCCAGTATCTGAGTGCCTCCACCTGCAGGAGACGGTGAGTTGAACATGCTCACCAAAATGACCCAGTATCTGAGTGCCTCCACGTGCAGGAGACGGTGAGTTGAACATGCTCACCAAAATGACCCAGTATCTGAGTGCCTCCACATGCAGGAGACGGTGAGTTGAACATGCTCACCAAAATGACCCAGTATCTGAGTGCCTCCACATGCAGGAGACGGTGAGTTGAACATGCTCACCAAAATGACCCAGTATCTGAGTGCCTCCACATGCAGGAGACGGTGAGTTGAACATGCTCACCAAAATGACCCAGTATCTGAGTGCCTCCACATGCAGGCGACGGTGAGTTGAACATGCTCACCAAAATGACCCAGTATCTGAGTGCCTCCACATGCAGGAGACGGTGAGTTGAACATGCTCACCAAAATGACCCAGTATCTGAGTGCCTCCACATGCAGGCGACGGTGAGTTGAACATGCTCACCAAAATGACCCAGTATCTGAGTACCTCCACATGCAGGAGACGGTGAGTTGAACATTCTGTAGTTGGTAAAAAACAGCCGCCCAGTTAGTTCAGTTGGTTAGTGCTCTGTGCTTGTGTTCTGTTGGTCATGGTTTCAACCTCACACTGGGTGCCCTTTTCCTCATAGGTTTACTTTATTGTTGACCACAATGACCTGGTATCCGAGTGTCAGATGATGCATGTAAAGAAGTGGTTTTGCACAAGATAACAGAAACTATTGAGTATCCACTTGATTTTTGAAAACAAAGTATTTAAAGAAAACACTTTTAATCATTATTTTTATTACATAATTATTCATTTAGGAAGAGTTGAGAGCATTGACAAGGACATTGGTCACTATTTATTTGAATCTGCCTATCGTAAATATGAAACTACGACCAGAACTATGATCTGGGTCCAGTATCAAGGATTTAGGATTTATCAGTGATCAGAATACTAAGATAAACTCCAGCTATTGGATGCATTCCTCTATAATGTCCTCACATCTCACAGTTCTACTCATTCTCCTACAGGATCCTGCTGTCTCATTTTGACAGTAAAAACTTGGAGCAGGTCGGAGGCACCGCCAACTGCTGTGATAACTGCAGGAAAAAGTATGTATAAAACAGACTCAGAAAAGTATTTTCATCAAGGAATAAAAAAAATCATCTTTTTTTCATTTCTTTTTTTCAAAATAGATTTGTAAATAATGGTTAAAACATTCAGTAGATAGATAGGTAAACCAGGATTCAGCGTGCACCATTAAATTCTATGCTTGCAGTATAGAGAATAGTCGACAGAAGAGCTATTATGACTCCAAGAATTGGTCATCCGTCGTGTCCGGTGTTACATCAAAGACAGAACCTCGGGACTATGGAAAGGAGGCGGCGACCTTCTTCTCAGTTGTCAAGGTAAGGGAGACAATACATGCAGTTAAACAATGGAATGGTGTTTTAATATTTTATTTTAGAAAATGTCAGTATTGTCATAGTGCAAATTGTTTAAATTTGATCATATCTCGAAAAACGACTTCCATCCCTTGTTTTCCTGCAAATTCGCTTTTATACAAGTTTAACAGTAAAGGCTGTTTGTTTCCCACCCTACAGGCCTTAAATGGAGGGTTTGGACTGACCATCACGGTGCTTGTACTGATGGGATCCTCCAGCCAGAAGGTGAAACGATGGACCAACAATAAGATCTTTGGCATTGGAAGGTATGGGGACATATATTATATAGTACATAAAAAGCTTCACATGAGGTTGACAGATTATATATACATGTATTTGTTTTCCTGTGCAATACAATTTGAATTCTCAAATGATTCTTGAATTCATAAGTACTATAAATTGCTGTAGTGTTGAACTCTGCCTTCTGTTTGAACTGTTACTAGAAGTGGAAAAAGTGTTCATATTGGACCAGAAGTAAAGTTATCTCCTGTGTGTGCTCTTCCTTATAGTTACTGTGTGTGCAATACAGAAAGGCCAACTGGTGTCACTGTCTTTTAGAACAGTTACTTCCCTTATAACAATTCCCTACATTACAGTTACAGGAAGGCCGCATGGTGGAAGGCACTGGGTCACTGTCTTGTGGAACAGGGATATCTTGAGGAGGTTAGAGGATATTTTACTTCTTTTTGAAGATCTACTCATTTTAATGAGATTAAACGTAATTGATGCATTAATTTGCTTCATGGTTTTCTTGAAAATCAAAATCTTCTGATGCATTGCTATAATCATTTTGTCTGACCGAATCCATGTTTCCCAAACAGTTGAATCAAATTCACTTTAATCGAACAAGTGCTTTATTTTCAAATTTGTACAGAATTTACAGTTCCATATGAAATCGTGTTATTTTAACAATGCCTTGTAAGTGTTTTGACAATATGTGCTCTACTCAGTACCCACCAACCATTCCATCCCTCCCCCATGTCTAGGTTGCGTGTGGCCAGGGTCTATTCGGTTCCACTATCAATGTCACAGAGAAGGCTATTGATTGGATGGACCATGGAGGACATACAGGGAGCCGGGATCTCAAGTTTGTACCCAACGCGGAACTAGCTGCTGAGGATAAACCTGCTGTCACTGTCGCCATCAGGTAGGGAGAAGTTGGTAACAGGAGAAAGTTTAATTTTTTTATTATTTCATTATTCTATGTTTGCCAATCTTGTCAAATCACAGGATTCATGCCATTCTTAAGAATTACTATACGCCTGTGAAAGCAGTAAGTTATGTCCCCTGTTTCAGACCAAGTATTCCAAGTGTAAATCCACCGTCTCGCCCCGGGCTTTACAAGAGCCACACCTCCCTGATCTCAGCCTCTAAAGTCATGCCTGACCCTGTCGCCGCCATCCGGGCAGCTGCCTTCACCCCACAGAAACCTGCTGTCGATGAACGCACTGCCAAACTGGAGGTCAAACCTTTTTCATTCACTTATGTTTAACTAAGAACATTCATAATTAAACATGGGCTGTAAATTGCTCACCTGAGTGAAAGTTTCATTACTTGCCAGTGCGGAAGACAATATTTAAGTTATAACTATAAACATTTTGTAGCCAAGCCTGCTGTGATAATGTATTTGCTGTAGCTTAAAAAGAAGAGAGTATGTTAAAAGTTTGTCATGGTCATTATTGGACACTATTGAAAATTGTTTACAAAGCTGTTTAAATTGTGTAAAGTGCAATACTTTAGCATCAAAACAAGAAAATGGGTCAAACGTTATGGTCAAGGTTATGAAAGGATTGTTGAATGTTGTAAAAAAATGCTTATGCTCCAAATTGCTGTTGTTTCAAAAAAAGAAAGTAGGTCAAAAGGTAGGGATCAAGTTCACAGAAAGACAATATTGAAATATGTTTTCAAAACTGTACATAAAGCCCAAATTGCATTGCTGTCTAGATTCAAAAGTAGGAACATAAGTCAAGATCAACTAGGGACAGTATTGACATTTTCTTTCAAAACTATTAATTTTCTAAATTTCAATTCTGTAGTTTCAAAGATAGGAATGAAGGTTAAACAGTCATGTCAAGGTCATCAAAGGAAAATATTGTTGTTTGTTTTCAAAACTGTAAACATGGTTCAAGTTATATCTGTAGCTTCAGATGTAAGAAAGTTGGTCAAAAGGTCATGGAATGACTGAAATTTGTTTGCAAAATGTACACTTGATCTCAATGTCTCTGTAGCTTTAAAAATAAAAAAAGTATCTCAAAAGGTCACAATCAAGGTCATCCAAATATCTGTCTTGTTTTCAGGCTGGCTTTATTACCATTCATCTTTTTAGGCTAGCTGGTATGTCTGTCATGTTTACAGACTGGCATGTTTATTCGCCGTACTTTAAGATTAATCTATTTGTGCTCTTTCTCATTTCCAGGCAGACCTGTATACTCTTTTAATCAGGCGTAGAAACGAACTCGCTCAACAGACAGGCTTCACCCCACATTCCATTGCCAGCAATAAAGTTCTATTGGACATGGCAAAAATAAGGTACCAGTACTATAAAGAAGTCAAATTTTGGGAGACAAATATTTATTTAAAATCCGAAATTGTAAATGATAGTGATAGCCTTTCCATTAAATATTGTGTAACTTGATGATTAAGCTTTTGTACCATTGCTTACTTTTTCATATTTTCAACATTCATCAGGTGGAGTTTAGAAATTGAAATAATTAGGGTTAAGTTTTTTTGGCAATAAATGTTGTGTTATAAAAATCAGAGACATATACTAACTAAACCATCACCCATTATTAAGATGATCATATGCCAAAATTGGCTGTAGATAATATACAGGGGAAATGGTAAGAAAATCAGCTAAAAACCCTTATTAATACAGGTACTATGTTTAATGCAGGGGAAAAAACAATTGTCTTGCAAATGTCAATGCTCAAATTGTGTGCAATTGTATTTGAAATATTGGAATAAATATTGTTTAAACCAGAAACCTCATACAATCTATAGTATGCTGGCAATAATTTTAATAATATTCTAAATGGTATAATCTTGGACCATCTGTCGTAAAATTTGGTACATGAATTGTCACATTTGCATATTTCTAGGCCGACCACCAAGCCTGACCTGCTGCGGCTGGAGGATTTCCCCGAAGCTAAGGTGGAGAGGTTTGGGGCATCACTGGTCGAGGTGGTGGCCGAGTTCTGTGCCAGTAATGACCTTTCAACCAACAACTTCCCAAACATCAACATCAGCAAGGTAAGGTCAGATGGGATAAAAGTGCATTAATCTCACAGTTTGAAGTTGATCTTGTGGCTCACTGATCATCTGATCATTTTCATGGAAAAAACTTTACCTGTGTTTAAGTTTACATTATGTCTTGATTATTTTACAAAATTCAAATCTGTGATGATCAATAAAGCAAGATTGTACGTTTTACAAGATCTTATTTGAAGTCAATAAAAATAGCTTATTCAAAATTCAAGTTTTATTTTACGATAAAGAAATTCTAAATAAGTTTATCAAAGTTTCTGACGAAGATTTTATTTATGTTGTTTCGTTATCTAGTCAGGGAGTGAACTTCAGGCCGAGATCTACAACCTGACTGAGACACAGAGGACGTCCTACATCATGTTTGCAGTGCAGAAAAATTCCCTGGTAGGATTCAGTTAGAGTCATTACTCATTTAATGGGAATAACAAACACAATAATGACCTTGTTAGAAAAGAAATGTTTGAAGTATTGTCATTAACTTTGTGTTGTTGGCAGAGTCATCATTGTACAAAATATTGATCCTGGTTTTAATTAAAAAGATATTCAAATGTAACTTGATACACATGTTTCCACTGTCTTTTTGTGCATGTACAGCAAGGCAAATAACATTGACTGTAATATTTGTCCATTTTACGATTAAAAAAAGTCAAGAGCAGCCTTCGTGTTCACTCCGCAGGGCTCTCATTACACCTTTGGTACTTATATTATTTTATGATGAATTTAATAGAAATGTTTGTGGTGTTAACACTGGATATATCTTCTGGTGAAGACTGGATGGCCAGGAACAGAAAGTTGTAAGCTATTTTTGTGTTAATGTAGGAGGAGGTTGCTTCCCGTCGGGGTTTTAAGACGTCCACGATCATGTCACACATGGCCGAGGCTATCAAGGTCGGCTTGCCCGTGGAGATAGAGAGAGTCGGGGTCACACCCAACATACAGGCTCTCGTTACAAGGGCTGTCAGGGGACAAGTTATAAACTCAGGTGAACATTACTCTTGTTTATAACTATTATGACCAGATGTTTTAGATTCTCATTATATTCTATGTAGAAAAAGTTTTTTCTATCTTTGTATAATATGACAGCCACATTTTCTTTCAGAGATTAGTCGTTTAACGAAGATCAAGGACGAGTTGCCGGAGTATGTCGAGTACAACCACATCAAGATTGTGCTGGCCCTGCTGGTGCGCAAGTACGGACAGCGGGTCCTTCCCACGGGGGAGGTATACCTGGAAGGCAGCCAGTCTACAGACATGGGATCACAGTCCCAGGGATCCATTGACTTAGAAGTAAACATTGTAACTAGCCTTCATCATTTCGCCAATAATGATTTCTTAACTGGAACTGAAGTTTGTGCCCTGCTTACAATAATGGGGTTGTAAGCAAATGGCTCGAAACAAAAGCATTTTTAGCTCGCTTATTGGAAGAATAAGGAGAGCTATACTACTCACCCTGGCGTCGTTGGCGGCGGCATCAGCGTCGGCGTTGGCATCACACCTTGGTTAAGGTTTTGCATGTAAGCACCTTTAAGTCATTATCTCAGTAAATACATCAATTATTGCATTCAAACTTTGGATATGTATTCCCAACTATCTTACATACTAAATTAATGAAGTTAGATAACAATTATTTGAATATAATGCAAATAATAGGCCTTTATTATTTGACTTAGAAATTCTAGTTAAGGTTTTGCGTGTAAGTACACATAGGTTAATATCTCAGCAACTACTTGAGGTATTGCATTGATACTTATAACAATGGTACTCAACCATCCAAATTACTAAATTAACCAAGTTAGATAACTCTAGTTTGTATTTAATGCAAAATAATTGCCCTTTATTATTCGACTTAGAAATTTTGGTTAAGGTTTTGCATGTAACCACATTTAAGTCAATATCTCAGCAAATATATCATGTATTGCATTGAAACATTGAAATGTATTCCCAGATAACACTTTTTTGAATATAATGCAAATTATGGGCCTTTATTATTTGACTTAGACATTCTGATTAAGGTTTTGCATGTAAGCACACATAGGTTAATATCTCAGCAATTACTTGATGGATTGCATTGAGACTTTATACAATGGTACTCAACCATCCAATCTAATTAAATAACCAAGTAAGATAACTCCAGTTTGCATTAAATTAAAATAAAGGCCCCTTTTTTATTCCACATGGAAATTCTGGTTAAGGTTTTGCATGTAACCACTTTTAAGTCAATACCTCAGCGAATACATCATGTATTGCATTGAAACTTTACACACAGGCTCCCATCTATTTAACCTTCTTATTTAATCAAGTAAGATAACTCTATCTTTTATAATTTATAATTTTTCCCCCTTTATTATGCGACTTAGAAATTCTGGTTAAGGTCTTGCATGTTAGCACACATAGGATAATATCTCAGCAACTATTTGATGTATTGCATTGAGACTTTATACAATGGTATTCAACCACCCAACTTAATTGAATAACCAAGTTATATAACTGTATTTTGCAAATAATGGCCCTTTATTATTAGACTTAGAAATTCTCGTTAAAATTTTGCATGGAACCACATTTATGTTAATGTCTTAGCACACCATGTATTGCATTGAAATCTAATCTAACAGTGATCCATGCATGTTTTGCCTAAACGTTTCAATCCTTACATTGAAAGCGGCGAATAGTCGAGCGCGCTGTCTCTGTGACAGCTCTTGTTATTCATGAATTTGTATGTTGGTCTCGTAAACTGAAATGTTTTAAATATGTGTACTGTTTAAGGTTTAATTATCACATAAAAGAAACATATACTTGTACTATAAACCTATTTTCCAATATTTTAGATTCTTCATTATGTATTTTGAAGGATAGCCAGAACTCACAACGTGAGAAGCAGTCCAAGGTAAATTCCGAGAATCCCTTTATGGCCGGTTCCAGTCCTGCTGCTGATAATACACAGGGAACCAAGCGCAAACTTCCTGTCTGGATGTCATCGGGTAGTCAACCGAAGCTTACCAAAAAAATGAAGTCAAACAGCTTGTTTAGATAGCAGTGCACAACATTTATCATGTACCATATATTCCTTGTCAAATTATCATGTACCATATATTCCTTGTTCAATTATCATGTAAAAACGATGTAAAGGTGTTGTTGTTATGAGGTAATTAATAAAATTATCACTAAATGATAAGTGATGTTTCTTTTATATGTTATCTGTTTTTTTTGTGTGTTATCAGTCAAGATTACAACCCATATGCATTACAGAGATGCGGAGACAAGTCCAGATTATTGTAATCGTTAAGACTTTTAAATTTGATCGTACATGTGTTATGGTCATTTTGATTGTGCATGTGTTATGGTCACTTTGATTGTGTGTTATGGTCACTTTGATTGTACAAGTGTTAGGGTCAATTTTTGATCAATGATTTCACAAACCATTATAATTATAACCTATTTCCTTATTTCTGATGTTGCCAGACTTATTTACAATCTTGATTCTAAAGCTTTGTCCATGAAACACCAGCTATTTTAAGCCATCTGCTGGATTTTATCATATTGTTAAGCATTGTCCATGAAACACCAGCTATTTTAAGCCATCTGCTGGATATTATCATATTGTTAAGCTTTGTCCATGAAACACCAGCTATTTTAAGCCATCTGCTGGATATTATCATATTGTTAAGCTTTGTCCATGAAACACCAGCTATTTTAAGCCATCTGCTGGATATTATCATATTGTTAAGCATTGTCCATGAAACACCAGCTATTTTAAGCCATTTGCTGGATATTATCATATTGTTAAGCATTGTCCATGAAACACCAGCTATTTTAAGCCATCTGCTGGATATTATCATATTGTTAAGCTTTGTCCATGAAACACCAGCTATTTTAAGCCATCTGCTGGATATTATCATATTGTTAAGCATTGTCCATGAAACACCAGCTATTTTAAGCCATCTGCTGGATATTATCATATTGTTAAGCATTGTCCTTTGACCTCATTTGCTATTTTTGGAATCTTGAGCATGATACCCAACAAGCCAAAATACATGAAAACTGACCAATACCCTCAAGGTGTGCCCTTAACCTTTGATCCATATGACGAGCCATCTCTTGAACATGGAAGTTTGTGCCATGTTATTTTAAAATATAATACCTTACATAAATGAGTCCCTTATTTGTGTATATAAAGTTGATGGGTCTGTTTTGGGAGGTTTGGATCGGCCAAAAACATTATATGGACCGCTGAAATCATAAAAACTGGATTTTTATTAAAATACAAAATCAAAAGGGTTTTCTGTTGGTTGATCATGACCAACATACTAAATTAGAGGTCCCTGAGCCAGAAAGTTCTTCAGATATTAAGCGGAAATTGTGGGAATGGACCAACAGAAGGATGGATTAACA
This sequence comes from Mya arenaria, assembly GCF_026914265.1. Taxonomy (NCBI): domain Eukaryota; kingdom Metazoa; phylum Mollusca; class Bivalvia; order Myida; family Myidae; genus Mya; species Mya arenaria. The sequence continues at coordinate 62,522,550 of NC_069122.1, forward strand.
GATGGTCCAAATACTGTATGCTTCCATTTCGGTGCATCAAAATAAACAGTTTGTAGGCAAGGCATTCCATGGGGAACATTTGGATCTATGAATAAAAGACAAGTTGCTGTGATGGGTTTCATATCAGATTTTAATATTGCCAAATATGCAGACAGATAAAATAACAATCACTTCATTCGTACATGACAATTTACAGTCTACCAGTCACAGTTATATTAACTTTCATGAAATATGTTCACCATTATGTACAATATACAATATTAATATATAGTTACTAATCTTTATACCATGTGGGGTAGAATGATATGATGATCTATGTTACAATGAGAAGAGCATGCTATGCTCCCTATTTAATGATTTATAAATTAAAATGCAGTGTAAAATACATTTGTAAAACAAATTTTTATCAGCCCTGTTCAACTGTTTTGATCAAACAATTTTAACAACAGGAATGATTTTTTTTACAGAAACTATAAAATTGTCAACATACAAAATGGGTTTATTGGCATTTTGTTACTTGTGTCACTATATTATATCTTTCCATTTTGAAAGGTGTCCAGTGGTAGCCAATCATCAATGCCATGTCCCCGCAATTCATATACGGTTAAGTACATAAAAAAAACTGTTGACTATTTTTTTTAACTGATGGCTTTTCCATACACATATCCATACACATATTTGCATGAAATTTCCTGTGAGTGATTTTTGAACATATATATACTGAAATACTTTTACAAAATATTAAATAAGTTGAAACTGACAGGTTGGATCGAGTTTCCATAATTGGATACAATTGACGCCAATGGAGACAGGGAATGGCAAAAGAATGTCAGAAAAATAAAGTAGGCCAAATAATGCAGGCTGTAAAAACTGTTTCCCCAATGGGGTAAAACTTGAGGCTTATTTAAACCAGAGTAATATGCCTTGCTTCCCACAAGTAAACCATTGGGATCCTTGTGAATATCTTCGTTTGAAGTTATGGAAAAAAGAAGTTTAAGTGTTAAGTATACCAAGAATATTATAGTATGAACTAATTAATTCAGAAATTCTGTTTGTATATGTTGGAACAGAGAAAGACATTTTAAATACAGTACAGTTCTTAATGAATGAGTTAAATAAATAACAAATGGAATCAGAAAATAAAGTACAATCACAGAAAGGCTACATACAACTAAATAACACAGAACATGAAAAACAGTGTAATGATCATTACACAATGACACTGACCACGAATGTACGGAAAATGTTGGTCAGTATTTCTCAGACTTAACAAATAAACTTAAAGGAAAAACTTGCTGCAATTTCTGTTTCAGATGAAAACTGGCCTTCTTGGCACTTATCCCGAGACAATAACTTAATAGTTTTCAAAATTCTTTCATTGAGATAGAACTTAGTTTTTCTAGTTGGTTTTACATATCAGATAGCATTGAAGGTAGATTGTATATTCTTTACTCTTTTTCACAGATCAATCAAGACTGCGATACAAATTAAAACATTATTGCACTATGTCTGTTAAAGTATATAAATACAAGAATATATTTCATTATAAACTCTATAATTCTTTGCACAGTTTCCAAAGAAATAATCTGTGCAAATATCATTTTGACAAAGCAACAGTTACAATTATATTGATAAAGAATCTCAGATCATCTCCCAACATTTCAGTAACAGCAAAATAAATGTATACATGGTGATGTAAGCAAATGTTGAATTATCACAACTGCCCGGTCGGTCAGCGAGAGGCCGAGTACCCCGAGTCCCAAGTACGCCTGGAAGGTACGCAAGTCCCGTCTACACACCGTCAACTTTACATAATGATAAAGTTTGTTAGTTCTGTAATACACAACACATAGGTCCATATCCTAAGCACTAGAGTTGACATCCCATCCAGATGAAAAATCTCCCATCAAGGCTTTATACCATTCCCTTTGCTCTTCAAGAGGAGGATGAAAAAGTCCCCATACGAAATGCTGAGTCACTGCAGGGAATGGTGGGTGGGGCAAGAAGCACTGTGGCGTGATGTCAATGCTTGGTACAAGTCAGACAGCAGTTACCATAAAGGCCGCCATTCACTATCATCTCTGCTGATACTCGGGCAAAGGTTCCACTATCCGTTCTGAAGTTGAAAAACATTTATGCTGAAATGCTGCAATATGTAAAAATAAACTGACAAACAAAACTTTGACCTGTTGTATTTGATATTAACAATACCTTAATACATAATATTACAATTTCGTTACTTTTATATGTATATGAACATCTTTTTGGTTTCTTAAAATCTAATTGTAATATACTTTGTCCTTATTTTCAATAGATTACTTACCACTAAAACACCTAATGATTGCTTCACACACGAATTTGTACTGGTTCTGAAAATAAAATGATACAAGGTCAAATACATGTTATTCTTGTGGAAGAAAATGAGACACTGCATATGCTTAGCACCCCAACATTAAGGCAATAACGATGAACACTGTTAAACACCTCAAAGTTTCATACAAAACATCCTTTATAAATACTTAAAAATTTGTGTACATCTTTATTGGGAAAATTGCTCCAATTAAGGGCCAATACAGTACTTGAACTATTAGCGCTACTTTTTTCTCCACAAAAACCCTTATTATTAAAGTTTGGCGACATACGGGAGTCTGTATAAGCATGGCTCGCTGGTCCCTCATCTGGCGCACAATGGAAAGAGGGAACACGGGCTGGTTTGCCTCAATCAGACACATGGCCGTCTCCATGGTGATCAACACACCCGTCCGCCCAATACCCGCACTGTAAACAAATACATATGTATTTAAACAACCAAGCCTAAATGGACAACCTTCTATACAAACTAGTCCTAACTTGTAGTTTATCAACATTTACGTGATGTTTTGTACTATTAGTGTATTAGTGTATTTACATGTATGTCTGAAAACACATTTATGACATCGTCTCCAAAAATGAGTCCTTTGAATGTATTAAAATTACCAATAAAAACCAGAATAAAAAAACCCATGGGATAATCAAATAAAACTTTGAACATTTTGTGAATTTCAATGGGAGATGAAAAGAATCCAAGTAGCACTGATTGCCTGCTTATTAGGCACAATATTGAGCAAAAATGAACATGGCTCTTTTACCTTCGCAGGTCTCATTTTCGCTGATGTCACATATGTTTATGGCAATAAGCTGTATATGCTTTCATCTTTATTAACTCTGTGATGTGTTATGTTATAACTATACATTAAGGATACAAGGATTCCATTCTAGCTATCCTACATACACGTATTTCTGACATTATCTAACAACCATTCATATCTATCAAGAGTCATTCTGGATTAGTAAGGGAGTGTCTTAGACAAGTGTAAATTGTTTCCTTGATATACGCAATACAGAAGTGATAGACAGACGCCCACCCTGGATGTTTGGCAAAGCATTATCTGAATGCTTCAAGCAGAAAGTGCATTAATGATAACTGATGCACATTGACATGGCAGCCACAAAATCAATACATCCAACTTGCATTCATGTGTTAAATGGGTGTACGAAAACTACTTCTGGGATTCTTGCTCACAAATGCTCCTGTAATTTAAAAAATGCTACCTGATGATGACGTTTGTATAAGCTCACAGACAACCTACCTGCAATGTACGACAGATGGCTCCACAACTCCCACACGTTTTTGTCGCACCTTCACAACAAAGTCGAGGAAGTCTGCAGGATCGTCAGGCACACCGTGGTCAGGCCACGATATATATTGCATATGCGATATGTGACGCTCCTCTTCTGACTGTAAATATGTAAAAGTTCATTATCTGAACAGGAACAGTAATTGTAAACACTGTCATGACAATCCTATGAAGGACGAATATGACGTTATCAGATTTTTATAATCGAGAATGTGAAGACATCAAAACTATCCTTCAGAATGTCACACTGTTATAGATTGCATTTATATTCAATCCCATCATAACTGACGTTCATTGATGTACATGTTAGTCCCTGTTCACAAACTGTTCCTTACGTTAACAAGAGGAAAGTCACATCTATTTCCTGTATGTTGTGGGAGTAGATTTTCGCAAACAAGAAAGGATTGTGGACAGTGAACTATAAAAAGCAATAATATTATAAAACGTGTGATGTTTGGACATCCTTTGCCTTAATGATGTTTTCGCAAGGTATTTGATGTGTATTTTCTAGCTTGTAGTGTCCATTTGTGGTAAATTTAAACTATGAACTATCTATGGATTTCAGCAACTTTATCACTGACGTAAAGTGATAATAGAAGTTCCACAATCCTTCCATAAGCAATTTAGAAATCACTAGTATATACATGTACTGCTACAGTCTTCATATTAGAGATGTACATGTGATCGCCATGGCACGTTTTAAAGATCGCCATTGACTAAAAAAAAGAAACCCCTAACTCAACATTTCCTGACGCATTCATTTGAAGACGTAATCCACCAATCTGATGAGGATTAAGAACCTACCTCGACGTTTGTAAGGTTGAACTCCCTAAATGCAAACGAGGGTGACTTCTCCTCCTTCACACAAGTGATCTGGAGATGGCCGAAGTCTGAGGTCTCGTACAGCCCGGGCCAGTACTGATGACACTTGATACGCCCCTTCTCCACCTCTGTCGTCAACATGACGACCAGTGATGAGTGCTGCTCCCACACCATCTGCCAGAAGTCAACACACGTCGTCGGTAGCGGGCCCTGCGCCGCAATGTACCGGTTCACAATCCCAGACACAGGGATCTCCATCTACAATGGCAGGCTTTGAATAAATATCATGGCAATACTGTTTTGATTTAAGACCTCGTTAAAGTCTAATTAGACATCTCATCATCTTTATGCAATAACTCTATGACTACATCTATTTCTGCAAACACTTAGTTGGGTGACAATTCATTTTCTAGTGTACAATTTATTGCCACAAGCATCAAATTCAACAAGTCTCCTCACATGATTTGAACTCTGACAAGATTGTATCATGATTATCTGTTTGCCTCCTACACTAACATGTAACATTTCAATAAACTTATCAAAATAGATTTATATAGTTCCTAGACCATGAATATTGCCAAACTTGAAAGTCTGGTAGTATTCCCAAGTCTGCCATGAGTTATTCATCATCCTATAGAAAATGACAATATAACAGTAATTGTATGAGAGAGGATGTATTTTCTACGTACATTTACATAATTGGCATTGATGTAATCTCCGTTAGGGCCACTCTTTATCAGCACCCTTGTCTGATCATCTGTAAACAGTAAAACACATATTAACATGGCACCTTTCAAGGACAAAAAGTTCTTATTTGTTTCTCCCAGTAAGCAGGGATGCATTTAAGCACCATATTTATAAATGTAACAAACAACACTAAATAAGCATGAAGTTAAGGCATTTCACTGTAACCACAGTGAACAGGCATTCTGGAGATTTTCTACATCCATATATGGCATATCCTCTGTTCTAATACAACATTCCATGGACACATGCACTACTATTCCATGGTGAATTAACTATAATCCTCTTCCTCTGTGTTGTACTACAAGGGTGTGGTGTATACGTACATGGGGAGATGTCCCGATATCTGTTCTTTGGTACATTGGCCACGCTACGGGCCACATTCATCGTCATCCCTGGCTTCTTCCTGTACAGTTGCTGAAAAACAAACACATTTTTATGTTATACAATGATGGCTCACAAAACACTGGCTCATGAAAAACATTGGGGCTATAGAATGGTAGCTCAAAGATATGTTTGTCCAGTTACTCTATCTGTGTTTGTCCAGTAACCCTACATATATGTTTGACCAGTTACCCAATCATTGTTTGACCAGTTACCCTGTCTGTGTTTGACCAGATACACTACAGATAGAATTGACCAGTAGCCCTACAGATAGGTTTGTCCAGTTACCCTACATATATATTTGACCAGTTACCCTACAGATAGGTTTGTCAAGTTACCCTTCAGATAGATTTAACCAGTTACCCTACAGATTGGTTTGTCCAGTTACCCTACATATATATTTATTATTTACCGTACAAATTGGTTTGACCAGTTACCCTACAGATAGGTTTGACCAATTACCCTTCAGATATGGTTTAATAAATTAAAATAGTGGACAGAAGGACACACAGGTGATTATTATAAAGCACCCTATACTTTTTGCATGATGCAAAAAATTCATAACATTATTCAAGTGGTTTAAATTCTCTAAGTTGGGAAGATATTAATCAAATTCATTCTAGAATACAATTTTCCAGAAGCCTGTAATATATCTTCTATATTATCTTGATTACATCACCCAACTTTGCACATAGGAGAACTTACTTCAAATTGAGCAAGCGCAGCACCACTTTCGAGGCTCTCCTCCAGTAGATGTAGGGAGTTGTCGAGGGCATTACCGCCACTATTGTTAGTGATGAGGTACGACTCCGGGTCATACACAAACTCCTCTGGCTGGTCATCTGAAGCATCGTCCGTCATGTAAGCTGAAAATGAACAAGCTAAGTTAGGAATAGAAAGAGAGAGATTTTTTAATCTATTCAGTTCAGATGTTACTTCTTCTTCCTTTTTATCAAGAACAGGTGCTGATGGTAGAACCCAGAACTAGCATCCACTTTGAGACATTAGCAGAAGGCATTAACAGAAACGTTTTGAGTGAGTGATTATGCACACCTAGAGAAACATGTTACCTTTGAATACTTCATTGAATCAGCCAAATAAAACCTAAATTGTTGAAAGGATCTTGAATGTTGTCAACATTAACCTTTTCTTAATAGTAATTATCTGACAAAGATAGTAAGTAAAACTTTTTACTTAAGCCTCTCTTCAGAATATCTGTTCACTAAGGCCCCTTTTTTAATGTTCACTAAGGCCCCTTCTATAAATTTTCACTACCCCTCTTAAAGTAAAACTTTTCACTAAGGCCCCTCTTTTAATAAAACTGTTCACTAAGGCTCCTCTTTAAGTAAAACTGTTCAATTAGGCGCCTCTTTTAGTGTTCACTAAGGCCCCTTATGTAGTGAATAACAGCCTTACACCAAAATATCTTCAATATCTCCACGGACCTATAAACCATGGACTGGCAACTGCCCGATATCGGTGAAACGATAAGAAATAATAATTTACCCACAATCCTTAGCGCGCGCTTGGCAAATATCAGAAAATTCCGCCGAATCTCCGATCGGTGATTAACGGCGATCTTCGGTTATTTCCCCCAACTCTGCTTATAATGCCTTGTTCGTTATAGATTTAATTATAATTAATAACTGTGATTTTAATCAGATTCTATTGGACTATTATCAACTTAAATGAAAGTACCGCGCATTTCAGTCAATTTTATTAATGTTTTCCTACATGTATATATTCGGCCGATGTCGAACGTCTCGAAAATGACCACACGGTAAGATCTCGGAATGAAATCCCGCTGCACGCATGAGTTTGAGATTATCCCATTTACACAGATGAGAGTCGCCAATCCATGGTTTATAGGTCTATGATATCTCTAAATGAATGTTAAACAGTATATAAAAATTATACCCTTGTTTGTAAGCAAGGGTAAACCATTACCAATTTCAGGAGCTCATGTTAGTCACAAAGTTAAAGAATATACAAAATGTGCTAAATATTTGTTAGAAATTTCAACCATTTAAAAATAAGTAATCATGTAAGTTTACATCAATAAGTGGCATTTCTTCCAAACAATGGTAAGTTAAGAGGTATTCACATGGTTACAGGGGTTTTAAGTTATACGGTAATTTATGGTTATAATTGCTAGTTACAATGGAGAACAATGGTCATCAATACTTATATAGTTTGCTACATCTGTGTGAAGTGTCATGAAACATGTCCTCTCAGTTTCATGTAAATATTACAAAAGGTTTTTGAGATATTACCGAAGTTCATATGACTCATGACTTTGACGTTGTTGCTGCCAATAATTTCAAAACCAACGCTATGACAATAACTCAAAGTTTTTGGTTTTGGAAAAAACAGACCAACAAATAATATACCACATTCGTTCAGTTGTATTGTATAAAAGTTGAGAAAATCTTCTTGGTGGTAGGGACACACAGGGTTGGGTTAAGAAAGTCATGGGAAGTTTCCTTGAAATATGTTAATTGTTAAATACAAAAGGAATAAATAACTAAATATCAGCCAAGCAGTTAAAGCACAACCTGGGGTTAAAACAACAGTCATTACACAATAATACAGCAAATCAACCAGCCCAAATAAGCACAGTTTCTTTAGTAGCATACTTACCATTGGGACGAACGATCAGATTTAGCTCTTTGGTGCGCGTCTCCCGCGATAGCCTTATAAATTTCACAACCTGGGGAAATGGCACAAAAGAAACAAAATGAACGAAAAGGAACAGAAAGTAACACAAGTTCACCGGCATGCGTAACTTACCATTTGGTCGAACCTTTAGCACAAGCTCACCAGAATGCCTTTCACGCGAGGCTCGAATAAACATGACAACCTGTCAACAATACATGGCAGGGCATCAATTCTCTACATCGCATTGGGAATCCTTACACATTCTGGCCACTGATCCAGATACACAAACTACATGCAAATTCTTAGTAATTAATTTCTTTGAAAAAGAATTAAAATAATATTCAGTGATCACAGAATACATTTAGAAAACCTTTCTGTTAACTGTGAAGCTGTTCGTTGGGATCACAAATATTTTCTTCATCACAAACAATTTAAGGTTCTTATGAAATGTATATACAACATTATAATTTCATGTTAAAAATTTAATGACTGGCAAACTATTTTATTTCAACATTCCATGTAATTGTGATTTATTTAATATAACAGTTTCACTCTTTCTGTCAGAAGCTAGTTTCCTAGGCTGTGTACCTGTTCATGTGTGTGTTGGGAGACATCCCGCCCGTTTATATATAGCACCTGGTCACCCTCATTCAGCCGTGGGTCAGCGTTGTCTGCGGGCGTGTTGGGCGCCACCCTAGACACAATAATGGGCATGCCCTGGTCAGCCCCACCCTGTAACACATTTAATTATATTAATGAAAGTCAAATTGGTTTTTAATTAGTATACAGAACATGGAAAACTTATTTCACCCAAATACACATTTACTGTACAACGTACTACTGGGAATTTATTGTAATTCTGTATGTAAAAATAATTGCTCTAGAAATTTTGACTTGACATTATTTCATAAAACAGGGTAACAAATAAAGAACAAAGGAGCTTGGCGCGGGATAGTGACCTTGACATTGAAGCCAAATCGTCCCTGGTCATCGGGCATCATCCGGATGGTAACCAAACCCTGTCCATCAAGGTAACCATTTGAGCTCGGCTGGAATTACACAAAATATAAACATCAATGATACATTCAAACAATCAAAATTAGGTTCACTGCAAAGAAAATGTTATTACTTCAAATAATCAGTAAAATTCATCCATCCGGCCAAATATTATTTTACATGTTAACCATTGTGACAGCGAATCTTTAATTATTATCATAAAAATATACACATGATTTGACAAGGTGAATTATCTCCGCCAACATATCATTAAACAGCAATTTAAAACAATTAGCCTGTTCTTGTCAAGGGCAGATTGCTAGACCTGACGACAGCCAACACAATAGTCATGAACATGTCAATGTCTTCAGTAAGTCGGCTATTTTAATATTCGGTTCTGTCTACTTCAGTAACCTTCATTTCTATCCAAAGAACCCTTCTTTATCATTTCTTGTTCAAATATGAAAACTTAAAGCAGGTAAAACACTGTGTCGGGTGTCAGAGAATTGGTCTGGCAGAAGTTTTTACCCTGATAAAGTCTACAGAACAAACATTCCGATCTACAACTATGTAGTTCAAGTTGGTCTGTCAATACCGAATGGATGATAGTTTATCCACGCTATCATAATTTATACACTATTAATTCATGTAGAGCAAATATTATTCATATTCCGGTTTTGGAGCTACCATTTAAACTGTTAAAAGATTTTCGCATTTACCTTCCAGATTGGTTATTCAACAAGTATTCAAACTTTTTCAAAAAAAAATTGTTAACAAATAAAAAGAACTATGCAATTACTGGTTCATTAATTATTTCTATTATAATTCCAGAATGCCATCTTAAAGAAGCAAAGCTATCATTAACTGTCTTGGCAATTATAAACTCAGATAAATGGCATTTGAGCCTTTCGAACACTAGCAACTCTGCCATTTGTATTTGTGGAATCTGATGTTATATCATATTCCAGAACAAAAACACTGAATCATTCCTGAACAGCCCACCAGTGGATGAACACGCCCACATTGAGTTTCACCCATACCAGTCAGGGAGTGTTCAGGAGTTGATCTCAGACAGTAACGTTTGTACCTACACAAAAATGGTATAACATTAGACAAAGTAAGGAAAACAATGATGTAATTTAATTTTAACTATTTGTTTAGTTTATCATTTGTTCAGAAAATAATATACTTTCTTTAAATATTCTACCATTGCTGTGTATTTCGGTTTGGCCCTATTTGTACACATATTTCAGAACTATGGAAAACAAAGATGTTACTTAATTCACTTAATTATTTTTTATGTTTTCATACAAAACATTGTACAACAGATCAGGAAGGCCAAATAGTAAATAAATGGTTTGGTTAAGGTTATAAAATGTTGTATGTTTTTTTTTTTTTATAAGGCTTTATGTTACAGCATTATTGTCATCATTGGAGAATGGTGTTAAAGTTATATTCTGTGAAGAGCTTTAAAGGTTTTAAACCACATATTAAAACACCCACTTAAAAAAAATTTTTTTTGTTTTTTTACCAACTGACTATAAAAACGGTAGTTTTGGGCGCCTATTTCGTAGGTAGGTTCAGGTTACCCGAACCAAATGTATTTTTGTTTATGCCTAAGGTATCTTGAAAAATTAAGTACTGGTCTTTGTCATCCCTCCTATAATTTCAAATAAAAAATGTTTTGTAAATGTAGATTTGGGAAAATTCCGTTCTCACAATTCAAACAGGATAAGGAGAATGGGAAATGTCCCTATGACTGTTGACAGATGCCATAAGGGTAGCTAGACCAGAATTAATGTGCAAGCCCGCTTTGCTAGGGGGAGGAGGAGTGGGGGGGGGGGGATGGGTGATGGGGGTCATGCTCCTGCAATATTCGTTATAATGCAAGATGTGCTTATGTGTGTTTCCCACTATATACGTAGAATTTAAAATAAAAAAAGAAACAAAGAAAATGCTGAACATGTTCACATTTTAAATTTGTTTTCTTTTCTTTTACCATTTGTGTTAATCAAATGTAGGCCCAGGCCTGTACTGCCTCTGTGTAGCTACACCAGTGGATGCACTCAAACTATGTGGCATAAGGCGTAAAATGAATGTAAAATATCACATAAGAATGTCAAAACCTAAATAAACGAGCGACACGATTCTCTTTTGCATGCATGGGTGATCCTGTATTAACTGACTCATACAATACAAACTCTTCCTATTTTATAAAAATAGATAATAATTACAATATGGGTATTAAATAAAGGCTGATAGCCGAAGATATCCCAGTCGTGTCCTTCAAAGACAAAAACACACTTTATATAATTATCTTAACTACCGTAATCGAAATCAGGAACAGTGAGGACTACACGCAAAGACTAGTTACACACTAAAATTCCAACAAAATTATAACACTTGATATACGCAGGAAATTATAAAGTACATGAAACAATTTAATCTGAAGTGCAAGCCAAGGATGTTGTATGGTATACTCTTATTCTTAAAAATATTATATCCTTGATGACTATTTTTAGCATTGTTAACATTGCCATTTCGTTCACTTAGTTCATTCAAACTATTAAATGCAAATAGATGGCTGGCTGCCGCCTTCTACCATTCATTGCAGTTGCATGCGGAGACAAGCTTAATACCTGTGACAGTTTTATCACCAGCTATGATAAATAAGCAGGCAGGTCTCAATATGATGTAACAGGACCCACCAAATATTCCAGATATGTGTAATGCCAGGGCTGCATGAAAGCCAGAAAGATCTATCACCATTTTAAATTTTACTTCACTTACAACCTTCATGCTGTCATCCCTTGATTAATTTATTATGCTAAGAATGATAAATGGAAGAAATATTATCCACCAGCAATATGAAACCCATAAGCTTCAACTGTTTGTCCACAATACAATGCCTTTATTGACACAGAAATTACCATTGTCTTTATGCTTATGCAATTTTACAACTATTAAAAAAAACAGAGGGTGAATAAGGAAAAGTTACTGCACCCGCGGTTATGAAATTATACAGGAGCGCTGAAACAGGCTGTCAGCATGAGTGTCACATTTCAATCACGAGGGCAGTGGGTGACGTAGTAAGGGCTTTGTACAACAAGGACAACATCCAATAACTACATGCAGTATAAATAGCTGTAATTTATATAGATGCTAGTTACTGAAGGGTTAAGCTCCGCCTTCTTATAACCATTTCAGTATGGGAGTTAATGTATATATGGAAACACTCTCAAAGATGGTACAAAATGTTCATGGAAACCTATACCTGTTTCTCCTTATGTTTATGGTGTGTTTCAAGACTAGGTTTGGGCACACCGACTAATCCAAACACAACATCTGAACCAACTCTACACTGCTTGAGCACAATATCTCCGGATCTTCCACACAGCTTACTTCTTGCATCTATCACAATCTTGTCTAAATCAAGTGTTTGGTTACTTTTTGCATCCATTGCAATCTTATCCCCTTCATTTATAGTTACTTTCTTTGGCACAGAATGTAAATTTGAATGTTTTATAACTTTTTCAGAAGGTGGGTCTGTTCTTTGGTCAGCTTGTTTATTTTGGTCCTTGGAGGAAATATTTGGCACAGATTTAGATTCATATATAGCACCTTTGGTGTGTGTATTCCTACTTCTATGGAGATCATTTTGTATATCGATATTGGTATGACTGTGTACATCAGCACCAAGTTTGCTTTGAGCACTTTCAGAACCATTAACTACTATATTTGGCTTAACATATGCCAGTTTTCTAGCACTTTGAGCAATTGCCCTATCCCTGAATGTCAATTTCATTCTCTCGTCTTTATTTACCAGCGGTCTTTCCCTCCTACGAGGTCCTGACTTGGAGTACAGGGTTCTATTCCTGGACAGAGCAGCGTATTTCTCTTCATCAGACCTGTTATCACTGACAGGCTTGTGGTCTCGTGCACTCGCCCTTCGCTCCAGTTTCTCTCTGCCTTTACCAAGCTCCTGTTCCAGATTGAGGGCTGGATCATCGGGTATTGTGGACTCCACTCGGTTGTGCCTGTCAGCTTCATATTTCTGTCTGACATTTATCCGAATTTGTTCATGAGTACCTGCATTATACCTCCGTATTGTGTCAGGGTTTCTCCGCAAATTGGATGCAGATTTAGACAGCTGAGAGCCTTTCTTGTCCCTGAGATGACTTGCATCCTCATCTCTTTGTCGGTTAAGGGCTGTAGCAGACTTGGATCTACCCAGTTCTTGGCCTCTCTCAGAGGTTCTACTTCTACCATCTCTGACCACATCAGTAGTGTAACTGCAACTTTGTCCTTGGATAGTTCCCGTGCTGCCACCCTGATTATATGCTATGTCATTTGGAAAAGTTCTATTTCCAATTACAGCAGAATCCAGAGAGTGTGCTTGCTTAAATGTATGTTTACCTGTTTTGTCTGACACTATGTCTTTGTCCTTAGTGCCAACTTGCTGATCATCCATTTCATCTACAAATCTTACATGAAGATCACTGGTTGACTTTTGCCTAAAGATACTTTCAAACTTTTGTTTCATTGTTTCTGAATTCTTCCTCACATGTTTGTATGTTCTCAACTTTTCCAGTTCCTTTTTCAACAACTCTGACTGAAATTTGGCATCAAAATGTTTATAAACACCGCTGGTGGTTCTAATAGGCAGCTCAGATACTGAAGCCCTGGGCCTTGAAACTCTTTGATGTTCAACTGCTATACTTTCACGTTTTTCTTCTGGATTAACACTTTGGACATTAACATATTTTTGCTGTGCATGTTCAACTTTTCCCTCCTCTGAGCCACTATCAAGGCTTTTACTATGGACCTGATGAAACTGTTTGAGCTGTTGGTCCAAGTACCGCCTGTAGTTGTCTGGTAGCCTGGGCTTCGGTGGGGGTACCTGTGTTTCCGCATCAGCTATGTTATTTACACTTAGAGAGATAGCATTTGCTTGTTTGTATATCCCATGCTGGTATGGGTGAAATCCAAACTCTGTATCATCATGCTTTGCACTTTGACCAGTAATTGTTTTACTCTCTCTTCGCACAAACACCTTCATTGAAGTCTTTGGTTTGTCTGTTTGCCCTTGTAACTTCCTTAAGAATGTGTACCTGCCACTGCCAGCTGATACATCCGAAAATGACCTTGGCCTCTGTGTGGGGTCAAGGTCATGCAGTGAATAATCATTATTCATTTTATCGCATTGTGGTACTGAAGACTCGTAGGGAGTTGCTCTGTCACAATTAACATTGTCAAACACATCTTCCAAGGCAGCTTCTGGTGGATATGAGTCTGATATTTCAGCACTATGTTGAGACAGTTGGTCGTCATGGTTACCAGTTTCTTTAGAACTAACTTCCATCAATGTCACATCCTCTTATCCAATTCCAGTGTTAGTGAACAATCCCATGTTGGCAGACAGGCACTAATGTTTTATCTAGCAGTTTTAAAAGTTTGAGATCACCTGCTACTTTTGTAAAGTAGGTCTTCAATAGTTTTTGTCTAAAATTGAACTGATTTGTCAACACTTGCTGTTTAAATATTTGCTTTAACATATGGGATGTTTAATGAAAATTTATTTCTCTTTTGTTTTCTTTTCAAAAAAGGAATGTTCTTTGTATGTTCAAAAAAACACCTGTTGAGATTTAAATGAATGAAAAGAAGTGTTTAAGACTTGCCCAGTTTGCTATTCGTGGGTTTAAATATTTACTTTTGTAAATGCTTGCAATTTTGTGACGAGTGTATATTTATTCATTAAAGCCTGCCGTGCCAAATCACATAATTCTTACAAAAAACATTCAAATGAATACAAAATCTGAATAAGATAAAGAAAAAAAACCACATGTAACTTAAGACATTCTTCTAAATACACAACAAATAGTGAAATATTCAAACAGCAAGATGAAAGATTGTTCAGTGCCTTATCATAAATAATTTAATGAAGTTAATAGCTTAATGCATTATATCGTACATTTTGCAATGCAGTTCATTTCATTTAAATCCAAGTTGTATGAGTACTTTACACCATGAACATAATGGGAACTCATGATAAATTGATATGGAATTTAAAACATTTAAATCAAAAGTTTTGAAGAGAAAATTGTTTAGGGGCTAGACAGCATGTCTGGGAAATCAAAAATCACATTTATTTGACGAATTTAATCTGAACATCTAGCTTGGGTAATAATATTCACTAAGTATCATATTTCAGGTAGCAAATTTAACCAGGTAATTGCATAATTCATGAAAATTTCTCCAGTACTCTGATGTAAAATGTATAAAAAGTTGGTGCTTTATATCTATAAATTAGAAGAACAAAACAAAAAAGAAGCATGCCTTATTCATATTAAAAATGCATTATACAAACATGAATGTTGAGAAACACAGGACCGGCATTTATAAAACATCATCATTTCCTTAAACTCAAGTCATTTTCCTCATTCAAGAATGTCACTGGTCATATTAAAAAAGTTCTTTATCATGTCAAAACTACTTCATTTGCATATACCAGTACATTTATCCAAACTTATACTTCTATGTCAAAAAAATGTGAAATGGTGTGTTTTTCTTTAGTCAGTCATTAATTTGCATAATTTGAATAGCAAAAATGTCACGCTGGAATCAGTTATATGTATACAGACTGCATACCATGAAATGTTTTGTAAAGAAAAGAAAATTGGAACTTAAACAACAGTTCTCAAAATCCATGTCAGAAACAAACTTGAAACTGTAACATAGTTGTATAAAGCCATTGCTTCTACTGTGATTGATAACATTAGTTCTTCTTTGACTTCATCATTCACTGTATAAATTATAGTTTTCATCCAGTTGACGCCTCTAACAAGTATGAAGGAATAAAGAAAAGAAACCATTTGGTGGGTTTTAAACCTTTACGACCTAAGGAATTTATGGTCATTTCATGTGCTCTGTGAATATAAATATTATATTAAAGTTAAAATAGCTGTGGCAATTAGCGAGGCGGTGTGTAAACATCAATATTGACTGATATCCGCGCTCCATAGGTATGGTACAGTTATTATTGATGTTTCACTTTCATATCCTAAATTAAGGCACCGAACAATCTCTTAAGATAAAAATTATGTTTTTGTATTTTTCTATCAAAAATAATCTTCCTTGTCAAGTTTACACATTGACAGATTTCACAAAAAAACATCTTTTCACAATTGAAAAGCACACACATACACACTCCAAGTTTTCAATCCTTTTCAAAATCCACACGTCAACAACTGTGTTTCACAAGCTCATTTCAAGAATAATCCACACTCTCGTATGATATTCAAAACATTCAAATGACATGAAATTCATCTTCTGACGCTTAATTTAAGTGAAGCATGACATCTTGAGGTTTTCACTCAGAACATTTTTTATTTAGCTACACTTGAATTCACTTCAAAATAATATGGCAGGTCAAGTAGGGTAACTCTCAGCCAATCAGAACTTCTGTTGCACGGAGTTATATCACAATTAGCCAATCATGTTTACTTTTACACTATGTTATCACTTAAAGGAATGCAAGGGCCATGAATGCACTAGGTGCTTTAGAAATGCAAACTTTCAATGTGTTTATTCATGTGGTGTAAAATATTATCAAAAGCTGTTTTATATTACAGTCTGTCAGTTTAATACGGTTTGGATAAAGGAAGTCCTACAGAACGTTTATGGATTGAAATATTTTCAGAATAACTCATCGACATAAAAACATCGTTTAATATTAACAAGCCAGTGTGGTTAGGCAACTGGAAAGAAGGCAGTTTTGTACTTGTGACAAATTTTCATGCACATACTGAGCTGTAAATGAGAAATATGTTCATTTTGAAAACTTTATAAAGAATGTTGAGTATGAATATCATAGCTTTAACATTAAACTATCCCCAAAAAACTCAAATGTTGAACATCTACTCTACTAGAAGAAAAGAGGTTGAGGTGCTGCTATGATATAGGTGTCCACCTCTCACCCAAGGATGATAAGGTGGTGCCGCTGTGCCCCAATTGGAATAAGATACTTTAGCTTGTTTCTCGCTAAATTAGGGCATGGAAAACAGACTCGATAGTGATTTACATCGGCATATACCTGTCTTCACAATAAAGCTTCATAGATGACAGAATGTACCTTCAAGGATTAAAACAAAAATTAATGGCACATCAAACAGCTGCCAGGGTAGCAATGTAAGAATTCACCTGCAAAACCTTATATCATACTAGGAGCATTCATTTGAAGTGGCAACAATATCACCCGCCTGCACATGTATAGCATACCACTGGGAAGCATATTTAGTCTTCTATAAGCCTATCCAAATTCTTCATATTTTCCACATATTTTAATGCGATTTTAAAGGAAACATACCATTTCACACTGACTGAAATGTGGCTGAATCTGGTAAATATATATCTGAATTGAACAAAGAGCTTCATTTAAGTTTCCAGACTTACTTTGTAATATCACAATAGAAAATAAAAACAATCTAGACAACATGTATGGGGAAAAGGCTATTCCATACCGTACTGTTGCAAGATGGGTATCTTTGTTTAAGGAAGGTTACGAAAGAGCATTAAAGATGAGCTCTTGATGAGACTGGCTGGCTGATTTTGGCGACATTTGAGAAAGATACGGATATTGTCAAATCCATGGAAAAACAAGTTATCTGACTTACAGTGTAACAGTTAGGAGACACATTAAATTTAAATATTTGAAAAAGGGAAAAAAACAGCAAGGTCGGCACACATTGCATACCGCACTTGGTAACCCTTGAATAGACACGTGTTGATAAGGCATCGTCATTGCTCTTTAAATTTAAAAACACTTGGCAGTTAAAAGATTGCCACAGGAGATTATATATGGCATTTTTTTTCAGCCAAGTCCCTGCAAAGAAAATAATGAGTGTCCCGAGATTGCTAGGTGCAGCTGGAGTTTCAACTCAACTTTTTGACAGCGATGGGATTGAAGCCCGATCCCCAGTAAGGGAGCACAGTAGTGTCACAGGAATACTTTATAGGGATAATGTTCTCTCTGCTGTTATTGAACACTTTTAAACTACATGTCCCCATACTGGAGTGCAAAGTATTACCACATCATCCATAGTAACAGACCAAGCCTCTTATCGTAAGACTTCTGGTTGAATCCCCAGATCAAGTTGTGTCTGCATGAACGTTGTTTAGAGACATGCAGTTCAGTTTGAAGTGTCTTAAACCAGTGCATTAAAAGTATGCCAAAAAGAAAAGTTTACAAAAGCATTTTCTGACTGGATTATAAGGTGCAAAAAATGTGTAGATGCCAAAGCTGAATATTTTGATGGACTCAAATATTTGTTTCTGTCTGTATACAAATTATAACAGTAATAAGCACTGCTGTTGACACTATACTCATAAAAGGCTCCTCGTCTTCCTCATAAGCCTCTAGTCTCTAGTGCAGACTTGACATAGCATTGCTAGTGTTGAAGTAATGAACATGTAAAACATCTAACCATCTAACCACAGTCCTTTCTTACTCAGTTTAATTGCCATCCAAAATACACATAATTTTAAACCTACACAAGTTTCACTCAATAAATCTTGAAACAGTAATCGGGCGAGAGTTTTGTCCCTTGGATTGCTTGTACGTTTGCCAGCTCAGAATGTTATTGCACAAGTACAAGGCCAAATGAATAGCACAATCTTATCATTATTTGTAAAATCAGGTAATGGTTATTTTAACTGACAACAGATATCTGCTCTTTTCACATTACATATTTATCACAAATTTCCAGGACATCTTTATACTTTAAAACTAATAAATGAATTTTTGAACATTTTCGCCACGAAAACAACCCAATCTATTCCCAGTCTTTGGGGTATAAGCATTGTATAGGCACTTGGTCTTTGCACATTTTGAATTTGCTAACACCAATTTCAGAAAAAAAATAATTTATTCTTAGTTAAAGGCAAAGACAGTTCAACAACTCCTTCAACATTTCAGTGGCATTTATAATCATAAGGTCACTACGGTAATTATCCTATCTAACCCAGCATACTGGTACTCACCTTTGGTAGACCAAGATAATATAACTCCTCCTCAAACACTTCCTCATTCTGAGTTGTGTCCCCTGAGTCTTTGAAATTATCTCCCATGAAATCATCACACAAGCTGTCATCCGTCGCCAACTTTCTGTGCAAGTGACGGCATACTGGAATCATACCACCCTCCTTATTTGAAGTCTCCTTAAGCTTATCTTGGTCAAACTGTGATTGAAAAGATGCTAGCAATTCATTGTGAGAATCACATTTTTTTATTGTATTAGAAGGCTGACCTAAGTTATCACACTTTTTCTCCAGCCAGTCTATACACCCCTTCTCTGTGGAGTACCTGAAGCTGTCTTTATCAATCCTGAGTTTCCGTGACGACTTTGCAGTGCTGTTACGACTTCCTGACAACCCTGAGTCTGACTGAGATTGAGATCGTAAAGTGTCACTTAACACATCTTCAATCCCTTGATCATGGTCATCCACACAATATTCATTGTCATATTTCCTACTGGCCTGCTTTCTGTAGCTAGTTCTTGACTCCAAACTGTGACTTTGTCTAGCTCTCTCCACACTTACACTGTATGCATCAATCCAGCCACAAACACTGTTGGACACTATCTTACTGTTATTGTTCTTGTCGGAAGCTATGTAGGTACATGCCACTACATGGAGTGTGCCCTTGTATCGCAGTTTTATCTGTCCATCATCAGTTTTGCAATGTTTAAGGCTTGTCTCATCAGCACATTCACACGTCCCTACACCTTCAGAGAAACCAGTCTTAAATGTTTCGTAGCTACAGTAATTGGGTATGGTCGCTTCTGCGCCTGACATACTGCTTCTGGTTTTGATTCCTGGCAACTGTTGGACTAGTAAAGACTTTGATGAGTTTTAAGTAATTCCTGCCGTCAGGAATTTTTCAATAGCAAGTATTAACAGTTACTGTCCTTGTCATAAATAACAATTTATTCCTAGTTTGATCTGAAGACCAGTAAAATTGAATTTCAACCTATCAATGAAAAACAACAGGGAAATTTAATTACAGAAGAAGAGAATTTGGCAGATTTGAAACTTTTCCGTCTCTCCCAGCAGACAGAGTACAACAACATTAATTTGCAACTCTCCCCCTCTCTCGCTGTCTGTTGTTTGTGTATACAGGTAAGCCTGTGTGTGTATGTTGCTAATTACTCGCCCCCTCACAGGTGTGCATGCAGTCAGTCCCACCTGAGACGTGTAAAACAACATCCTCACTCAGGCACATACACCATCATTCATCAACTGTACAAGTTGGTGGCCAACAATGGTATGGGAGCAATTTGTCAATTATAATTTAGTGTCTACGATCATGCTTCCACCGATGGGAACACTGGTAGTATTCAAATGGAATCATTTAGAAACTGCTTTAGAGGCATTTCGTGCTCAACACTAAGAACATGCTGTTTTAATTGTTTCAATGACCAAAAATAAACACTAACTATTACTTCTGGCATTATGTTCCTCTTGCTACAGAAAGTGAAATAAGAATAGCTGTGATGTTGATATTTTTGTCTTTGAATAAACTAGATCAAGGTGCTTCCCAAATATCCATACAACCAAAGAAGTTATATGTAAGAACCCAGCCAATTAAGAAACAACTCATTTCAGGATGAATGAAACCATCTGTAGGTATTCTGTCATGTTTAGGGCCCTGTATGAAGACAGACATAGTTCATGCACACAGGATAGAGGCAAAGACTCGTACAGTAGTTCTGACTGGTGCCAGAAGGGAGAATTTCAAGACTCGTTAGAGAAATCCAGGTCTAATCTTTGGATCTACTGATTGAAGGCAGGCCAAACTATTTCCGTTATCATTTAACAAATTGTAAACCAGGAAACTGAGGGTAAACTTCACTCGAAAAAAGCATAACATTTATTTCTTAAAGCCAAATTTGATACTTAATCTTGATAATGCTAAATAAATAATCGTTTTTCGTGACAATCATGAAGATAATTTTCCTTTTAAAGTCCTTGAACTCTGAAAATTTTAAATAGTATTCAATGTTTACCAAAACAAAAATAGAGAGCGGAGCTTATTCCTGTATAAGGGACTTAAGAGGTTTTTTGGAAATAAGGGCCAGAAGGGTCTGAACTTTGAAAGAACTTTCCAAACCTAATCACACATTTCAAAAGAATATGAAAGGCATAAGGAATCAGAAAAAATGTGAGAAGATGAAATACTCTTGAACACCCAACCTACAGCATTACAAACATAAGCATGGCCATACACTGGTAACACACAATATGGCACTGCCAGGATACTGACCACACAACAAGGCACTGCCAGTATACTGACCACACAACAAGGCACTGCCAGTATACTGACCACACAACAAGGCACTGCCAGTATACTGACCACACAACAAGGCACTGCCAGTATACTGACCACACAACAAGGCACTGCCAGTATACTGACCACACAACAAGGCACTGCCAGTATACTGACCACACAACAAGGCACTGCCAGGATACTGACCACACAACAAGGCACTGCAAGGATACTGACCACACAACAAGGCACTGCCAGGATACTGACCACACAACAAGGCACTGCCAGTATACTGACCACACAACAAGGCACTGCCAGGATACTGACCACACAACAAGGCACTGCAAGGATACTGACCACACAATTGGCAAGTACACACAGGTCATTAACACTTGTCAAGAGCGGTATTCAGCTACAACAAGGCACTACAAATATCACTTTTCAATTTAACACTGATCCCTGCTGTTTTACTTCATGAAAAGATGGTATTTCTAAGCACCAACAAATCATCACATGACAACAAAAGAAAGCAGGACTCATCACCCTGTCCCACAAATCATGCTATCATTCAAACAGAAATATTCCTTTCAATAGAGGTATCAAACATTCAAACAGAAATATCACATTCAACAGTACTATAAACACAATGATTCAATGTTCAATTTTGAACTGTTTAAAGAATAAGCGTTTAAATTAAGTTCCATTGATTTCATTGATATTCTATACTTCCAGCAGATCATACGAAGAACATGTCTTTGACTTATCAACTTTTATATCACTATTTTATACAACATGTTTATTTATATCAACAATATTACAAGACATCTAAACCCTAAAATGACCACTGACTTCTCAACTTTTTCACCCAAGAGAAAACCTCAGTATTAGTAATAAACTAAACATTAAACGCTTATTCAACAGCTGTATTTATGTATGATATTTCCTATTGAATTCAAAACCAAAACCAATTTTCATGTCTATCATTTTGTATTGAAATTACAGCCAAAAAGTAATGAAAAGGATTTTATTTCCAAAAGAGAATAAAAGGTTTTGTATATCTTCCCCAAATCGTTTTGCAGGAGCACTTTAAACAAGAGCTGTGATGTGATGATTTATGTTTCCATTTTAATACTGTTTGACAGAAATTTATCAGTTGGTGTCAAATAACTGCATTAAAGCTTTTCATGTAACAGTCCATATAATAACTCAGGTCATCTGAATTGATAACGATAAAAAACCCAAAATGGTTTGGTTAGGGCTACATCCTTTTCAAGAACAGGTAGGGCAGGTAGTTTTTTTTTCAATTAGTCTTAATGTAAGAATGTTAATGTCATCATTAGAGAATGGTGTTAAAGTAATCTTCTGTACAAAGCTTTAAAGGTTTTGAACTACATATTAAGTCACACACTTAAAAAATATCTATATGTAAAAATTAGCAACAGCTTATAAAAATGTTAGGGTCGGCGCCTTTTTTGCGGGTCCCTGGTCACTGGTTATCTGAACCAAAAGTGTTCTTCTTTTAGAGCATAGAGTAAAGAATGTTTATGAAGGTTATAAAATCAATGTTGCTCTCCCTTTGATTAACAATATTTTACCAACTGAATAAATGTGTGGAGTTGTTTTTTTATTAGTCAAACCGCAATCTGTATTACAATTCACTATATCGTCCTCCTGGATTAGCTGCATTCTTTCATTGAGTGGTTTTGACCAGACTTCTTTAATTTATCAAAGAATACATGACTGTAATTAATAGTTTAATTTTTAAATAAGTTCAGCAATAAAACAAATCCATTTGGCCTCCTAGTGTGCCAGAATTGTGCATGAGCATTGGAACTTGTGCATCTAATAATGTAAACACTGTATGCAATGACTTCATTAGATAAAAAAAAAAACTGTTTCAGTAATGTACATCTTAAAGGTTT
Organism: Mya arenaria; assembly: GCF_026914265.1. Classification (NCBI taxonomy): domain Eukaryota; kingdom Metazoa; phylum Mollusca; class Bivalvia; order Myida; family Myidae; genus Mya; species Mya arenaria. The sequence goes on from NC_069122.1 coordinate 62,546,075, forward strand.
CAATGGTGCTCTCTCTTGGTCTAACAAAATTGTACAAACTGAATAAATTAAATATTAGATATATAGTATGTTTCATTGTAAAATAAATCCAAATATACAGCTGTAGATGTATATTCAAAAAGCAAATACATTTAAGACTTGAATTCAATTTCAGTAAAACTGGTTATAACAAAATACTTCATGGAAATAGCCAGACAGAATAATGGGTATAATATTATACAAGCGAAAAACTTTGCCTAATTCATTTTTTTTTCTAAAATAACATCCAAGCCTTTGGAAAAAAAAAATGTTTACCACAGTTATTTGAGACTAAACGTTATTGCCATACAGAGAGTTACTTTCTGAAAGCTACAGTATTTAGTCATCTTTAACATTGCTATTTCTTTGTTTATTTCCGAACTTGTATATTTATTCTGCTAGTATAGTAATCATAAAAAAATACCTGGGTTTTTTTTGATTTTCTTACTATATAATTCCACAATACTGAAATATGTACTTTCTTCCCTAGAAATCCTTATACTACGTCAGGTCAGTGGATGTTTCATCCAAGGATTTTAGTCATCATTTCCATAATTGTAAATCTGTTTAAACATCACAAATGCCAACATATGCAGGGGTGTAGAAATTAATTCAAGTAGCAGGGAATATCCTAAAAGTAGGTGGGGGGTCTGGGTGTCCTTGTTAGGGTCAAGGGGGCAACGCCCCTTGTGGGGTGAATTTAAGCCTTTTCAACCAAACATTCTAGTCTTCTGGTGCATGTTTATTTTGTAACAGGGAACCTTAACATAAATGTACTATAATATGATACTGAAACTGAGTACTATCCCCCACCCACCCACCAGTGAGGGCTAACTAATGAACCAAACTACTGTCAAATTCAGATTCAGGATAATATTATAACATTCAAGACCACATGCCTTGACATTTGCTAGCTATTCGCTCCTAATAATATATGATTGTAATTTCTTCTCTACCAATTATATACTTTCAGCCAATGAATCACTATTAACCTCTGAAAATTAAACATCTAACTTCATTTTCTGTGGTTCTAGATATTTCACCTGCAGCTAGTTAACTTATTCCATTTTAATAACCAAAAGAAATATCTGGACACTTTGTGACATTTAAAACGTACTAAATTTCACCCAACGAACATGTAAAATTCATCAAAATAATGGATTATTTTTAGCAGTGACATCACCGCAAGCTTGTTCATTTTGTTTACACCTGGTTAACACGCATATATAAAATTTACTGTTGTGTAAATGGTAATAGGACTAACAGAAGGCCAGACACGCTCATGTTGCATACTTACTACGCTTTTTTGTGTCTGGAAAAAAATATTTATTTCACCCTCCATTGCTTCGCAAATCATTAATTTCAAAACATCCGCAGAGGGGGATGCGACTAATAAGGTCATGTATCGAGCTAATGTTATTGTATTCGGAACACTGGGAAACCCAAACCTAATACTTGAAAAACATCCCAGAGGGGGATGCGACTAATGATGTCACGTATCGAGCTAATGCTGTATTGTAGTCGGAACGCGCGGCAAGCAAAATAAAGAATACCAACAATCAGGGTTTTAAACGGATGTAAACAAAACAGATTTTATTTTTGTTGATGCGGGGAAATTAGCCGGGTGGAGATGCTAAAGTAACCGGGTTATTTTACCGGCTCCAGGCCCATTTCTACACCCATGCATATGCATTTTTTTCTATTTTCTCAACTACGTATTCACTTTTAATATTGGTTAAATTTCCATTCATGAAAAAAGTAGGAAAGCAAAGAAAATATGCCACAAAGATATTTTCAGTTTACGACTATATTAGGCCTCAGGTTTTCTTTCATAGACAGCTTATGGTGTTCATTTTATGCAAAATGTTGGTCAAAATCTCATGAACACTGTCTTGAAATATTATCACAACTTCAACTTTCTACACTCTATGATGTTTCTACAGGTTTAATAGTACATGAAACTTAAAATTGGAACTGTAAAGAATCAGGTGGCCATCTCATCAACCTTTAGATATTTCTGAGTAGTTTTACCATTTTTTTCAAATTTTACAGCTTCAATGGTCAGTCTTAGGAATGATTATGTGATTTTGCATCTACGTGTAAAACTTAAATTTAGTTTGTGAAACTCATATGTTTAACTGAAATTCTTGATTTTACGAAATTTTGTCCTACTCTGGTTTATAAGATGACCTCTAGATCTTTTAAATTCAAAGGGGGCAGAAATCCTCACCATGACATCATTGTAGAGGTTATCACAGTTTGTGTTGCTATTGTTATGGTTGCTATCGGTAACTGGCCCGCCGTTCGCCTTCCCGTGCCCCATCTTCCCTGCAACGGGAAACGGCGCTGGGTACGCCTTCGCATTGTGCGTCGAAAGAAAACCAGCCTCACTGAAAATAAAAAATAAACAATTCTACAACTAACTGAACTGGAAATTCTGTCTAAAGCATTCTTTTGGTGAATATTTGGTAAAAATATACAGAATATAAACTGTTAAGATATTTTTTTAGTCAAATCAGGGCATTTTTTAATGCATATTACATTTAATGGGTTTCAGTTGTACTAATTATACAACTATTTCAAAATTAAAAAAAAACTGCTTGACATCACAGTAACATGAAGAAGTGAGCCAGAACATGTAGATAGAAACAAGGTATCAGCGATCACAGAACTACATCTCTCACCCTTCTATTTCCTCGTAATCAGACGAAGTTTTCACCTTAAAACAATTCAAACACTTCCAGATACTCAGATTCTCCAACAGAGTCCACGCCTTAGTAAACATCATCACACTCCTCCACCTTACTAGTCTGGCAAAACTAAGCAATAATAACTTTTTTAACTCCTCATTGATACCTTTCAACAATCATAGTCGATAAGTCGACAAGAACACACTGTTCCTTTCTCGGAAATTTCATGGAATATTTTCAAATGCTCTGTTGTTAATCTATAATCTATGATGATAAAATAAATGTAAATTCAATTTTCTAAGAAACATTTGGTCCTATTTCCTATCATTATGGGCAATCACATTCATAAACAATATTAGTACAAGTGTTTTCATTGATTTTCTTCCAACGCAAGTCCAACTTATATATGAAATTGATCATAAAATTCCCAAATTGTTTTGTAATTCACCATATCCCATTGGTAAAATGTCTGATATGCACGAGAACCAACAGCCCATCATCTTTCTGAGGCTCCCACGTAGCTCAGATCATGCCTCAAGAAACTTCCAATATGGCAACAAACTGTAAAAAAACTGCTTTTTCTGTAATTTAGTCTCAAACGTTTTTGAAATGTAGTCTGTAAGAAAACAGAAACCTGTTATTACAATTTAAGATACACTTTATCCAAACAGGAGAAAGGCCCATGTTTCTCTCTTTCTAAAACACAATGCACATTTTTGCTTCCCTGCAGACCAAATTTCAACATGCGTAAAAAGTAACCAGACTCTTTGTTCAACAATTAAGGAAGATGTGTTACTTTCCTCTTTACACATGTAAAATTAATTGATACAAATGTGTCAGATTCTATTTATATAATAACATCCTCCCATTATGTTAAACATTTAATAAATCCAAGAGTCCCATATATTCACTTCCTTGAACTTCATTTGTCCGTCTTACACACGTAGAAACCATATATGGATATAATTCTAATGATATCGCTAAAATGAGGAATGCTCATCCTTAAAATGACATCCTTAAATAATTTCCAAGAAACTTGAGGCCAAATTTAGCCATGTTTTTTTCAATATTTGCAGGCATAAAATCCTGACGACCATATGGTGGGGAGATCCGTGGTGCCAATACTGTCCTCATGACTCATACATCAGAGAGTTCAATATCAATATCTAGCAGGGAATAATGCCCCTCCCACATGGCATTTGGGATATAAAAAAAAGCATCAGTTCGTTCTTTTTCAATAGCACTAATGGGACTAGAACATATTAACATATTTTTTCAATCATACGAGACATAATTATTAACTGACAGTACCTTAGTATAATTAAAGGTACAGGAAATAGCATAAAGTTTATGATGTATACTGTATAGTATATTTCAGGATTTAATTTTAATTTTCACAGCATTTTTACTTTATGATCCGACATAATGCTTAATATTTTCCAGAATAGTGCATATAAAAAGATGAAGAGAAGTAACTCACTTTCAAAGCGGATTAACAAGACAGTATGAGTAGCTTCCCTTTTACCCTCTTTTTTTTTTAAATATTTATTATTTTGAAGACTTTTTGCAATTTACTGCCATATGATTATATTATTTGCTTTACTTTTGATAAGGAAAAACTTTTCATCTATTTTCAACTTTACCTTTTTTCAATCATTTATTCCGTAAACTTAATTGTAAATCTAATTACACTTAATACTTTGTATCTTTCGCTTTGTTTCATTACACTATATCTCCTGAAAATGCATCAAACTTTGTATAAATCATACATGTATGTGTTTGCTAAATAGCACAAATTAACAATTGCCATACATATACATAGGATTATAATTTTAAATGTGATTAGTGGTTATGTTAGACCTATAATCTGGATTAAGAAAGGATAGTTTTTGAAGTCAAAAGTGCAATATTATACATGTCATGTTTCTTCATATGGATTGAATAATGATTGAAAAATCTTTTCACACATGTATATAATTGGCTTTGTCTAATGGAAGACTTAATAATTGTATTATAAAAAATATTTATGACGTAATGTTACGTGTTTCAAGTGTAATACGACCATTCTGTATTTTCTTAAATGACATTATTGTAATATAATTTGAAATTGACGTCATTTCGCCCTACATATTAAGCATCAAACTTTTCATCAAACCATGAATAAAATCTTATGGCAACGAATGTATAAGTGAGAAAAAATTGTTTACATTTCTTGCCAATTATTACGAAACTTAAGGCCTGGGGTGGTATTCAATATTCAACTAAGGTCAATCTTATGGTCATACATCATTGACTTCATTCACTCTATTGGTCAGTTATTAATAACAAGTAATCGGATTAGCTACACCATTCTTAGATCCAATTAAGATCCATATTGAATACCAGTCCTGCTTATTATCTTTTCCTAAAGTTGCTTTCATAATGTGTTGTATTAAATGGCCACTCATGCAAGATACCATACATCTAAAACAATTATCAAACTATCAACATACAAACTTTTTCAAAATAAAAACATCCTACACACAACAACAAGTGGATAACCATGGCAAATCTCATCCATTATAATCTCTTGATCATGAGACATAATCTGAGAAAAACTGTAGGCAGAGTTATGGAACTTGCCAACCAATTCATCATGCCCATTCTCGTTGTGGGCATGTGTACCTATTTTCCTGTTAATATCTATCAAGATTTTCAGCAAAAAGACATGTTACTCTGCACAACACCAACAACACAACAACAACGATGACACTAGCCCTATATGACAATATATGTACCTCCAAAATCAATCATTGGCAAAAAACAACAACTGAATTTAAAACAGAATGGTTAATATACAATCACTAAAAATCTAAAATATTTCAACTTATACATACAATACATTATACATTCAGTTATTGCAAATAAGAGATTATGAGTTTCCAAACAACATTTCGCTTTGTAAACATTCATATAAAATTCACTTAATTCATTATACAGCAGATGTAAGGGTTTTCAATGACAAACATTCATTTCTTGTGCCAAATCTCTGTACAAACTTTTCCTGGGTAATTAAGGAAACAGAAATTTTCAAATTAAAACTTGGAAGAATAATTGACGTCACACTACTTCCTTTCCCTGTAAAAAAGGCTTATGATGATAAACTCGGTTTCTCAGGTTTCCAGTCCCAACTCCAGGAGTTTCCAGGCTCATAAGGCCAAAGATATCACCCTTTCTTTTTCATTCATTTCATAAAACATGCCAATTGTAACAATTTTAAAACCTAAACCTAAAACCAACTATAAAAGATTCAGCTGTTTACTTTGATAAAAGTAATCAAAATAAGACATTTCATTACCATAAGGACTGACGCACTTCAGGTCACCATTTACAACATACGACCATTACCTGTTTGTTGAATTGAATCAACAGCCTATTCTACAGTTCAGGTCATGTTTTAATTTCTTAATACTACCTTAACAGAACTATAAGAAAGTTCGTACACAATTTAAATGTCTTTTAATACAGCTTAATCTGTCCGAGAAGTGATTCTACTCGACACTTTTACCATGTCTGTCCGATAGTTTGATAGGATTATATAGATCAATAGACCATCAGCGACTGTTCATGTCCATTTAAAGAAATATTTAAATAACAATTTACATATTTTAAAGGCTTCCTTCAAAATACTACAAATATGTTAAGTAAATGGAAAGTGTGTGAAAAGTATACTGAATGACCTAAAATAGAACTGAATGGTCCACGAAACCATAGAATGCCTTCTTAAAATCACTGAAAGTTGCAGCCGGTGTCAGAGGCGGATCCAGGATTTGACGTTAGAGGGGGCGTAACCATTAGACTTGTGCCCCTTCCTCAGAACTGAAATTTATTTGGTTTAAAGTGTTGGCAGGGGGGGTTTGGGGTACTCCCCCCATTTGTTTGAATGATTTCTAGTCCAAAATGGTGTGTTTTATTACTTTTTTTCTTCTCCATTTAAATCAAAAGTAAACTTGGACGATTTTAGGGATCCACTACTGGGTGCAGTTTTTAAGGACAAGTACATTCATTGCTGAATAATTAGAACATCGGGGTCCCAACGCTTGTCTGTTATTTTTCTGTCTAACAAAGGGCATAACTTAACAGTCATTAAAGCCACAGTTTTATTTGAACATCTTAAAAGTTGTTTTATAGTCATGCCCAAGGAAAAACTTTTCCAAAACAAGGTCAATGACAACTGACACCAATACTATGACAATACATAAAAACATCTTTGAAAACAGCTAAGCCCAATCCGGAGGACATGGAGATATTACTGCTCCACAGTTATTACCCATCCCACACAAACACTGTCTCATACTTAATGACTCCCAAGAGAGTTTGTAAATGGATCTACTGGATTTGTTTTCAGAGACCAGAGAATTTTTAATGAAGTTCATGAACATCTCTATCTATTCCATTCCAAGCCTGAGAGCATGTCTCCAACGTGAGTTACATCATGTTGGGATAAGTGTGTGACCCCATGTTGATATGTTTATGGTAAATGATTTTACCCACTTAACTCTGACCCCATATTGTTGTAAGTGGAATATTTACGCTCATTTTCGATCAAACTAAACCCTTTTAAGGACAGATAACTATATGTTCTGAATTCTGAAATCATCTTTTTCCATCTTTAATAAACTGAATTCAGAAATATAGTTCCTGCATCCAAAACCCAAGTTATTGAAATTACACCTGAGTGCAGACAGTGAAATGCATACATGTAGTTTCAATTACTTAGGTTGTGGGTGTAGTTGTTATTGATTAAATGTACAATGTCATCAAGGAAAGTGTCCAATACCATGTTGTCATGGACAGTATCCAATACCATGTTGTCAAGGACAGTGTCCAATACCATGTTGTCAAGGACAGTGTTCAATACCATGTTGTCAAGGACAGTGTTCAATACCATGTTGTCAAGGACAGTGTCCAATACCATGTTGTCAAGGACAGTATCCAATACCATGTTGTCAAGGACAGTGTTCAATACCATGTTGTCAAGGACAGTGTTCAATACCATGTTGTCAAGGACAGTATCCAATTCCATGTTGTCAAGGACAGTGTTCATTACCATGTTGTCAAGGACAGTGTCCAATACCATGTCAAGGAGAGTGTTCAATACCATTTTGTCAAGGACAGTGTTCAATACCATTTTGTCAAGGACAGTGTTCAATACCATGTTGTCAAGGACAGTGTTCAATACCATGTTGTCAAGGACAGTGTTCAATACCATGTTGTCAAGGACAGTGTCCAATACCATGTCAAGGAGAGTGTTCAATACCATTTTGTCAAGGACAGTGTCCAATACCATGTCAATGACAGTGTCCAATACCATGTCAAGGACAGTGTCCAATACCATGACAAGGAGAGTGTTAAATACCATTTTGTCAAGGACAGTGTTCAATACCATGTCAAGGAGAGTGTTCAATACCATTTTGTCAAGGACAGTGCCCAATACCATGCCAAGGAGAGTGTTCAATACCATTTTGTCAAGGACAGTGTCCAATACCATGTCAAGGAGAGTGTTCAATACCATTTTGTCAAGGACAGTGTTCAATACCATGTTGCCAAGGACAGTGTTCAATACCACATTGTCAAGGACAGTGTCCAATACCATTTTGTCAAGGACAGTGTTCAATACCATGTTGTCAAGGACAGAGTCCAATACCATGTTGTCAAGGACAGTGTTCAATACCATGTTGTCAAGGACAGTATCCAATACCATGTTGTCAAGGACAGTGTTCAATACCATGTTGTCAAGGACAGTGTTCAATACCATGTTGTCAAGGACAGTGTCCAATACCATGTTGTCAAGGACAGTGTCCAATACCATGTTGTCAAGGACAGTGTTCAATACCATGTTGTCAAGGACAGTGTCCAATACCATGTTGTCAAGGACAGTGTTCAATACCATGTTGTCAAGGACAGTGTCCAATACCATGTTGTCAAGGACAGTGTTCAATACCATGTTGTCAAGGACAGAGTCCAATACCATGGTGTCAAGGACAGTGTCCAATACCATGTTGTCAAAGACAGTGTCCAATACCATGTTGTCAAGGACAGTGTCCAATACCATGTTGTCACGGACAGTGTTCAATACCATGTTGTCACGGACAGTGTTCAATACCATGTTGTCAAGGACAGTGTTCAATACCATGTTGTCAAGGACAATGTTCTGTACAGTGTTGTTAAGGACAGCTTTAACAAGTACCATGCATATAAGTGCATTAATTGTTTTCATTTATCTGTATGCAACTTTTTTCACAGTAAAACTGCATCTGCTTGTTTCCATACTGATATGGGAGGTAATGTATAGACAAACGGTACATTATAAGTGTCTTCTAATTTTGTACCAGCTTCATGCACATCCCAACAAGAGAGGAGCACTCAACAGTGCCTGTTTTCTACAACATATACCAACCTGCTCAAGGAGTTATAAGGGTAAAAAAGTTTGTGCAGGAAGGTTGTAACTTCATAGCTAGATACAAGTTGTTATATCTGTCTTGCGCTAAGCCCTCTGTATGTTGTCAAGCACACTATTGACAACACCTCTTTATAGAACTAGTTCAACATTTATCAGTCATTGTGTGTCTATTTTTGTTCTGAAATGTTGGGTTATTACTTATTCTATTATGGGCTTTCAGAAAAATGCTTAATTATAAAAATCTACTACTCAAAATTCAATAATCACTCAATAGGCCCATTTCATTTTCTAATGAATCTTTGGTGCATTCACTTATCATACATCTAGTACTCAGACTTTCATTATAAATATATTTGTCAATGCAAAATTCAAATAAATAATTGCATTTCTGCACATGTTAACAGGACTAAATATGCATTCTGGAAAGAAAAAAGAGAAAAACAAAAGAGAGGATGAGAGTTCTCGCCCAAGAGTACGTGAGTCAGGCATACTTTCACAAGACCCTTCAAAATGTAGCGGTTTCTACCCACATAATGGACTCAAGAATGATTGCAACTAACAATAAAGCTAAAGGAAAGTACTATAAATATAACATCTGTCTATAAAAAAAGTAGCGACAGGTGGTTGTTGTTAAGCACAAGAGACATTTGAAACAGGCTTTTTAACAGGCCAACTCATATCTTAGCTTTTGCAGATATTCCTTGACAAATCCACAAAGGATTTAAAAGATAGACTTCCAAACAAATGAACAATATTGTAATGTTTTTGCCCAGTGACCAATATTGACGACAGTACAGATTGGAGGCCACAATGTTAACTCCAGAAAGAGCCAGGGACAATGCATGTTGTTCCCTCCCAGATTAATTACTAGGCTATTAATCACACTTGGCTATTTTAATTTCTGGTGATAAATCAAAACCTCATAGATAAAATCAGACCTACCTGAAATGAAAGGAAGGTACAATTCTGTATATCTCTAAATCTTGAAAGGAACGTAAGCTGTAAATTTTAATATAAATTGTGTGAAATCTTCACCACTGCTATCTGGGTTCCAGTTCAAAACAATTCAACTTGTCTACAATCAATATATCTTTGGACTATATAAAATTACAGCAGTCTAACCACTAGTTCCCTATGTCAGGACGTTTTTATGATGTTTGCCTTGCATGATATTTCAATCACAAGACAAACACTTTGTTTACAATATCCCAATACTAAATAAGAACCGAGTCTATAAACAGATATTTGAATTTTCTGGCAAATTGAGATATAGAACTTTCTGGAAAACTCTTAAATTTAACTCTTTTTGCTTGAGGGAGAAGTACACTTTGCAATGTTGGCTTTGTACCTGAGTATACAGTGTAAATTTCACTACTATGGCTTTGCAGCAATATACTTTATTGTTAATCTTTGGATTGGCAGCAGAATACTGTAATGTTAATCTTTGGGAGTATACTGTAATGTTGACCTTTGGGTGTTGGCTTGGCAGCAGTATACTGTAATGTTGATCTTTGGGTGTTGGATTGGCAGCAGTATACTGTAATGTTGACCTTTGGGTGTTGGCTTGGCAGCAATATACTGTAATGTTGACCTTTGGGTGTTGGATTGGCAGCAATATACTGTAATGTTGACCTTTGGGTGTTGGATTGGCAGCAATATACTGCAATGCTTATATTACTCTTTTGACTTGGCACCAATACACAATGTTAATCTAAGTCTGTTGGCTGGGCAGCAACACACTATTGTTGTAAGTCGTGCTCTGATGGCTTGGTAATTAATATACTTCAATTTTAATGTTGCTCTGATATGATGGTGCTATTACACTATAGTGTTTGTAACATTGTGATGTTGTATGCCTCTCATTTTGTGTTTATTTGGGCTTTAAAGGGACTTACACACCAGATGGTCCCATATTAGGCAAATACATTATTTCCACAAAACAAGCCAAGAATTGTCAATACGAGCTAGTATGAGGCTGAAAGTAAATTATCTTACATGATTTAAATAATACTGTCTCTGCTGAGTTATAATACCCATTTAAAAATAGTGCATAATGGTTTCACAGTTTATGGTGTATATTAAGCATGTGAAAGTCACTTGATTAGTACAACTAATATACTGCCGCTATTTTTAAATTAACCCAGTAAATTTGAATTGAAAAAATGTGCAAAAACTGTGAAAGATACATGTGTTGTAATGTTATACATCAGTAAGATTCCATGTGTTGTAATGTGATACATCAGTTAGTAAGATTCAATGTGTTGTAATGTGATACATCAGTAAGTAAGATTCAATGTGTTGTAATGTTATACATCAGTAAGTAAGATTCAATGTGTTGTAATGTGATACATCAGTAAGTAAGATTCAATGTGTTGTAATGTTATACATCAGTAAGTAAGATTCAATGTGTTGTAATGTGATACATCAGTAAGTAAGATTCCATGTGTTGTAATGTGATACATCAGTAAGATTCAATGTGTTGTAATGTGATACATTAGTAAGTAAGATTCAATGTGTTGTAATGTGATACATCAGTAAGTAAGATTCAATGTGTTGTAATGTGATACATCAGTAAGTAAGATTCAATGTGTTGTAATGTTATACATCAGTAAGATTCAATGTGTTGTAATGTGATACATCAGTAAGTAAGATTCAATGTGTTGTAATGTGATACATCAGTAAGATTCAATGTGTTGTAATGTGATACATCAGTAAGTAAGATTCAATGTGTTGTACACAACAATATCAGTTTTATTTAAGTTTTTTTCTTGCACTTGTATCATCTGGTGTCCAAGCCCCATTGAATAGGATCTTGATTATATCAAAGCATAAAGCTGTCACAATAGCTTCAATTGTCTTGTAAAAAATTAAATAAAAACCTTGTCAGTAGAAGACAAATTCCATTTTATATGTATTTGTTCAAATTATGACATCATTCGAAAAAAAGAAATATTTTATGATGTTAGTCACACCAAGGGCTGGCATTAATTTCTAATAAAGGTAATTAGGAGAACAATTCACTATAAGCCATTTCAGTGGCAGATGATGGCTAAAAGGAAATGGTTAGCCTTTCTCACACAAGACATATAATATTTATACAAATGAATTTTATTATTTCTTTCAAACTTCAACTGTTTGATTAATATCTTGATGTGAAAATGGTACAAAGAAATGTCCCCCTTTCAACAGAGGGGCAATTATTTTGGCAAATACTGAACAAGCACTCCACAATATTTTTAACAATCAACACCAGGAGGAGTATTTACTTTAGCAACTATGAGCCCCTCACATTCTTGCACAATTTTTAATAATATTGAGACTTTTAAAACTGTTATTTTTGTTAGCCAATTAGGCTGTTTACTCAAGATCTTTTCCTGAAGTGGCTGATTTTTATACTGGACTAATAAGTTGAACACAATGTTTTCCCAAATACTCTCTTCAAGATTTTTAAACATAATAAAAGTTACTCAGTTGAAAGATTTTTTGCCATCAGTTTTGCCAGTTGTATATTTTTCTTCTTCTGATTTACCAGATAAGAGAACACATCATTTAGATGTTAAAGGCACATACTCTATTTTGACTGTGTATTCCTTCATATTTACCATATGACTTGTTGTATTACCCATCTTATTAATCTTCTGACTAATAGCGAAACATGTCGAAAAAATGGAAAACTTGGAGAAGTATGTTCAAGCGACCTACAGAAAAGGAACATACATATTCAAATGTAAACTATTTTTTCCTTTGAATGTTTTCAAATTATTTCAAAAGAACCTATTGTGTTTTTGTGTTCAATAAAATCTTGTACAATCAACTCTCACTGTAGTGCAGTGGATATGGTCTCGCCTGTTGACTGAGAGGACTTCAGTTCGATCCCTACTGTTGGCGCAACATTTATTTCAATTGTAATTTGCAATATTTTTTTGCGAATAATGTTTTGTAAGGTAACTTCATGTTACAACTTATCAAATTGTTTTTTTCTGTCAAAAATTCAGATATACTTACTATTTGATTACATTTAAATTACAGCTTACTGGCCTTTACTTAACTGGTCTGTATTTTAGGGGAAGATACTGGAAACAAGGACACAGGAATAAACAATTGCATTCATGATGTTAATTTGATTTCCTTATTATAAATGCAGGAGGCAAAGTGAACAATGAATTTCTAATTACCAATTACAGCAGCTGATAACAAACAGAGAAATCAAGGGAGATAATTTTAAAATCTAAGTAGGAATTCCATGTTTAAGCACAATGTCATAGAAGTCTTTTGCTTAACATAAATTTGGTATATCAATATATTCTGTGCTTAAATTGCTTGTTTCAAATAGATAAAGGGATTATTTTTGCAAACAAAAATGATATCGAAATGAAAAAACCCAATCCAATTCATGAAGTGAATATCATGAAGAGAATATATGCCCATGCTAAGGTACTGCTTTCAATTTCAGTTTATATTACAGTTGGTTTTTTACAATCATGACAATGAATATTTATAGTATACCTTTCAGTGAGGCAGGTCTTTTGATCTGAACAAACAGCTTATTCCTTCAAGCTAAATATGGTAATGAACAAAGCCAACTGATACTTTATATAAATCAGGATGTCCTTTCTAAGAAAGAAAAGAAATATAAAGTCAAATAGCTTTGAAGATAATTAGACAGTCATTTTTCAAGAGCCATATAGTATATCTCAATCTACAAATAAACATAAATAATAATTATCATTTTGTAGTTTTCCGCAGTTGTACGTATCTTTTTTAAGTTTTTTTTTGACAAACTTATTTTGCAACTTATCAAAAGACGTGCATGAATGTTAGATGCTGTTGCTATTTTTCAGGAAAGTAGTTACATCAGAACAAACCTCTAAACAGGGCGAGAGCCAGGTCTAGTGATACAGGTTCACCTCTCATCCAAGAGGTTGTGGGTTCAATCCCCATCAGGGGAACTTTGACAATGTCATGTCCATTCAATAAGAACACAAGAACTGGTTCACATCCATGACACAGACTGGAGAGTGATTCAAGTAGCTATGAGATGACACAAGAACTGGTTCACATCCATGACACAGACTGGAGAGTGATTCAAGTAGCTATGAGATGACACAAGAACTGGTTCACATCCATGACACAGACTGGAGAGTGATTCAAGTAGCTATGAGATGTATAATATATAATTTACAATAAACAGTATTAACTAAACTAAACCTTAAAGAGCATTTTTTAACCATGCTTCATTAAGAAAAAAGCGAAGAAAAAGAAGAGACACAAAATATAATATCAGATACTTCTCAGTTCTACAAAAAGGATCTTTGCAAAGTATGAAAATAGATGAGACTAATTTGACTGTTCACAGACACCAATGGAAGGATATACAACACTGTGAATAGCCTGCACAGAGCTGGTATTCATAAAACATCTCAAGTCATGTCTTAACTAAATTCAAGTTTTGAAGAATTATTTCAGAAATTTTTCAGCTTTTCTATCATGTGATCAGTGAGATACTCAACTTAGGAAAATGACTTAAGTTGGGAAATGACTTAAGTTGGGAAATGACTTAAGTTGGGAAATGACTTAAAATGCTTTATGAATACTGACCCTGCACTTGCATGTTGGTGAAACTCTTCTTCTTTCATTTCATTTAAAAATAAACTTAAAAAAAGAAAAAAACTTAATGAACTTACCCGCCACAAATAAGACTAGCTCCTTTACCCATGAAAGACTCCGACGAAAAAGTTCTCTTTAATAAGTTCCTGCCTTACTTAGCCATAAGTTGACCAAGTTACAAATGGTTTGAAATATTGCTTCTGGCTGGCCAAGTTCTCATCTATTTACACTTTAATTACCTTACAGAGAAGATAATACCTCTATCTATCCATATTTTTTTCACATCAATAACACATGAATTGAAAATATTAATTATTCAAATCATATTCAGTTTTTTGGATGAGCACAGTCTGTTGAACCACTTTTTCAGTATCAAAATGATAAACAAAATACTAGTTTTTATAACATCATTTAAGTCTGAATATTTAGTATCACTCTCAAACCACTTATTATGACACTGATTTTCCCAATATCTCTGTTATAAATCCTTTAACTCCACATGAATTCTAGTAAAACCTCATAAATATGTGTGCATTTAAAATTCAGAGTATCATTTTCCCATTGTTTAAGCCTGTTCAAACACACAGGGGTATATATTTTAATATCTATAGATTAAATATTGATCAAAAATTAAAGATTAAATCACTTAACCCGGTATCAGATTTTGTACATCCAAGTGGTTTTTGGAGTATACTGATATTTTCCCATAAGCGGGTAAAAACATACGATGCCAAGTTACCACATTGAATTAGTAAATGAGTGAAAGTATATCCATTGTAAACTTGACAATACCATAAACAGAACTCGCAATTGTTTATACCGCTTACAACGAAAAACCACTGAATTTAAAAGTCATTGAAATTCACGACCAGTTTATTGACAAAGATAGGGTAGAGGTTGGAATCCAATACTTTTACTACAAACTGTAATCCCCTTGTAATAACTTTCAATAGAACAATCCATAACGTTATAAGAATGACATACCAAAAATGAAATGGGTAATTCTATTCAGTGAATTGTTTAAAATTGTTGCTAAGGCCAAAATAAGAAATACCTGTGTTTCCGGTAACCCGACCGACCCTATTTTTTCCTCGCCGACCCTAATCTTTTTTTAGGCATAAAAGTAAAACAATCATAAATTAAATATATCGTCGCTATTTTCGTTCTTTGTCTGTCACTGTTCTCGGAATTTAAACTTTCATTCCTGATTATGTATTACCAAGGCGCTTTGTCAACAGGGAAACAAAATGGCGGAGTTCGGGGATCCCTGTCCGATATCTTCAAATTGGCAAACGGATGTTTATGGTCCAAACACGTGGATGATCACAGGAGACGCATTTTGCTGTCTTTATCATGAATATATTTAGGATAAAGTTCGCATTGTTATTTATCCATGTCCAAAATAGAACTTACTTTTTTCACATTAGGCTTTGTGTATATCATGCAGGCTTCTTACAATAAGGCTTTGCAAATTCATGCAGGCTTAACTGCGAGGTTCACATTTCATTAATTGTTACATTAATTTATCCGCAATTATCAATGTTTATTTATTTCGCATATTTTAAGTCCTATCAACTGAAATCCAAACAAAAACCTGCGAAAGTTATAACAACACATGACTGTATAGGAATGTGTCGGCTGCAGATCAAACGGTACAATTTGTGACGTCAGAGCACGAGCAGTAATAAGATCAAAGACGCGTTGCTATGGTTTGTATTTAAATCGGTCGGTTGGATACCGTATGATACCATTTGATTGCCAGGAGTTCGTCTAGGCTGCTAAGAAAATACCATACGGTCAAAAAATATAATAATCAATAATCGTTGTCTGGGAATATTAAAATGACCGAAATGTTAGAATTCACCATAAATATGAATGAAACTTTGATTGTTACGAGAGTATTGATAAATTATAAATAATTAAATAAGATACGTAAAATAAATATCCGCGTTTACTTGTTTTATTATTAACCTACCTCCACATAAGAGAGCTTAAACAGTTGACAAGAAAATCGGCAATGTTCTTCAAGAAAATTAACAACTTTAGTTGATAATTGACTGTTTCGCTAGAACATCATCATATATTTGTAGAAATTGAAGTGCTGGATTTGTTCTAAAAACCGATCGCGTCTTATTAAGGAGTATTGTATACAAAAACAACAAACAATTATTTTTTTTTAACCCTATTTTTTTTCGTCATGTTACCGGAAACACAGGTATATTTTTTTTGGTCTAACAGAAAGTACCTGTTATTTCTGCATTTATGTTAATTTTACTTCGATTCAAAAGACCTGGAATATAAATAGATTATTAGTTAAAAATAAGAGAATTCCAGGTCTTTGGCACGACACTTCGTCATCTTAATACTTGATATAGAAGTCACCAATGCAATATTATTCCAAAATCTCACCATGAATTACAAAGTTATGGACAAGACACGAAAGCAAGAAAGCAGTACGGACTAACGGATTGGACAGTGGAATGTGAATGACCCGCATCATATCTATATAAAGCCTCCAATTCACTTTGTGAAGCCGAGTATAATAATTCCTGCATTACCACCTGAATCAAACTCAGACACTGTCGTTAACAATAACTGTCACAGGAATGTGATAAAAGCCCCTGAAAGGCCTTGTTAGATAGAAAACCATTAGTGTTTGGGCATATATGGGTAGCCATTAGTATAAAACATATTGTCATGATGACCTGCTCTGATGGAGTTTGGCAATATTGATCGCTTACATTTTTATAGAGCTAAGTATGAACCAAAGATGATAAATTACTGCAAGATGGAGTGGATGTAATTGTATAAGAGACTGTTGGGCATTAGGGAACAAGAAACCATATACGTATGTAAACACTTAACATCATGTTAGAGAACTTTTTGCCAGGATTCTATTTTTTACTGAAAACCTAGAATAGAAATGAAAGGTTTGAAAAAGTTTAACTTTTATTTTAAAGAGAATGAAGGAACAAAATAACTAGCATTTGAGAACTTTAAATGAATGGATGTAGGTAAATTGGCTACATGACGTTGATTGTATTGAAATCCTGGTATCCAACTGTCAGACTATATACTAAAACAATGAAGAGAATGGATGGTTAAATCCATATTTGTTTCATATAATTCAGAAATAATTGTTCAACAAATTGCCCTTATCAAGGAGGATAACTTTTGATTACAGGCACTCTTAAAAACCTATTTCAATGTTTTTTGCGTCATCGTTGTTATTCTCAATGGATTCTCTGGCCCCAATTTCTCAAACCTTCTGAAGTATCTTATAACAGGATTAAGCTAAGCTCATTATTTTTGTTTTTTCTTTAATTCGCATAATATATAATCTTAAAGAGTTTTAAGATTTTAAATAGGAATTATCTCTATGATAATCACAATAAACCAATTTTTATTCATAAAAATCAAATTTAAGTATGTAATTTTGGCTAATTGAAATAAGCTACTTAATTTAAGCCTGTTAAGCTTAAGAAGTTTCTTAAAATTTGAGCTAGGCTCTGTCTTACTAGCTCGACAGTTAGCTTATACCGGTAATACATTTAGTGTGTTTCCTTGCTTTATAGTGAAAAATGAAATACTGTTTTTGTTTTCCCAAGGATTTTTTTTTTTTACATTAATTATTTTATATAAATCTTATGAGCTTTTTCAGACACCATGGATTTTGAAATGAAATTGACCCACGGAAAGGGAATCAATACATGTATTGGATGGTCTTCTGTCACAAAGTCAATATTTTTGTCAGCAAGCATTGATGAATAGTGAAGGTTTAGTATGTCCCAACGATTTAACGCTCCTAACAATCATGGCCGACAACAGAAATAAAAGTTGGTAAAGCTAATTTCAATTTTTCACGACCCTGTTGACATCTATTCAATACTTTTGACTTGGATACCCGATATTTATTTGAAATTTCAAAAAAGTTTATAAACAGGACTAATCAGCAATCAATACCACCATAGACTTTTACAAAAACTTTGATGAAGGCAAATTTGTGATTAGAGATGAGTAAGAGATGATACTTCTGATTGCAAATGAACTTTTTAGTTTCAGTTTTAAGTTGGTCAACCCTTTTCCATAAGAAGTGCATCACATCTATATCGGCTGTTGATCAACTTCCTACATCAGAGAATCCAACTGCATCGATCAGCCGGTTGGCATGTACTTGACATATCACCAGGAATTAACTACTGAAATGGCCAGCTAATACATGTAGTTAAAGCCACTGTTTGTGCATTGTATTCATGCTTTGTTCTACTCATTCACATGTCTGTCTATATGCAAACAGTAGTTTGGTCAAAGTAGTTTGGTCATAGAATTCAGAATCTTAGCGAGCCTAAGGCATTATAAATGCATCTTGGACTGCTTTTAAGATATAAAACTTGGTTGGCTTACTAATACTAACCAAACAAATGCCCAAGTGTGAAGCTTATTAACGTACAGCCTCTCAAACTCATGCTTTATCATGTCTGTAATAATCATGCTATTTAATGTATGATCGTGCCTGGAGTGTCTGTGTGCATAAAAATTGACTTCTAATCATAATGTTGACGTTAAAAGCTTGTGACCATCAGAGTGACAGTGGAGGACCAGATAGAGTGTATGAGAGGCGGATAAGATGGGGGTCGTCATAGACGCCAGTGTGGGGGGTGTGGGGTGTACAGTTTATTAAAATTTTGGAGCCTTTCAATACATCAATGTGACAAATTCTGTTTGCTAATACTTTGTAAGTCCCTGAAAGTTCATTATCAATATGTAGATAAGAGAGGAAAATATTGACCCAGTCATTGCCACTCGTGCAGTAAAACAAACAGCCTCAAATGGTTTACGATTGATTTGTGTACGCTTCATATACAGTATTCAATTGTTTTACAGAGGAAGACCAGCCCGGTTTAGTACTTGTACAACTGAACTGCGATGGAAAAGAACCAATCTTTATACCCTCAGGCATGAAATGTTAGTATAATATGCACACCCATGAGGAAGGGCAATAACTGCGCTACATTTATGGACCTTGTTACACGTGTACACATTTATAACATGTGAATTCTTCAAACATTTCATTACCATATTTAAAAACCATCCATTAGAGTTCATAATATCTGACCTCCGTCAACAAGATCTATGTTTCATTTACATTTTGATAGCTAAATTTTAAATTTATGTACTGCATTCTTAACTTCAGAGGACCACAATATGAAAACCTTGGGAAAACCTTATCATTGAGCATTTCAAATATTTTCATACACCCTTCAGACAATGTACCTTATCTTAGCTGAAATAATGTATTCCACTTCAATTGAAAGTCACTTATGGTCCTCAAGAATGTAAATCAAACTGAATTTTCTCAAATATTGAACAAATTACCACTCTGAAGAAACCAAGTAAGTAGCATCATAAAAGTGAAGACAAAAGCAAGGAAACAATAATTATTCTCCTTTATATAATAAATAATAAAGGGATAATAAAGCTGATTTGACCAAAGTCAATAAGAGCAATAAGAGCAATAAGCTCTAAGTATTCCTCAGGAAATAAAACTCTACAACTGTTAAGAGTTAAAAAAACAAATTTATTGTACCATGTTTGAGAGAATTTTCATTGCTTTCGGCTATACATGAACTCCAATATTGAAAGTATTACAAGTAGACGGACATTAACCCTGCTATAAATAGCATGCAAAATAATTGTAACACTATGAACTAATACACATGCAAGTTATTAAACGTTGTGCTTGACAATATGGTACAAAACTGTTACTCATGACTGTTATTATACTTTTCAATTACTCAGGTTGGTGGCGCAGTCACTATCTGAATAGTCATACTGTTCATATATTGCCAAACCGAGACATTCCACCTTCAACTTCTCTCATTTTTTTTAAAGGATTGTCTCAATGTTCTAAATCATTTAACTTTCTATGAGCTCTCATGATCAACAATGCTGTGTTAAAGTCATGTCTATGAATATCATGATTAACGGGGCTTGAAATGCTTGATAGTGAACATTTTACAATCTGAACCGATCAGATTGGTCCAATTGGTATTAGGTTTCTGTAATCAGCGATGACCTCTGTGCCTATATGTCACATGAATGCAACATTTCATTGTTTCAAGCAGATAATGGGTAAGATCCACACCGTTTGTGCACAGATATGTACTTGAGCAATTTATTTCTTATCTTCTGAACACATCAAGATATGGAATCAAAAATTGAGACTCTTCTTGTTCTGTAATTGCTGGGAATTGACATTAACTTTCTATTGAAATGTAACTTTTATATCAGACTTTTGATGATGCACCAGCCCTGACTTAATTGTTAAGAAGGCCATAAATGAAAGTTAACTTTCTTAGCTTGAAATGTCTCCATTATAGCAAGTGGGCATGCATGAGCTTCAAAATAACCCACTTAATGTGGGGGCGGGGGATGGGGGGGGGGGGGTGTGAGCATTTAGCAACTGGGATTTGTTGGGTGAAGGGGGGGGGGGAATGATATTATTAACAGAGGCAAGACAGTAGACACTGAAAGAAGATGGCCTCTAAATCAACTTTTAACATTTATTCTTAACTTGTTATTTCTTTAAAAGAACCATGAATATTAAATAAGTTATATGAGCCTTTCGCAACAAGCAATGCATAACATACTTGAAACTTTGCTAAATGATAGCCATTAAATAAATAACATAAGACTATCTGAACAAATCCACTTCCCAGAGACAACACTAGATATAATAGAACAAACACTTCTGGTGGAACTTCAAAATCACAATGATAACTAAAATGAACAATTGGGATGTTTGGTTAGCGTCCATGATGACAGATCACAGATCGCTATATAAACTGTAATTTCAATTGTAAAGATTTTAGAGCAAATATATAATGATGTGCATGACTGTTCATGTAATCTGTTGTACTTAAAATGAAGTATGATCAGGGGGAGAAAACTGATGGAGCAAAAATCCCTGAAATTTACACTGTGGGTCCAGCTCTCCGCACCTTGGTGTGTGTTGGGGGGGGGGGGACACAGTGGACAAAGGCTCATTTTAGCTCCATGGTTTAAAGCCTTTTAAGAGCCAAAATTGCATTTAATCATATCTGTATCAGTTGTTAAGGATTAAAAAAGATCCCAGAAATCCATGTAGATTCTCACCCCTAAATGATATTATACAAAAAAAAATCACAGAGATTACGCAAATAATTGCAGGGGGTAATAAAAACATTAAATGGATTGTTCAAATATGAGATGTTACGTCAATATCTGGTGGAATTGGCAACCAAAACACACTGGGTTTTTAATTACAGTGAGTTAAATAATTAACAATAACTGAAAAGAACTTATTACATTCAATTGCAAAGTCCACAACAAATGAACTAAATTGCAAAATTCCTTTCAGCATTGTCATCAGACAATAGAAAGGTATAATCAATAGCTTAAAATACAAGTAATTGTATACTAGAATTTCGCTTTAAAAGGCTGTATAACAATTATAAGCCAGCAAAATCTATAATCACTACAAAAGACTTGTATTTTTCACTTGTGAAGCTATTGTTTTCAAGTGGGGTAACTACATTCCTGATCAATATATAACATGAATATTACTTGGCTAACATAACTAGAGACCATTTGTTTAAAGCCTTGTATGTAATATCCTTATACATGATTACAAAACATCAAGTATAAATTAAAACAATTTCTGTGCTTTAATGGGTAAATGGTCAAACTTCTATGTATTTTTTGGCAACAGAATGGATCGTTTAGATTTGACATCCTATGCTGTAATAAGCTCAGCAGCAACATCAACTCTAAAAAAAAAATTACTTTGTCCGCTTATGCGAGATGTTTTTTTTAACCCAATTGCTCCCTCAATCCTAATTTTAACAACAAAAGTTTTTGCTGCAGATCAATAGCTGCTTGCATCGGGACTTAAAAATTAAAATAGGAAAGTTGAAAGGGAAAATATATTAAGCATATTCTCAAGCCAGTCAATCAATAGGTCCATCATACAAAGGCAGAAATACTTGTGAAAGCACAAGTTTTGTTGACTTTGTGAGTGCACACTGTAAACAAGCATTCCTATAAAGCTGTTAAACCCAGGGTATGTAAATAAATAATGCATCATGTTAACAAATTCTTCATTGAGTTTTGTTATGTCATATCAAACTTCCGCTCAGATATCACTTTAGAGATCTTTAAATGTTCTCTAAGATCAGTTTAATCATTTTATTCAGGAAAGAGAATGGGATTACTGCCACAAAGGTTTCAGATGGTACTGCCAGGAGAATGGGAAAAACACAACTCCCATTAGATAGAAATCAAAATCCCATTTGAGAATAACCTCTACTTAGTATTGGTTATCTAGCTTGACCATGAAGGTTGTCTAGTTAGCTCAGTGGTTAGAGCACTTGCTTCTCCCCAAAGAGGTTCGGGCTGAAATCCCAGCCCTGAGTCATTCAATAACCACCTTAGATTGAACTGAATTTTAAGAGTAGCATCTGAAATCTGAATGCTTCGATTTGACAATAAGATTAATTGGTCAAAAGACTGAATGGAATCATTAAGGTATGTCTGAGGATAAGGATAAAAACTGTATTGAATACGATCCCTGGGCAACATGCGAGTTTGCTTGGTTGGCACCAAACCAGACAAGTGGATTTTCTTTGGGCAGTCCAGTTTCCCCCACAACACAAGCACACTCTTTTGAAGCGTTGTGCCAACGAAAGTGGCTGAGTAAAAGTTAATATAACTTGTTGTAAAAGTCAGTTAAGACTTACACATGCTACAGCAGCAGATGTACAAACTACAAGACAAGATCAGGCTTCTACTTACTCATTAGATTTGTCTGAGTGTAGGGATGTACGGGAAGATGAACCCATCTTATAATCGTGCGGTAATGTCGCTCGCTGGTGGTTAGGGTGCTGGCCGTCAGATCGATTAAAACCGCCAGACTCAGGAGACTGGGGAACTCCCGAGAATGTCTGTGACTTAGATATGGGCGCATTTTTATACCCGTCTATAGAGTTTTTAATGATCATATTCCGCTGACAAGGTCCTATAGTTTGTCTACTGTAACGCTTGCTAGGTGATCTGCAAAATATACAAGTCAGAGAATACATAAAGCAAAGAATTATTTCATGAAAATATTAAATCAAGACTTTGTCTTCGTGCACGGTACAAGTCAACGAAGCTCAATATTTCTACACAAGCTCAAGAACATTCAATATCATCTAGATTTCTGTTAAACAGATTATGCAGTAGCATCAAAGATCTTTAACATCATCATTGTGACAGTTCATAAATTATGTAAAATACACTAAAATAAATAAATTAAAGTAGATGTACATAAAAATGGTAACCCTAACTACCAAGACAGCAGAAACAAGATGTTAGTAGAAACTAAACCAGGCATCTGTTCTATAAAACAAACAATGGACAACATTCTAAATCTTTACTTTTCAAAATAAGACCACATATTCAAAGTATAATCATTTTTTTTTAAGAACATGATTAAACCATAAAAAAGTATTTTGTAGATAAGCCATAATTAATTAAATAGTCAAAGGGGTGATAACTCCCTCAAAATTACTAAGTTTCTGAAGAAAATCTAACATGGTTTGTATTTAATGAGGAAGAACATGTGTATTAAAAGTTATGTAAATCTGTCAACCCAGTCTTAAGTTACGAGTCGGGACACAGTTGCTTTTTTTGCAAACTGTAAGTTTCAAACGGGACATTACTGTAAAGAATTAGTGGTTTGTAACCAAGCATATTTAAATTATGGACTAATAAAGAAAGTTTTACCAAATATGCATTAGATCAAATATGGATAGCTTAATGTACAAAAATATAATAAATACACTATATAATTGGCATATTTAGAACTATAAAGATACGAGTTTGAACGTTACAACTGACAGCTAAATAAAGCAATCATTTAATCTTTTAAATTACAGCCCAAATTACTACAAAATACTTTTCCAACTCAGTTATAGAGATGAGTAATAAATTATCAAATTTTATTAGAAATATCTCAAATTTAATGGACCCTGTTTAAAGTGATTCCCAGGGTAGGTATAGGAGCATAAAAACATCACAAACATGATTACCTATTATGGAATATTTTCAATAGAGATTTCGAACACTATAAGAGATCATGTCAACTTGCATACATGAAAACAAGGAATTTGATATGGAGCTGGATACAGATATCGCTGACTGTTGTATAAACTGAAAAAACTATTATGTAAAAACACAACAGCCTCAATAAGAGAAGTAAAATGCCATTTTGGCATGAGGCCTATTTAACAAAGCTTTATTCTATTACCCATACAACAAAGGATTTCAATTACATCATGAGCAACGCATTAAACAAGCATATCTGATCCTCTTACAAAGCTTTGCTTACATCTAGAGTAAAAATGCATTTATGTTAAAGACACAAAAACAGGTCACTCAACTTATGTTGAAAATGAATGAAAAACATTGCATTTTTGAAAGTTTACTTTTTGGGTTATAAAATTTATCTGCAAGTAATATGACGCAGAATCTCACCAAAACAATAACATATGTTAAATTTAACAATGCAAAATAAAATAAATAAATGAAAACACCCAATTGTTCATCAAAATCCTTTTGAGCTGTATGAATGAATGAAAAAAGAAGTTAGTAAAAATAGAATCATGTAAGAGGTCAATGATATGTTTGTTCCCCATTGGTATCATTATAAAGTAAACATTTCATGTCCACAATTACAGAGAGAAAATGTAATACTCATTCAAAACAACACCATCATGATCATTATGAGATAAAGAAACTAAGACCTTATAAGGTGTAACAACATTGCTAAAAGTAACCACAAGCTAGACCTCATAAGGTGTAACAACATTGCTTAAAGTAACCACAAGACCTCATAAGGTGTAACAACATTGCTAAAAGTAACCACAAGACCTCATAAGGTGTAACAACATTGCTTAAAGTAACCACAAGACCTCATAAGGTGTAACAACATTGCTAAAAGTAACCACAAGACCTCATAAGGTGTAACAACATTGCTAAAAGTAACCCCAAGGACAGAGTATATGGTAAGGGTATGTGAGATATATGACTAGAACAAAATGCCCTAGATCCTGTAACGTACCGGATATCATGTCTGCGCTGGCTGTATGATA
Source organism: Mya arenaria (assembly GCF_026914265.1). Classification (NCBI taxonomy): domain Eukaryota; kingdom Metazoa; phylum Mollusca; class Bivalvia; order Myida; family Myidae; genus Mya; species Mya arenaria. The sequence continues at coordinate 62,572,003 of NC_069122.1, forward strand.
AGCCATGAGTGATGACGGGAGACGTGGAATGTCTTCAAAAATAACCAAAAATGTACAATAACCAAGTGTGCAGCAGTAAATAAGTGACATGAATAAAATAAGAAACTAAATACTACAGAATTAATAGCATAATTACAACAAAATGGATGTCCAAATAAAAACATGAATGCATTAAATAAGTTATAAGGTTAGAAAGATTATAAACACAAACAGTTTGACAAAATGGTAACAGAAATGGTAATATTTAAGTATTTCTGTGTTCCCTTTTTTCAAAGAAGGGGTTAAAGAAAGGTAATGAAGGAAGAAGAGATGAGATAAACCAAGATGCTGTACTGACTTGTAAAAAACAGTTCCCTACTGGCCAGGCACTTAAATGTTTCAGATGGGACTCTAAAGTTATGGTCAGACTTTTACCGTACGAAACTGGAACCCCTGCATTGCAGACTGATGAATAAACACACCTGTTTACACAAGCCTGAAATTTCTTGGCCAGTAGGGAACTAATTGGAACATGCTGAAGAAAATAACATGGGTAAACATAATGGGACTTGCTACTTAAAATAAAAAGCAAAACTGAGGACCTTGGGGGCAAAAAATGATAAGTACTGTACAATATCTCAGGCCAGAGGATGCTTGGTGCTAATAATCATGACAGTACCATAGGGAGGGCTCACCTGGTAAAAGAACGCTCAAGTTTGGCACGGCGTTTCGACTCCTCTATAGTTTGAAACTCTGTTCTACCACTGAAATAGTCCAGCAAGGGAGTGAACTCTTACTGAATAGTTCACATACACACACACAGGGGAGGTAATGCACTCACACGCACGCACACACACTGGAGTAAAGCGGATATACTGTTATTTCAGTAAGCATTCAAGGGAGTTAATAAACAGAGAGAACCTCGGTACAAATCAGATTTGAAAGCAAACTAGAGAATTCCGTTCTTAACATAGATGGAATCACTTTTTTAAAGAAAAAATGTTATGAGTAAATGTTATGTCAAAACTTATACCATATTTTTTTAACTAAGATTGTCATCTGAAAACAACTAACATTTATAAAATTTCTTCAGCATGGGAGTAATGGTTATGTAGAAAGCAGGAGAAAAGACAAACACATGGGTCAGATGCCTGGTCAGATTTTAGTGGGTTATAGAAAAACAAACACAGGGTGAGCACAGGTTATATGGGGTAAAGTTTACACTACAGCTACGCCCTGCCCCCAGAGAAAGGAGGCAAGGTCAGCCATCTTCTATCAAGGCAATTCAATTAAAGAAGACAACTGCCAAACATTTCTGATATTCTTACAAAAGTGAGTTTTAAAAAGAGAATTGGAAGATCTTCTACAGCTATATCCCTAGCTACACGTGTGCAAATCTTTCCCACCATCAAATAATACATAGAGGATCTTACATCCGTTGCCATTGTACACACACATTTGTGAAACAAGTTTAGCGAAGAGCTTTACAACTTTTACATAACAAGTTTCATATATGATAAAGCAAGGAATCAAGTCTTTCAACAAGCTGATTTTTTTAGCATTACATCTGTTTTATATTTACCATCTTTTTTTATAAACAGTAATCATAAAACCATTCATAAAACTTGTCAAAACAAATCAGTGTAACATCTTTTAAGCCTACAGTCACTTTTTTTTGCAGGATGAATCACAAATTTTGTATTAAATGGGAACGAATGTAGAATTATTTTTATTGGTCCTCAAAAAAAGAAGATTTATTCCCTCATGTTAAACCATAAATTTTATAATAGCTTTATACCATGAAAAGTAGAGCTGTCACAGAAGTGACGAATACCCCCATATGCCGCCAAAACACAGGAATGGTAAACTATTTCTTTGAAAAGGGGCCTTAAAAATAAATTGTTTGTAAAAGAGGTCAAACTTAATCTGTATTCTATGGTGTTGAACAAGTTTACCAAAAGTTATGTAAATCCTTCCACCCTGTCATAAGATATAGTTGAAACGCCATTTTTTGGGGCATATTTTAAGTTGCACAGAGGTCATTTCTCTGTTAAAAACTAGTGGATTGTAACCAAAGTCGATTTTGAACCTAATATGGTTTAAACAAGTGCACCAAAAGCTATTAATTATTGTCCGAACATAACTGACCGACTGAGTGACATACAAGCCCACTCCATTAGAGCCCCTCAAACTGTTTGGTGGCGGCATAATAAGCAACATCATGTCATAATGTCTTACTTAAAAAAACACATTCATTTCTACCTTAAGAATAAACTGGAGCATAACTGACAGAAGGCAGACCTGTGGCCCCACCATAGCTCCATACACATACTGACCTATATCTAAACTTGGATCCTATGGAGAAGATCTTTTTCTGGTGTGGGTTTGGAGTGTGTAGACGGAAGAATGTGTGATGCTCCACGCACGATTTCCACATGTTCTTACACGAGCGGTAACTGACCATATTAAATCCTATCAAGTTTTCCACTGCATCATTCTGCAACACAATATTGCTTTATGTAAATAACATATATACCCAATCCCCTATCCAGTAGTCTCCCTTGGTGAGCAGAGATCCATGCAACCACATACAAAAGCTGCTGGACTTCAGCTATATAACATAAATCACTGTAGTTTATTTGCCATGCGTCCTATACACAGTAATTTACGGTATAAAAATGGCTTTACCTCTGTTCCAACAAAGGGAAGTAACTGCTGTATGGAGTTTGACATAATGATATGCATGACTACTGTACAACAAAGGGAAGTAACTGTTGTGTGGAGTTTGGCATTTATCATGCATGTGCTTACAATTAATCATATTATGGTTGTTTATATCTTACAGTCACATGATTCAAGTGGTCTCTGGTTTGATCCTCGGCGAGGGCATTTTCTCTAACATCAGGCCAACATTCTGGCTTGGTTAATGAGGGCTTAAACATCTTTTGATTGACTGACAACTTTGTGATAATTAATTGACTGTCAAATCCTGACACCTTTGAAGAATGAAGACTTCGCATTGGCCATCAAGAACTGCTATTCTAAAGAAAATGTTGTTTAAAAAGTTGCAAACCAGAATCAATTTTCCCACCAACCTTTGCAGCTGTAGGAAACCCCAATATTACCTGCTCTCTTCTTAACTGAATAAAGAACTGTTTCCTTTTAAAGGAGATTTTCACTATTTTAGACCTGAAATGAAACAAACCATTGTAATAAAAACCATATACATGAAAACAAAAAGTGAACAGCTTTGCACTTTAATTAAAACAATGAATGGTAGGAGAGAAAGCCTTTACTGACATTTTATTTAAAATTACTGACAGGACGCTTAAAGACTTTGGGATTGTTTGCCCTGTTTTAGAATGAAAATACCATTTGTCAATTAGACTTTAGCGAGTTGTTCTTAATAGATGTCAAGTTAACTAAGATCTATTAACTCTAGTATCACATGGACTTCTTTGTATGTGTTGGAATGTGTGCATGAAGTCACCATTGACATTACAAATGTGTGCGTTACAAAATTCAATTATATAGCTTCAATGTCATCGTAAAAAAAATAATCTGTGATAATGAAACCATGGTATTTCAATGGAACTTTAATGAAGTCATCTCATGATCAAACTTGGTCAATACAATGTGCCTACAAACACTGTCACTTAATTTAATCCTGATTGGGTAGAAAAAGTAAGTATCTGTCTGCACAAGTAATAAACCCAAGTATGTTTTACTGTAAAAGGGGAATAACTCTGGTGTAACTGGCCCAATTTATCACATAAATGACCCTGACTGAGTCATCATGCCAATAATAAACAATATCATAAATTTTCATCATTGAGTGAGTAAGTCATTATCTTCACAAGATATAAATCGATTACCACTTTAATATAAAATGGCATCACTCCTGCGTTACTGGGACTATTAATCACACAAACTATCAAAGGTTTATATAAACCTACTATATGGGGTGGGCATGCTGTAGGTGTATAGGTATGAGTCTGCCAATCACCCAAGAGGTTGTGGGTTTGATCCTGCCTAGGGGTCCTTATCGTGGGCTCTTAAACAGTACTTTCTACTACCCAGGAAATGTACACGAGAGCGATTCATATCAGCTTATAGCAGTCTTCCCAATCAGGCAATAATTTTTCTGTTTTTAATGTAAGAGTGACATTATGTGTTGTCATGTAATGGGCAAATAAGCCAGTGAGGGTACTTTTTCATTTTGCGCGTTTATCTCCCTTAGTTAGAATTAGGTCATTTTTGCAATGAAAATACTGAGAAATTTGTATTTTCTTTAGAATTAAGACAAGTTTTGGGTTACCCACAGAGTAAGTTCCAATATAATTCATTCCATTAATATTTGATAAATCAGTTTCTTAAGCTGATATTTTCTACATTTTCTGTTATGTATTTTTCATGTTTGTTTGTATGCAGGGGTCATCCTTGCAAACTCTTGTTTTTCATTTAAACTATTGGTAAGTGTTTGCTATATCAGTTAAGTATATTTAAAGTTTCTAGGCATTAACTGCATTAATCTAGCAGTCCAGATTTAGACTTTTAAAGGAAAACTAGGCATTTTAACTAAGTAAGCTGTCTTTCTAATTATATTTTTTTTGTAGGTAATTTTGCTTGTTTTAATATAATTTTTGTTTGTTGTAGATTTCTACCTTCCCCTGGGAAGTTTGTATTGTTATAAACATAGAAACATTACACATCATACTACAGCTACTAAGGGCAATTTATCCTACAATCAATAGTGACTGAGAAATAATGCTCACCAACAATGTTGTCAAGTTTTAAGTTGATTGGATAACAAATACTTAGTTATTTTCTGCACAAGACTTTAACTTAATATTTTGAAATGGTAAAGGGCCATAACGTTGAAGTTACTAAAGAGATTTACTCCCAAATTGAACTTGATGGAGGCATCATGCCAATAAAAACTATAACCAAGTTTCATTAAGATTGGATTATAAATATTTAAGTTATTATCTGCACAAGGTTTGGCTGGTGCCACAGCCACAACGGACGCAATAACTCAGCTTGAACAACAGACAAACTCACACTTGTCAGTGCATGTAGCTATGTGTTAAATACTGCTTGTATATATATATATATATGGAGCTTACCAGGGGAATGTGTTTATTTTCATGTTGTTCTGAAAGACGACAAGGCCAACAGAGGTGACGCCTAGGTGGATTTCCAAGTTGCTCTGGTCCTGCCAAAATAAAACACACTGTCAGACAGGCATACCTACAAGAGTTTTCAAGCAAATGTACAGGAGAGGGGAGTCATTACATACATGAGTGGTCATTTGTTACAAACAGAAAAGTTTAGACATACTTACAAGAGAGAAATATTTGAAGAGGTTCTTTGGAAGTTTAGGTATCCCATATTCAAATATAACATGTGAATCTGGATGCCTGGTGACCCTATAATATCTTACTATCATTTGAAAGGGTTTTATGCGGAAAAAATGAATATACCAAACTTCTACATAAAATCATAATACAAGCTTTCTTGGCCTTCAAACATTGCAAAATAGGTCATTTTGATCCAACTGCAGTTAAAAAAGAGCAAAAATACAAATTGCAATAATTGTACCAGGGTATGTATAATGTACTTTTAGTCATTTATATGACAAATTAGAAATCAACAAGTTAATACCATCCAATAATATCAGAACAGTGGAAGGGTCACCAGCCACCAACATTTAACATTAGGGTTAGCAGACAGCGAGCTTATTTGTGGGTCAGATTCCATTAGTTTGTTACAATACACATTTAAGTAAAGAACATGGATTTTCATCAACACAGTGTCATAAGCTGTAAAAATTATGTTGGTAAAAATTCTAATTCTTGGAATATTTCGTACAACAATACATCTATTATAAGAATAAACATGTTATGGAGAATAAGAGAGGGACATGAAGCAGCATTGCCATTGTTTCACTACTGCTAAAACTGCTGTACATTGCATGTTTAAATGCTTCTCTATGCTAGGTTTTCAGCCCATAGACCAAAACTTTACATAAACATAATGCCATCTACCAAAGTCCCTGCCATAGTTTAGTAGTGTCTAACCAATGTGAACATTCCCCATAATGCAATAGTTTAGTAGAATCTAAACAATGTGAACATTCCCCATAATGCAATAGTTGTGGTTGTCAAGTACAAATGTTAGTAAGAACAAAACTTGCTTGTAACCTAAATAGCTTGCCAAACTGAAGGATACAAAGGTGTGTATCTATTACTTACATAAGTTTTTTTAACACCACATTAGGTACATCCATGAAGTATCATAAAAAACTGATATTGAATTACATTCAAACAATAAACTGCAATAGAAGCTACCTTTGTACCCTGTTTTGGCAGATTTGAAAACCAATCAAAATTAATAATACAGAGTTATTTCCCCTATATTGTGGTCAAGTTAATTCCCTTGCATGGTGGAGTTAAACCCCTTGTACATGGGGTGAATACAAAACCGTGTCATCTTGCCTTTCCAAATCTGTGAGGTAGAACCTCATCTACGAACATTGGCAAAACCTGCAGATAGGGGCAGATAATCCACAGTTAAATTATACTATCTTAAAATAAGGGGCAGGATGCCATTTTTTTATAATAATCTTACGGTTAATACAATTCAAGGGCATAAAGGGTTAAATTTTGTCACCAAAATAAAGCAGCAAATTATGAAATTTAACATTGTAACCATGTAATTTTAAGGTTAGATAATGAATAGTGAATGAATCTCAATAAAATCAATTCTTATCCAATGCTTAACATTATTATGAATAACTTTAGGGACAGACAATCTAAATCGATTTTACATAAGGATGAATTCCTTTTTGTTCATATGTATGCTTGCAATGGCTTAAAACTTATAAAATAAGTGATGTTCTTCAACTGACTGGTTTGTCCTGATTAGTTTGAGACAGGATTCACACCGTAAATTCATTTCTCACTTAAAAAGAAAACGCTATTTAAAGAAAAGAAAAACGTGTAACTATTATCCCTCATTATAACAAAGATCACTCAGTGTGTTCTAATATTTTCTAGCAACTATACTTTGAAAAATATAGTGAAAAATCAACCCTTTAGAGCTCAATATGAAAGTGATTCTAATCGACACACCCTTTGTGTATAAGTATAAACACCTAATGTCAAGAAATGTAGCATACTAAATATAAACTAGTGTAATAAGTTGTAGTGACAATGGCGCCATAACACTCACCAAATGCAGGAGTGATATTATCTGTATTGGTACAAAAACTTCCAGGTGTGAAAATAATCCTACATTCATAGCTACACCAGAATCTTGCATACTTATCAAATATATATTTGTTTTAAACCAAATGGTGATAAGATTATTACAACAACAAGATGTTAATTTTTCCATTTAAAACTCACACACAACATTTAAACATCATTTGTTCATCAATAATCACTAAACTATCGCTAAGTCTGACTACAGTCCAGTATAGCGTCACAGTAGGACACAGCCAACAGACTGGTTGTGTAAGGTGTTACTGAAGGACACAGCCAACAGCCCAGCTGTGTAAGATGTTACTGAAGGACACAGACAACAGCCCGGCTGTGTAAGGTGTTACTGAAGGACACAGCCAACAGCCCGGCTGTGTAAGGTGTTACTGAAGGACACAGCCAACAGCCCGGCTGTGTAAGGTGTTACTGAAGGACACAGCCAACAGACTGGTTGTGTAAGGTGTTACTGAAGGACACAGCCAACAGCCCAGCTGTGTAAGATGTTACTGAAGGACACAGACAACAGCCCGGCTGTGTAAGGTGTTACTGAAGGACACAGCCAACAGCCCGGCTGTGTAAGGTGTTACTGAAGGACACAGCCAACAGCCCGGCTGTGTAAGGTGTTACTGAAGGACACAGCCAACAGCCCGGCTGTGTAAGAGGTTACTAAAGGACACAGACAACAGCTGTGTAAGGCATTACTGTAGTTCACACACATCAGCTGTGTAAGATGTCATTATGGGACACAGACCCATTACATGTCACTGTAGGAAACAGACCCGTAGCTCGACAATGAGGACACATACATGAAGGTGCCACCATAGGACACAGACAACAGCTGTGTAAGGTGTCATTGTAGGACACAGACAGCAGCTCAGTATGGTGTCATTGTAGGACACAGAGAAGTGCAGGTGTATAACACAATATAAACTATGATCCTCCCTCGGTGTTACACAAGCCATCCCATTATTTATGTACATACCCGAGCTTTGTGTAGATCTACCCCATACATCTCCAGCCGTTTCGCCTTATCCAGGTAGTTAAACTCTGCATCAGCCGGGGTCTGACCCCTGAAAAAGTTTAAAGCAAATATTGAGATATGGTTTAACGCTTGAGATTGAATCAACATATATCAACAATCTAGTGCCTGTAATATTAAGTCTGTAATCTAGTGCGTGTATAATAGGGCCTGTAATCTAGAGCCTGTAGTCTAGAGCCTGTAGAATATTGCCTGTAATCTAGTGCCTGTACGATAGGGCCTGTAATCTAGGGCCTGTAATCTAAAGCCATAATCTAGAGCCAGTAATCTTGGGCCTGTAATCTCAGGCCTGTACAGGTCACTGTGACCTTGACCTTTGGCCCGATGACCCAGAAAAACAATAGGGGTCATCTACTGGTCAGGCCCAACCTCCAAGTCAAGTTTAAGGGCCATAGGTGCAGGCATTGTCGAGTAATGACACGGACAACCTTTTACCATTCAAGGTCACTGTGACCTTGACCTTTGGCCCGATGACCCCCAAAAACAATGGGGGTCATCTACTGGTCAGGCCCAACCTCCAAGTCAAGTTTGAGTGCCATGGGTGTAGGCATTGTCGAGTTATCACATGGACAACCTTTTACCATTCAAGGTCACTGTGACCTTGACCTTTGGCCCGATGAGCCCCAAAAACAATAGGGTTCATCTACTGGTCAGACCCAACCTCCAAGTCAATTATGAGGGCCATGGGTGCAGGCATTGTTGAGTTATCACTCGGACAACCTTTTACCATTCAATGTCACTATGACCTTGATCTTTAACCCGATGAGCCCCAAAAACAATAGGGGTCAGCTACTGGTCAGGCCCAACCTCCAAGTTAAGAATGAGGGCCAAGGGTGCAGGCATTGTCGAGTTATCACTCAGACATCCTTTTACCATTCAAGGTCACTGTGACCTTGACCTTTGGCCCGATGCCCCCAAAAAACAATAGGGGTCATCTAATGGTCAGGCCCAACTTCCATATCAAGTTTGATGACCATAGGTCTAGGCATTGTTGAGTAATCACTCTGACAAGCTTTAAAATTATTTTACCATTAAAGGTCACTGTGACCTTGACCTTTGACCCGATGAGCCCTAAAATCAATAAGGGTCATCTACTGGTCAGGCCCAACCTTCATGTCAAGTTTGATGACCATACGTCCAGGAATTGTTGAGTTATCACTCAGACAAGCTTTGGTCTACCGACGGAACAACCGAACGACCGACCGACATGCCTGTGCAAAGCAATATACCCCTCTTCTTCTAAGGGGGGCATAATAAAATGTGAATAATTGTAAAAGTTTGATTGGTAATAAAAATCAGCAATTTCATCATCAAAACTCGCCTAGAAAAAGTTTACAATAAAGTGATGATTTGAAGTTTTACCACTTGAGTCAACTCAGACTTGAGACTGTTCATAAACATGGCTCAAAATTGCAAAATTAATCTTCCTTAAATTGTAACTTTCATTCAAACATAGCATTGATGTTGAACATTGCTGAATTAAATTGCTATTTAAATGTTTTACTATTATTTACATGAATTTGAAGACATTGAAAAAAGGTTTTTGTTTTTTCATAAAAATACTTTTCTGTGCCCAAGTCTAGACCTTGACTTGAGACTGTACAGAATCATGGTCCCAGGTGTATAACTAAACCAATGTTTCAGCCAGAACTATGTGACCTACTAGACATGTGTGTAATGCCATCTGACATTTGTTCTCAATAGCAGGTATATATTGAACACTTCATGTCCAAGTTTAAAACTACAGCAATGCTGACACAAAAGCAATGACAATACCTTGACCTTCTACTCTGAACATGGTCAAGCTAAAAAGGGGGTTTGCTTAACAAAGCATCAGAACTAAGACTTTCCATACACTTATACACATTTGAAGTCAAACCTGTGCGACTGATGGTGTTTGTTGACATCTTTTTCGAAGTCATCTGTCTGGTTGGGGATAAACCGGAGGTCCGAGAGATAGCCATCCACATGATCATCTGGGTTAAAGTCACCAAGTTCAGCTGTAACCATATAAAAATATTCAAATGCTACTTCAATATGAGGAAAAGACAGTGGTTTGCAATGTTTTGATGTAGTGCATACGAATAATTTAATACACCAACGTTTATTGCAGACATTTAAACTAAAATACCTGAATAAAGCAAGAAGAATCAAGTTATAACAATGATTGTTCTTCGTCTTTTTTTTCTCTACATTAACCGAATGGATTTAACATGCAGGGGGCCGCTTCAATAACACCTTTTCATCGTAAATTGAAATCATCTTAGTGGCCTAGTTTCAATATTTTCCTACACATTTCAGTGAATTGAACTTAACCAACTGGTATCAAAAATGAACATAATGGCAAATGTAACCCTTTAACAGATTTAAGATTATTAAAGTTATGACTTAAATCCTTTATTGGACCCTGGAGTACGTGGTATACATACACTGTACAGCGTAGCTGGCGAGCAGTGCAGCGGTGGTGTGAGGGCAATGGAGACGACCTTCAAGGATGTCCTTCTTCACTTGCAGGAAAAAGTGGTACCTGAATCAGGGAAACACACACACTGACACACACATTGAAGTATCTGATTGCGGCCTTTCATGAATTTATCATTAATATAACATGTTGAAGCGACATGTTCTGTATTTTTGCAAGGTTACATTATTTAGGCACAATGCAATGAAAGGTTGTCTATGTTTTGCAAGACTTCATTATATATGTATGATGCTGCAACACACCATAATGAAAAGATATCAAATATCTGATAAAGAATTTTTTTTGTCTCCAGCTCTAGCCTGATCCTGCACAAAATTCATTTTAACACAAAAATAGGTAAAGTTCAGTGAAAATGACTTATAGATGTACAAATCCCACACACATACAAACCTTGTGTATTCTTCTGTTAGTTTGCTAGGGTCGGTGACATAAAACTTCACACGGAAGAAAAACTCATATCCTGGACCTGAAACACACACAAACCCCAATACATCATTACACTGTTGAATAGATAGCATTATCAATGCAGAAATACTTTTAACAACATTGAATACATTTCGAGTCTGCTTTTCAGGATCCAAATTCTCACCAATAATTGCTAGCTCACTGTAGTTTTGAATGTTTATGTTTTTTCTATCCAACAGCCCGACAGACATAAATTGGGCCAATTGTTCAGAGCTTGGTTTAAGTTAACAATCTTTGTTAAAGTTTACAATGTTGTTTATGTTATTGTTGTTAACTTTTAAATCTTTACTGTTCTGAAAGAATACAATGGTGATATTTTGAATAAATTTTGAGACAACTGTTTCAATAAAATATATGAACCAATCAAAACATACATCACATTTAAAAGTTAACAACTTTGAAGTTAACAGCGTTCTGAACAATCAGCCCCTTGGTTGATACATTTGATATTTTTTGCATTTTGCATTGCTTTTACATGCAATATATTAAAAATAAATCTAAATTTAGCTGCTTGTCACTATGCTTCTACATAGTCATTACAATCCAAGCAGGGAGCAGCAAGGTCAGCAAGGTTAACAGACGCCCACCTATGACCATGATAGGTTGGGGTTTTGGGCTAAATAGTAATGGAAGGGTGCTACACCCTGTTTTTTTCTGCATAGCACCATTCTGCCTTTGAGGGGACAAGCATGTGCACCCATCTGCATTCACAGAGTTAAATGCTTCAGACGGTCAACTATTTCTTTTGTTTTGATTAAAACTTAGAATACTTCTATAAAAACATACAGGTTTAGCAGTTAAAACCTAATATAACTTCAATGCAACACAATTCCCAACAATTTTGGTCAAATTCATAATGTTTAGATTTTTCACTGCCCTATACTATGCGCCCCTTTCACCCTTCACACCCTGTTCCTCTTCTAGAGCACCCTGTCCTATTTTAAACCTGGGTAAAACCCTTGTTATGGGCGTTTTTATGGAGAGGAAACCTGCCCATACCTCTACATTGTTTCTTGATTGTCTTCAACGGATCCAGCCACCTCTGAAAAGTAGAAGCAAATACAAGTATGAGAATATGTACAATCATACTCGCATACACAACAACTGCACGACATATGAGCTTACAAACTAAAACAATAACCTCATTGTGCATACATTGAAAAAAAAAGCATTATCAAAGACCTACAAATGGAAATACAAGGCATGTGTACAACCTTGAAAAATAATAGTTATTACATCAGAAAAAATATTTTCCCAATAATTACGTTCTAAAATATGCTGACGGAAAGTCACAAAATTAGAAATTATAGATAAAACTAAGTAACGACCAAAATACTTATCCCACAAGAACAAAACAAACTGATAACCAGTACATTACACCAAAGAAAAAAAGTACAAACAGTATACTTAATATACAAAACTGTACATGCAAATAGCAACATATTAAAATACTGATATTCCTTTCGTATGAAATAGACACATATTGCACCAGAAATTACCATTTTACAATAATTAAAAGAACAAAAAAGAATATAGGTTATCAGTAATATTAACCAGACATTAAGGATCATTACTGGAACAGTCATTCCATGTGTTATAACACTCAAATATATTTGTAAGCTTTGTAAACAGGGGAAAATGGCAATAAATAAATGTGTTTTGAGTCAAAAGATAACTAGAAACACTATCAGCAGACTAATCTATTAATTTGCATGTTTGGGATCGCCCCATTTCAATGCAATCCCTTTAATCACAAAGCAGAAAACTATCCACCCAAAACCATCATTCATAGCAATGCACTGTTCAGCCCTGGATCAAAGCTCTGGGTAAGATGGAAGTAGCAGTAGAATTTTAGTGATTTCGATGTGTTGTCTGTCACCATGACCTTCACCTTTAACCTCAAAACCAATAGGGGTCAATCTAATGACCATAAGTAATGTGCACACCAATTTGAGGACCACACCAAGTTGCTTAAAAATTATTGAACGTGAAAGAAAGCTCCAATAATTTTCTTAGTACTGGTCACCATGACAATGCCCTTTGACATATTGACCAATAAATCAACAGGAGACATCTTATGACCATGGCTAACGTGCATACCATGTTTCAACACTAAATTGCATAAAGGTAATTGCTGGGAAACGAAAGCGGACAACAACGACACCTGACAAAGTAGTCCCTAGGTGTCTGTCGTGCCTCGCAGGCGACACAGAGAACAAAGACATGGGGAAAAAGCTAAGCTCAGCTCAAACATGTAATTCACATTTAATTAATAAAAAATTATAGCTCCAATAATAATACATTAGATTGCATATTTTATACATAAAATGCTTATATAAACATGTTTATTGCATGACTATACATATAATATACTATGAACATGTCAGACATGCCAACGCTTAATCTCTCAAGGGGTACAGATCCAGAAATATCTTAGCCAGAGTTATGGAACTTGTTTCCCATGACTTGTGTGTATCATGTTTCATGCTTATATCTTTAATGGAATGTAAGGAATGGCAAATATATATGTTTTTGAATGCTGACAACAATGCAGACAATGACAACACAAAGGCTTTGACAATATTGAACTTTTTTGAAAGAATTTTTTTTTAACTACTATTCTGCTTGGAAATGCAGTCAATAAAACAAGACATGTTAGACCCAAAATATATCATGAAAATATTAAGTTTTAGTTGATTAGAAATAGTAGCAGACATTAGTGATTTTATAGGAAAACTATAATACTCCGGTGAGAATACACGCTATATGATTGCAACAGAAGGAATCTGTGAGAGCGGCTACCTGTTCTGGCAATTTTATCACGTTTTCATATGTTTCTTCAACCTTAAATAATTCAAACATACGAAACATGTAACAATAGTACTTATAATAACACCACTAATTGGTGCACCAGCCATGCTATGTGATGTATACTTAATAACCTAACAGTTATCCTTCTTTGTTTTATACAATGATACTGATGCATCTATGTCATTGCCAACAAAGTATTTCTGATACTTAATTAGTTCAGGAATATATTAATAACAACAGAACATGCAAAACAAGGATTCAGATTGCCTTCAGTTAAAGACAGTTACTTAGTACAGTGACTGCCATCAGTAATAGTCTGTTACTTGGTACGATGATTGCCATCAGTAATATACTGTTACTTGGTACGATGATTGCCATCAGTAATAGACTGTTACTTGGTACAGTGGCTGCCATCAGTAATAGACTGCCATCAGTAATAGACTGTTACATGGTACAATGATTGCCATCAGTAATAGACTGTTACTTGGTATAGTAATAGACTGTTACATGGTTCAGTGACTGCCATCAGTAGTAGACTGTTACTTGGTACAGTGATTGCCATCAGTAATAGACTGTTACATGGTACAGTGACTGCCATCAGTAATAGACTGTTACATTGTACAAGACTGTTACTTGGTACAATTATTGCCATCAGTAATAGACTGTTACTTGGTACAGTGACTGCCATCAGTAATAAGACTGTTACTTGGTACAGTGACTGCCATCAGTAATAGACTGTTACTTGGTACAGTGACTGCCATCAGTAATAGACTGTTACTTGGTACAGTGACTGCCATCAGTAATAGACTGTTACTTGGTACAGTGACTGCCATCAGTAACAGACTTTTACTTGGTACAGTGACTGCCATCAGTAATAGACTTTTACTTGATGCAATGATTGCCATCAGTAATAGACTGTTTCTTGGTACAATGACTGCCCCATCAGTAATAGACTGTTACATAGTACAATGCTTGCCATCAGTAATAGACTGTTACTTGGTACAGTGACTGCCATCAGTAATAGACTGTTACTTGGTAGAGTGACTGCCATCAGTAATATACTGATACTTGGTAGAGTGACTGCCATCAGTAATAGACTGTTACTTGGTAGAGTGACTGCCATCAGTAAGAGACTGTTACTTGGTACAGTGACTGCCATCAGTAATAGACTGTTACTTGGTAGAGTGACTGCCATCAGTAATATACTGTTACTTGGTAGAGTGACTGCCATCAGTAATAGACTGTTACTTGGTAGAGTGACTGCCATCAGTAATAGACTGTTACTTGGTACAGTGACTGCCATCAGTAATAGACTGTTACTTGGTAGAGTGACTGCCATCAGTTTAAGACTGTTACTTGATACAATGAATGCCATCTGTAATGGACTATTACTTATTTATCTTTGGGATATGACATTTCAACTTTCTCCCAAGTTAAACAGATCTCTGGATGCTTTCTTTGACCATAATATCAACCATTTGAAATATTATGAAAAACGGTAATAAAAACGGTATGTATTTTGCTTGTGGTACTCTCATAATAAAAAAAAAACATGCTAGATTCCTTTAAAGGAAAAAAATACAATACATATTACTGCATAATAACACAATTTATTTCCAACTTTTCTTGCTTATGCATCCTTTATAATTCTCATCCAATTTGGCTAAGTGATCAAACCCTCTCAAATCCCACAAAACCTCACTTTTGTAGGTGTTACAAATGAGGTCGAAGAGTCCCCCTTTTTCCCCTGTCCCCCCATTCCTGCTAACCCAATACTGGTCTACTGCCTGCCAGGCACATGTACATTCTCCCGTTAGCTGTCAGTTCAAGGTTGCTGGATCAATGAATCCAGCTCTAAACATTATTGCTCATCATAGAAGTTCCATGCTGTTGACACAAATGGTTTATTTCAGTTATCAAGCCAGCCACAGGATGGAAGGCTTATATTTCCAGAAGCCCTTATTCTCAAGACAACTTGGTTCTGTATAGAACTGATCTTTAATCTGTACAAAGTCTTATATAAGGACTGCACTTTGTAACAGATACCGAATCCAACAACCAGAGTTATTGAAATTATACATGAGAGCTGTAGCGTGGGTATATAATTTCAATCACCAGGGTAGTGGGTGGCTTTTGTACCATGTTGTCATGACAACATTCAATAACAAGCATGCATAAAAGTGAATAGTGCTCTTATCTTTTCTCAAAATAATTACAGCATGGCAAGTCTCCATCTACTTACCAATATGGAAGTTAATGTATAGGGAAAGACAAAGAAAACTCTCCAACATGGTACAAAGTGTAGTTAATGGAACATTGATTTGATGCAATTGAAAAAATTGACTGCACATAGCACCAGCAACATTTTAAAATATGTCATTACAATGCTTATTAAAATATGACTATGAACTAACAACACTGTCATTATACCCTCTCCAATAACTAACACACCATTTTATCCCTGGCTATGTCTGGGTCTGGAGCAAGGTCAAGGAACTGCAGCCCGAAGTAGTCCTTCTCAATGAGCTCCAGATGGTCAAACACCTTGTCCAGCAGGTGCTGCGCCTTAGAACGCTTCTACAATACAACAAAGCATCAGGTTGGTCAATAACATGGATGACATATGTTGATCACTGGTCACTGTCATTGCTTTTAAAACTTTGATGAACTTGCATGTTACTCAACAAACACGACAGTGACATTAAAATACATTAGACAGCAAGCAAAAGTCTTGTGCACTGCTTATGAGTGCTCCAACCTCTGTTCACAAGTACCATAGCCTCTGCTAATGAGCCATGTAAGCTCTGTCCATTAGTGCTGTAACCTCTGCTCATTAGGGCTGTGGCTTCTGCTCATGAGTAATGTAACCTGTGCTTATGAATAATGTAACCTCTATATATTAGTGCTGTAATCTGTGCTTGTGAGTGCTGTAACCTCTGCTCATGAGAACTGTAACCTCTGCTCCTGAGTACTGTATTCTCTGCTCAAGAGTGCTATAACCTCTGCTCATGAGAACTGTAACCTCTGCTCATGAGTACTGTATTCTCTGCTCAAGAGTGCTGTAACCTCTGCTCATGAGAACTGTAACCTCTGCTCATGAGTACTGTATTCTCTGCTCAAGAGTGCTTTAACCTCTGCTCATGAGTGCTGTAACCTTTGCTCATGAGTGCTGTAACCTCTACTCATGAGAACTGTAACATGTGCTCATGAGTACTGTAACCTCTGCTCATGAGTACTGTAACCTCTGCTCATGAGCGCTGTAACCTGTGCTCATGAGTACTGTAACCTCTGCTCATGAGTGCTGTAACCTCTGCTCATGAGTGCTGTAACCTCTGCTCATGAGTGCTGTAACCTCTGCTCATGAGTACTGTAACCACTGCTTATGAGTGCTATTACCTGTATTTGCAAAGACCTATGCCAATACTTACTTCTCAAACAACCTCAGTAGAAATGCTGCATTGTAGTACTTACATCAACTTCAAATGTTTGGTGTGAGTCGTCTAGGAAGTGTACAATGCATGTGATGACCTTGGGGGTGCGGTCGGCCGGAAAGTGCGCCATCTCGGACGCCTGCACATTATAGCTGCCTTGCGAATTCACTCTCATTGACATTGCCTCCTGCAACTCTGTAAAATACAACAACTTGGACGTTAACCATTTGTCACTCGACAGTTAACATTTTTTTATGAAAGTTTTACATTTTACAAAATGACTTCTCTTTCAATATGGACAGACATAGTCTTCATTTTTTCTAATAGTCATTTTGGTTTATAGTTAAGCCTGCTTATGTTAATGGACTCTAGAAATCAAGGAAGAATTATATCCATTATATGTGGACGGTGATTTATAGGGATTTATTAGTGAAAAAAAAAATTTCACTGTTAAAAACAAAATTAAATTTGGACTTTATTTGTTTGAAAATTTAGTATTTTCTCTCAGACTGAAATATTCCTTTCCTCAAAAACTACATTTAACTGTTCTCCTGTATATCTGTTTCAGGCATGTAATAAATAGGAGAAACACATCACAATCTACACTGAAACAAACAAAGCTACATTTTGCATAACTGTATGTTACATTAAGATATGTACAAAGTGTTTATATAGTGGCCAATTATAACTGACTCTCAGAGCTTGCAGTTCAATCGAACATTCTGCATCAAACGGGAGGGATAATTATGTTCTGCATCAAACAGTGGGGATAAAAACATTCTGCATCAAACGGAAGGGATAATATCTTTCCACATCAAACATCAGAGATAATAATGTTCTGCATCAAACAGTAGGGATAATAAACGTTCTGCATCAAAAAGTAGGGATAATAATGTTCTGCATCAAACAGTAGGGATAATAATGTTCTGCATCAAACAGTAGGGATAATAATGTTCTGCATCAAACAGTAGGGATAATAATGTTCTGCATCAAACAGTAAGGTAAATAATGTTCTGCATCAAACGGTAGGGATAATATTGTTCGGCATCAAACGGTAGGGATAATAGTGTTCTGCATCAAACGGTAGGGATAATAGTGTTCTGCATCAAACGGTAGGGATAATAGTGTTCTGCATCAAACGGTAGGGATAATAGTGTTCTGCATCAAACGGTAGGGATAATAGTGTTCTGCATCAAACGGTAGGGATAATAGTGTTCTGCATCAAAGGGTAGGGATAATATCGTTCGGCATCAAACGGTAGGGATAATAGTGTTCTGCATCAAACGGTAGGGATAATAGTGTTCGGCATCAAATGGTAGGGATTATAATGTTTTGCATCAAACAGAAGGGATAATAACGTTTTGCATCAAACTGTAGGGAAACTATTGACACCTTACCTACATGAACATGAGTTATTCTTATCTGAGTAATCATAAACAGAAACTCAACTTTCTCAACACTGAATTTTTCGTTCATTCATAACAAACACAGACACATTCATTCATTCAGCAGGAGGAAATAAGGTGGGTGGGGTGTTTATCTAGAAAACCCAGTCTCATGCAATTCTGATCTTATTTCTACAAAACATGATTGTACCTGTACAAGACATAATTAAATCATAACTCAACACCTCATAACAACATTTCCTCTAGTATTTCCCATGGTTTCTCTGGCACACAGTCAACCCCCCTGGTGAGGACAGATGGTGTGTTTTTGTGGAATACTCTTGCTATGATTACTGATATTGATGTGATAATAGTCCAATCATTGTTACATCTGCTCCACACTCCATACTAATGTATTTAAAGGATGCAGGTCTTCCTGTTTACCAAATTCTGAAGCCCAGTATGAATGAAGAAGGCAACATTGTAGGAAACCCCTGTTCCAATCAATTTAGAGCACTTCTGACAAGTGAATAGTCAGAAACAATACTGAGCTAGGAAAAACAAGATAAGACAATAGCAAATTGTTTGCTGTAGTAGAAAACTAAGAGTTTCTGGTAGTGGGATACTGCAATTCTCCTGCTGGCTTATCATCTTTCTACAGGGCTTATCAGCTGTCTAGGGCTTATCAGCTGTCTACTGGGCTTCTAATGTGAGACATGGCCTGGACACAGAAAGGAGATGGGTATTGCATGTTAACTGGTTTATTAGAAGCCTCAGCCACAAAATGACCCCTGGTTGATACTGTGTTTTTTCACAGCTCAGAGGGATGTTCCTACAGATTGGAAGCATGGCTTTTACATAGGGGTGGCTAGATGTTTGCCCAGGTTTCAAACAATACTGGAGATAGGCAAAGAATGGCTGAAGCCCTTGCAGTTCTGCTGTTCCTTTCATATCAAGAACATTATCATCACCACCCAGCCAACTGTTCAAGCACCGTGCTGGCTAACAATGATTAGAAGCTTCCAGTCCAATATGCAAAAACTATTATTGTTCAACAACAGCATAATTTTATCATCATTTATTTATTACTAAAGCAGTGGAATGAAGGTTTCTGTGACCGAACCTAAACATTTAATATTACGATGAAATTCCTTGCAGAATCTGGGCCAATCGATAGCCATAGAAACATTTATTGTTCTAGTAACCTAGAACACAATATCAATGATTTATTACATTAATACTCCTACATTGGGCAGAGATGATCCTGAGCGATCCCTAGATCCCTACGATACATGATGCAAAAACAGAGTACATTGACTTTGAATGTGTCTTATAGCTCTTACTGTTCAGGATCAGGTCTTCCCCAATGGGATCACTGGACAGATTCCCATTTCATCACTTAGAAGAGCACTGACAACCAAAAATCCATTAAGCAGATAACAGCCGCCAAATATCCATTAAGTAAGAACACAACTACCAAACTCCCAGTTAATCATTTATTTATTTATTTTTTGAAATGAGTAATTTAGAAGCACATTCATGAGCATTGCATGGCTGGCATAGATGCAATATAGACCTTTCGCGCTAAACACTAAGAAAGTTAGCATTGTCGTACCCATTCCGCTGACTTAGAAAACCAAAAATGAAGACTCACTTTAATACCTGGTTAGGTCTGGAAAACCTATCATTACAAGTTATGTTCAAGCATCTTCCTTAAGTTTCCTCATTTTACCCTTTCTACAACAGGGTTTGTTGGCTGTGATATTGTTTTAAATTTGGCTGGCAACTCTTTGCTCCAATGAGGTTGACAATTGTTAAAAGTAACAGAAATGGAATTAGTTAATAGTGTGCCTTCAGAAATGGTCTTCTTAAAGCAAGATGAATGGTTAAGTTCTTCATACTAGGTTTTGGTCTACACAACTCACAAAGACTGAGTAGCTGTTGAAAATGGAACGATCAGCTTTAATTAATCTTTGTTCAATAGATCTGACACTTTTTAGCACCCATCTAGCCATCAATGCAAGCCTCCATTTTTTTCCTGAGTACACATCCATAAAACATGGCACCTATGATTACTTAACATAATGATAAAACTAATCTTCCTGTTTATGAGAATTCCTCCAACCGATCATCAATTATGTTTATAAATGTATGCCAGTGATTTCCATGTGGTTCCATTTCTACCCGATCTCAGAAATGTCTGGTTTATGGCTAAAGAAGCAGCTTTTTATCTTCCAAATGCTCCTGTCTGTTCTCTTATTAAAATCAAAGGAAAGTAATGTTTACAGAATCCACTGAGATGGTAAAGACTTAAAATACATATTAACTTTTTCAGAAAGATCTTTCCAGAGAAGTATCTCCATGGAAAACTGATTTCCATCGTCTGCACCAAGCAACACCAAGGGGAACATTGCTTTTAACACCATTATATGCCATTTAGCAGTTAGAAAACAATGAGGTTCAGTTATTAAGTGATGTCTTCTAAGTACCTATTGTTGTGGCATTACACATTAAAAAACAACAACTTTGTGTTCATTTTCAATACTGGCTCAAATTCAAATATATAGAAAAGCAATAAACTATGACAAACTATGATATTTTCAATTAACAACTGAACGCACACTTATTCATGCACAAGCGGAACACAATCTCAATACACATTTAAGACAAAAATATTATCTATGAAGAAAAAATAATTCCTATTAACCAATCCCTCATTCAAACTTGCTGAAAGACAACCTGCATGGACAACAAGGTTTTATACAATTGGCTGCCAGTGTTTGATTTGCATTACCAGTTATTACAAATTACATGTACATGTCAAAACAGCTGGCCATCTGTCCCAACCATTATGGCCAGTCTGTTAGCCCACTACTAGACAACTTAGTAATTTTATTAATATATTGTTCATGGTTTTTTCCATCCATTCCACATTGACCAACATGACGTCCTACTTTCATTACTACCAATCTGTGCAAAATCCTCCACTAATAATTTAACTACATTAGTTTTGAAAAACAAGAGGCCCAAAAGGGCCTATGCTCTACTGGCATGGCTTTTGTGGTCATATCAATCCAGAGCATGTATGTATGGGTAAAAGGCAACAGTTTATGTTTTGTGTTTGGGTTACCTGAAAACGTAGCACGTTCAACATCTGAGCCCAGAAAGTATTGTAAGCAGATTAGTTGCATGAACTATTTTAGTATGTGCCAAGTAAAAGTCATCTGACAAAAAAAAAATGCTTTCAAAACTGTACTCATGGCAAAAATTTCCGTAGTTTTAAAAGTTAAAAAAAGTTGGTCAAAAGGTCAAAGTCAAGGGCATCCTAGGACAACATTGATCAATTTGAACAAACATTCACAATCAATTGTGCTGAGATGGATGCACGAACACACAAAAAGATTTTCAAACCTTTCCAGATTTATGTTTACCAAACCTGTGAACCTTGGGTGTGGCCAGTAATGACACCAGGTGCATAACTTAAACATTCACAACCAATTTTGTTAAGATGAATGCGCAAACTACAGAACTTAAAGCTAAAAAATGGCCTTTGGGCTTTCAACAAGAACAAGGCAGAGTAATTCACAAAATCAACTGCATAAGCAAAAAGCAAATTGTCTCTCAAAATCCTAGACTTGCAAATTGTCTCCCTTAACTCTAGACTTGAATTTACATGTACATGTAAACTTGGCTAAAAATAGAATTCGCTCATGCAGACCTGGCTAAGAATAGAAAGCATTTATTTAAAACTTTCATGGCCCATAATCTAGGCATTCATGGGCGGATCTTGCTGGTTTTCGAAAGGAACCTAGCTCTAATGGATTTCTAGACACTGTACAAGTTTCATCGAGATATAATCAAAACTGAAGACTGTATCGTGTTCACAACCAATTGTATACACAATAGCATTTTTTTTATACTATCAAGGGCCATAATGTAGGCATGCATGGGCGGATCTGACTGGTTTTCGAAAGGAACCCAGCTCTAATGGATATCTAGATACTGTACAAGTTTCATCGAGATACAATCAAAACTGAAGACTGTATCCTGTTCACAAGCAATTGTTAACAGACGCACAAACGCACGACCGCACGGATGCACATACTACGTACACATTACCATCGCATAAGCTCTTCTGGCCTTTGGCCAGTAGAGCTAAAAATCTTAATTAAGAAAATAAGCTTAAATCTAATACCAATACAACAATTCATCACACAACAACATATCCCTACACATGAATTACCTGCTTCTATATTTCTATCTATCGTCCTGTGCACTAGACATGGGCTACCAGTGGTGAGCATCTCACTGCTTGGATTATCACCTTTTTTCATTTCAATTTTCACAGGATCACAATCAACATTCCCTTCCACTACCTGGATGTCACACAGATCATCATTATCTACACTCTCAGTAATTCCCTCCCCTGTCTGTAAGTCTGTATAACCGTCACAGGAGATTATCTCCCCTGGTCTGAGAAGAGTTATTGTCCCTGATGAAACGTGGGTGGTTATTGTCGCAGTCTCAAAGCATGGATTGTGATAATGTTCTACACTGACCATGGTAAACACAAAAAGTGAAAGAAGAATTGATGTATGTCCTCTCAAATATAATGGACACTGATATGAAATGTTCAAATACTCTCCAAGCCATGAAACTGTCAATATTTCATGGTGTAAATCAGGGATCAGCAATGTCAGCCGTTAAAGAAATCACAGAATGTCAATATCCAAGGATATAAATAACACTGCTTATTACAGTTATTAACATCAATACAACCAGCTATAATATTCACACTTGACTTTCATGCTCCGTGCAACATTTGGTTCACTGTGAGTTCCCAGCATTTCAGTGAATTACATGCCATTGTGTTGAAGCAAATATTCGGATCATGTCCCCACAGAAAGGTCACCATGAATTTACTTTTAAAACAATTCCTTCCATGTCTGCCAAGTTAACAGTGCTATAAAATCTATAGAGGCTTTAACAGGTAACCAGCCCATTAAATCTAGCAGCTATGTCCTGTAGGTTATCCTCATGAATTAAGATGCTTCCAGGATTGAAATCTCGACCAACCTCCACCTACACACAGAAGCAGACAAAGTTTCAAGACTAAACAATTTAAAACAAAAACCCATTGCTCTAAACAATATCAACTCTTCTGTTATGAGCAACACTTATTGTAGAAGCCATTGCTGTTTAAATCTGATGTTGTATTTTGACCAAAACAATTTGATATAGTCAGTGTTTGTATTAGTGTTTACACCCATGTTTCCACCAATAAAATCAAGGATGGGATTTATATTAAGAAAGCCTCTGATGAAACCAACCGCCAAATTTCCATTAAGTCTTAATTAGTGTTATAAGTGTTTGACACTAAGAAAGTTAGCTTTTTTTATCTTTCAAACAATTAATTAAAGCTCTTCTGCCCAATTATTTGGTAAGAAAACAAAAAATACACACAAACTAGTGAATAAATATTGATAAAAGAACTTCAGAAGTTTTCATATTAAATTGATGCTTAGTGTGCACATAATATTCGGGTACTCCTCACTGGATTCACCTTTGGAGTCTTTCATAGACTGAGCCCTTGACTGACCCCTTCAATGTAATTCATTTCCATTCTCCAGAATTAGTACAGCTATATGAAATACAAAATCTAACCAAACATCATCAGTGTTTTCATGTGTTATTCCAAGTACACATCATTAGATTATTCATTTCTGTTAAGTATGAATATATTTCCCTCCAAAGTGGGCAATCCACATTAGAGCCTGTAAATTATGTCCATTTTGTAACACAATCATCCTGATTGTTACATACAGTACTAACAGTTTCATGATGGTAGCAATTTAGAAGTTTTACAATCCCATTATAGTGTGAGTCACTAGCTGTACCTATCTTTTCATGTACAATAGTCACCTCAATAAAATACTTACTGAATACATCTTAATAGTACAAAGTAATTTTACAAAACTTCAGCAATCAGAGCTTTCAGTGACTCAACAATCAGGGGCATACATAGGCATACATTTCAAGACCTCGATTAAGTGTACAGACATACAGTTCAAAATGCTCAAGGTACGCCCCTGACAATGACAGCGGTGAGCTTTATACATGAAAAGAAGTCCAGAATGATGTTAAATCTACAGCAAAACAGCAATCAATGATATGGTTATAAAATACAAAAACTGCATTGCATCATAAAAAAATGTCACAAATGCACACCCCTGGGGCCATTTCAAGAATACTCCTAGGATTATTTCTGTAGTATGTAAGGGTAAAAACCTGCCGCCATGCTAGCTCAGTTGGTTGGAGAGCAGTGCTAGTGTTCTGGCGGTTGTGGATTTGAGCCTAAAGACTTGGCACAACATTCCTCCCGGGTTTACTTTATTGCATATGTAGGAGTGATTTCTAACAGTAGAATTGCACTGTTTTAAATCCTTCCTAAGAACAAAACTGCTCAAAGACTTCCTGATGAAACAGCCCAAGCACCCCTGAAAACCTTACAAAATACAGTGATTTCCCTAATACTCATTTAAAGACATTTGAAATCTGGCTGCTAAACCAAGTGTTCCACACAACTGTGTCATTTGACATGTAGAAACCCAGGGTGGGGACTCGAGCAATATGGACATCACATTCTATTGTAACTTGCTTAATTATTGAAAACCAATCAATGCTTCGATAGTTTTGAGGACAAAAGATCAATGTTAATTATCATATCAATGTTATATAACATCTGTGCAAAAATCTGGCATCAAGTAGCTTGAATAATCATTGACTCTTCCATAATAAATGAGCATTGTTTAGACTGAAGAGAATAATTACTTTCAAGTTATTAAGCAATTAATTTCCCAGAGATTCAATTAAGTGGGTAACATTGCTTAAACAGACAGTTTTAGTCCTAAATGTACTACATGCCTGGAGGTATTTTGCCTTAAATAGTTCCAAGTGTGTATGAACTCATAACAATCAAACAATTGGCCTTCCTGAGTGCCCTACAATGTCGCGTTTTAATTCCATAAAAAACAATACAATACTCCACCTCTTTCAAATTCACTGTTTGCATAAATGTCTACGACTGTACAAAAACAACAAATAGCAAGAACACTGCACAGTTACACAATATGCTGAACCCTCGACCCAGCTTTGTAAATATTTAAATCTTAAAACACAAACAGTTCCAAACACAAGATGTCACTACACAATCTGGCTGAGACTTTGTCTTGTTTACTATAAAGCAGCCACAATTATTGGCAAAATGTTTCTCAGTCAAGATCAAGCAATGACCCAAAGAAACTATGTCTCATGAAATATTTTCCAATAATGGAGCTGCAAGTGATTTTCAGAATACACAACTCCAATATTTGACACACAGAGACAATTCCAGGCTCGATTATTTAATTGAAACCTCCCCTATCTGGACTCTAGAGGGTATTAATAGACAAGCGGAATTCCAACGAATATATAAAACATTACATTGACTCTCCAGTCAATGTAAAAGACAATAGGGACTTATGTATATTTGGTTACTGGGCTGAAACTAGAAAGCAAGTAAATAACGACCCTGGTTAGGGAGGCGGTCTTGGTCAGAAACAAGGTCGCTAGTTAAAGAGACCCTGAGCTGGGAGGGCAGGCTGGGTTGCATAAAAAAGGTGGCAAGTACAACAGACCCTGAACTGGGTGGGCAATCCTGGTACAGAAACAAGACAGAAATGAACAGACTCTGAGCTGCAAGGATGGTCTGGGGGCAAGAGTAAGTTGGCAAGTAAAAGGTTGGACACAGTAATACATATATGACCATCATCTCAAGTAATACCTCTTGATCAATACATAGGAAACATGGGAAGTCCCCAAATATAGCAATTGTGTTGGTGGATACCCCTTTTATTTGTACTGGTAGAGAAACAGCCGCTTACCCTGACAAGCCAGGATTACCATGTGTGTAGGCCAACACTGACTTCATCATGCCAGGAGTATCACTTGAGTAGGGAAAGGTGTTGGCATCAGGAGTTAATCAATTAAACAATGCCCCAGAAAAACTACTTTCTTCTCAGAAAGTGTAACAATGTTTATTATACAAACATCTGTACTTCTCAATATTCTGATCCTGGAGCTACAAGAATATACAAAGGTGTAAACAAAATTGGGATGGTCATAATAGTATTAGAGCAAAGTTTTATGTACATTTACTAGTAGTGGTGTATCCACAGCCTAGTGGTAAAACGGACGACTGTAAGCAGGTTCGATCCCCTGTCTCACCATGAAAGATACTAACCATCCTCCCAGGGAGTTAAATGGGTGCTGAAAATCAAGCCTAGGTACCAAATCAATCCTAAGATTCTTAACAAAACTGCCCCGACCGGAGTTACATTCTGTCAGTCCACAATGACCCACAATATAACAAGACAGGGACCAACACCCATAGTATATTGGCATCTCAAAATGAGCCTACCATTTCTATCCAAAAAATAAATTCCAGGTATACTATAACCAAAACCATTCTTTTATCAACAACTTGCAGGGTGAAGTCAGGTCACGAGGTTTTACCTAATTTTTGATAAATTGAAGCCCTGCTCAAAATTGGATTTTTTTTTAGCATTTTGCACCATTGTGAAATTTCCATGGCACATTACTTTCATATTACAAATCAATAATATTTAGAATAAACTGACATTTGAGATTGTGTTAGCACTGTTAGTCATTCAGTACACTCCCTTCTGTCAGAATGGTAAATCATTGGAAATAGGGAAATTCAGGCCATACAAAAGGGTTGAACCCCCTGGGGTCAACACAGCAGACGGAACAAATCATGCAACTAATCATGGAATAATCAGCTGTAATCAGTCTGAAATCATGCCATCAAACAAAATCAATCAAACCATTCCATTGCTAAACAAATGAACCAAAGTTGGTATAACCTCACCAATACATAACATAGTTGGAAGAACTGGACACTGTATCAAAGCATCTGAATCAAAATGCTCCAAAACCATCCATATGCATGCGATTATAGACTTATTTTAATACCTGAGAATTTGAAGTTGGGTATCCGAAAGTCTGCCATGCCGACAATACTGGAGTCCTGCTCCACAGAGTCCTGCCACTCCCAAAGCTGTGTCCGCAGCTGAGACCACGCCTTCTTCATATCTTAATCCCTTATAATTATTAACCGTTGTATAACAAGCAAAAATGCAATTCTTTCTCTCCCTTTATGATAAAAACCCTTAATCACACCATTGTGTCACATACAAATATTCCTTCTTTCAGAATTTCTGGATTGTTTCCCCTTTTTTTGTTTATTATTATTTCAGTATATTTTCTTAAAATTTTACGTGCACCACTTTTCTAACAGGTATGATGTATAACCATGATAAACCACCTTCCCCTATAGCATACAGGACTCATTAGTAAATGAGCACACACTGGGTGTGTATCATTCACAACCTCAAGTTGTTTCTGTCAAACTCCTGGATGCTGATAAGCCCAAGCACAGGTAAGTATCCAAGGACAACAAATATCACATACTTTTGACAACTGCTTTGCAAGTTCTACTACTTTTTGTGTTACTCTTTACTTGTGATTTCACAACAGTCCTTATCTTATTTCTTTACTGTTTTTTATGCTGCCTTTTTGTAAGCTTCAAGACTGTTCAGATAATATACAACAATCAGTCCATACAATTTGATTTCAATTACAACCATCTACAACACTGTCAAATGAGAAAACCACTGATTCAAATTTTACAATTTTATAACAATTTGGCTCAAAACAACTTGTTCCAGGTATTTAAAGCAAACACAGATTAAGAAGTAGGACTTAATTTCTTGTGAATATCATTTTTTGGCTAAACCATTTTCCGTCCTGCAATCATCTTCTTAGCAATATCAATGAAATTTATACAGAATTAATAAAAAAAAAATAATCTTAAGCATGCTTTCTGTATCAGACAAAAAGTATCCAGTACTTAAAATTCCATGTATTTTATATCTCTAAAAAAGCTTACTATTATTGAATAACACAATTAATCATTTCATTTCACTCCTGGTTACAGATCCTTGTTGATATATCCAAAAAAGCACCAGCCTTGGCCAGAATATTTATTGCATTCACGAAAGTGCCCCCACCGAAAGTGCCTCAACCGAAAAACATATTAGTGTTTTGTATGTTGCTCACACCTATCAGTAACAACAATCACTTCTGCAGGCTTCTGATAAGCCCAGCCACACAGCTTGGCTGCACAATAAGGCCAACTGCAACAAAGTGTTGTTTTCAAAACAGCGATGGAAGTCACAAAGATACATTCCAATACAGGTGAATGAATTAAAATGTGACTTGACACAGTGTCCCAGATAAAACAAGAACAAAAAGATTTAAAATCATAAGATGTTGGTGAGTTTCATGTTGCTTCTGATATATTCCAGCTGTAGAGAATGGATGTTTATATAGGGCTAGTTATGAAGGGTGCTGCACTCTGTCCATTGGAAGAACCCTTCTGCCATCAATGAAACCAGCTTCGGCACTCTTCTGCCATCAAGGAAACCAGCTTGGGCAATCTTCTGCCGTCAAGGAAACCAGCTTGGGCACTCTTCTGCCGTCAAGGAAACCAGCTTGGGCACGTTTCTGCCGTCAAGGAAGCCAGCTTGGGCACTCTTCTGCCATCAAGGAAACCAGCTTGGGCACTCTTCTGCCTTCAAGGAAACCAGCTTGGGCACTCTTCTGCCGTCAAGGAAACCAGCTTGGGCACTCTTCTGCCGTCAAGGAAACCAGCTTGGGCACTCTTCTGCCGTCAAGGAAACCAGCTTGGGCACTCTTCTGCCGTCAAGGAAACCAGCTTGGGCACTCTTCTGCCATCCAGGAAACCAGCTTGGGCACTCTTCTGCCTTCAAGGAAACCAGCTTGGGCACTCTTCTGCCATCAAGGAAACCAGCTTGGGCACTCTTCTGCCTTCATAGAATGAAATGCTTAAGGCTGTCAAACATTTTTTTTTATTAAAACTTCTGAGTATAAATATATACAAAATTTACATATTTGGCAGCTGAAACCTAACATTATTTTAAATACAATTCCTCACATTTTCAGTAAAATTCATAATGTTTATGTTATTCACAGCCCTTTACAGTGTACCCTTATATCCCTGTACATTGTCTGCAGCACCCTGTCCCTTTTTATTACCTAGGTAAAACCCCTAAATATGTCTTTAAACTAGGGTTATAAAAATGGACAGTATGATAAAGGAAGTTTTACATAATGAAATGTTCAAAATCAAACATTTCTTTCAGTTGCCCGTGATTGAGATCGGATAAATGCAACATAGTTATCATATTAACTTATACATTCCCGACAACAAGGTAACACAGCTCAACATGAAATACATTCTGCAAAGTAAAAACATATATTAGATACGATCACTTCCACGTTTTTGACACAACTAGCTGCCAAAATCATTATCGCAAATGGTTAAAGAAATACTCACAATCATAGGGTAAATTAAATATAAGGCTTTCTGAAACATGTTCAGTTTTACATTTTTTCAATATACATCCAACAAATTAAATTCAAATGTTAACCAAACATTGATTTCAAGTTGTAATGTATAAATACAGAGTAAATTGATGAGCAGATCTGCTGAATGAAGACAGGGTGACCAGTCTACAAGTACCCTTCTGGAAAAGCCATTTATATATTCTTTAATCATCCTAATAACAATGGTTTTCAATCATCAAAATGCTTTTACCAGACCAGAAAGGCTATATTCCACTAACTCATTTCCCATAACATTCTTCAGGTACATTTGTATGGTTTAACATCAATGGAGATGGAACTGAAGGATGTTTATAACTGAGTATTAATGGAGATGGAGTTAAAGGATGTTTATAACCGAGCAACAATAAAGATGGAGTTGAAGGATGTTTATAACCAAGCATCAATGGAGATGGAATTTAAGGATGTTTATAATTGAGTATCAATGGAGATGGAATTAAAGGATGTTTAAAACTGAGTATTAATGGAGATGGAGTTAAAGGATGTTTATAACCGAGCAACAATAAAGATGGAGTTGAAGGATGTTTATAACCAAGCATCAATGGAGATGGAATTTAAGGATGTTTATAATTGAGTATCAATGGAGATGGAATTAAAGGATGTTTAAAACTGAGCAACAATGGAGATGGAACTAAAGGATGTTTATAACTGAGGATCAATGGAGATTTTATTAAGGGATGTTTATAACTGAACGAACATCAATGGAGATGGAATTGAAGGATGTTTATAACTGAGCATCAATGGAGATGGAATTAAAGGATGTTTATAACTGAGCATCAATGGAGATGGAATTAAGGGATGTTTATAACTGAACGAACATCAATGGAGATAGAATTGAAGGATGTTTATAACTCAACATCAATGGAGATGGAAATAAAGGATGTTCATAACTGAACATCAATGGAGATGGAAATAAAGGATGTTTTTAATTGAACATCAATGGAGATGGAACTAAAGGATGTTTATAACTGAGCTTCAATGGAGATGGAATTAAAGGATGTTTATAACTGAATGAATATCAATGGAGATGGAGTTAAAGGATGTTTATATCTGATCATCAATGGAGATGGAATTAAAGGATGTTTATAACTGAGCATCAATGGAGATGGAATTCAGGGATGTTCATAACTGAACAACAATGGAGATGGAAATAATAGATGTTTAGAACTGAGCAAAAATGGAGATGAAATTAAGAGATGTTTATAACTGAGCATCAATGGAGATGGAATTAAAGGATGTTTATAAGTGAGCATCAATGGAGATAGAATTAAGGAATGTTTATAACTGCTTGCATCAATGGAGATTGAATTAAAGGATGTTTAAAACTGAGCACCGATGGAATTAAAGGATGTTTAAAACTGAACATCAATGGGGATGGAATTAAAAGATGTTTATAACTGAGCATCAATGGAGATGGAATTAAAGGATGTTTATAACTGAGCACCAATGGAGATGGAAATAAAGGATGCTTATAACTGAGCACCAATGAAGATGGAATTAAAGGATGTATATAACTAAGCATCAATGGAGATGGAATTAAAGGATGTTTATAACTGAGCACCAATGGAGATGGAAATAAAGGAATTGTTTATATCTGAGCACCAATGGAGATGAAAGTAAAGGATGTTTATAACTGAGCACCAATGGAGATGGAATTAAAGACAACAAGCTTGATTTAATGCAGTATTTTATCTGCAAAGGTCTAATTTAAGTTTTGACACACATGTTTCATATGACAATATTTCTGCATCTTATGAACTCAATTTAACATCCAAATTCAATATTTCTCAGTTTCTTTAGTATTACATACAAGTTTTACATGCCATTCACCAAGAATTGCTTTGAAAATGGTTAACAGAGAAGGAAAGATAATAACCGAAAATACTCAAACTGAATCATACCAACAGTTGTCTAATCATAACCTAACCATTGGAGAGTTGACCTTGTACAGGAATAGCTCTTGGATGGTACCAATTTTGCCTAGTTTTGAGAAACCCATCTCAAGCCCAGAAGTCCGGATGTATGATTGTGCGCATTATTTAACTGTTTCACTTAAATGCAAGTACATTTTGTCAATTTGTGCATTATGCATACATGCTATTAAAAAGGCTTTAAAGAGAGCCATGTTTTGACACGGTTATAATACTTCTGTTTGTGCATATGAACTTTTTAGCATTTCAATGGTTTGAAGAACTGAAAAATTTTGCTGCTAACTGTGCCATTGGAATGTCAATGCTTTATCCTGATGATCATGCAATCAAAAGACTCGCTGCCACTATGAGCACCTCACAAATTATGCATCTTCTGATGATAACTTTACTAAGAAAGGAGGGCTAAGTGTCATATTTCTGCTATGGAGCATGTCTTCACTCTTTAACTCGAGACAAAGTGATTCAAAGTGTTGAATTTTACATTCAACAGAGCCGAGGCAAGAACCCTCTGTGATTGTCAAAACCATTTTAAGTGGTAAAACTGACTGCACACATGTGTCGGGTAGTACCATTTGATGATCTCCCCTCTAAATAATGGCATTCTGATTGTGTTTTGATTAACTGGTTGACAAATGTGTTCATTTGCAATTAGTAGTTACTACCCAACATGAACTAAAAATAAATTTATGGCATCAATTTAAGAGATGTCCTACTTCTGTCAAATTATTATTTCACTGTGTTGATTCATCTAATTCAAAACTATATATAAGTATTCTCCTTGTCGTGTTTAATTAGCTATGGTGGACAACATTTCACTTAATTTCAAAAAGATGAATGTACAAAGGTTTGGAATGGAATTGTCTTATTCAGGGGTAAAGACAGGGACAACGACGAATCATTTGAAACATGTCCACAAATCTCTTAAACAAGAAACTGTAGTATTTTTACTAATCATTCCGTTGTATGACATGCTGATTAACAATAAATTGCTTTTTTCCTGAAGTTAAATGGAAAACACAAATTTCTTAATAAATATTTTTACTAATGTTTAACATTAATCTCCTTGAGAGGACTCTATGATAAAAGTAGAAAATCATGATGTCATAACATGTGTGTAAATAAGTTACTGTAAACGGCTTTAATGTGAATAAATGATCAGGAAATTAAAAAAAATATACTGGATTAATTTGCATCAAGATTTATGATATACACTGTAACAGGTATACAGAATGTTTGATTTGGATAATGAAGTCATTAATACTTGCAGACTATAATACTAGCGGGTATTTTAACATTTGTACAACTTGTACAATGAAACCTGTATATATCTACTGTAAACATGCTTACAGGCAGTAATAAATTTCTATGACTATGACGGCATTGTTTTTCATATTTTATGTCCCATGTACACATTTATGAAAATCTGTAAATGTGGATTCACTTTCATTTAATTTTCTATGTGTATTTGTCTTACTCATCAATAGCCTACCATGAGAGCGGAGTATGAAGAAGGTTGACTTAAGAAAGTACAGGGAGTACCTGTGGAAAATTACCAACAGGAAGGACCTTGAGCTAGGTTGACACAAAGTATATACAAGTAGTGTATGAATCTAGAGCACATGAAGACGCCACACCGGTGACACTTTAATAATACCTGAATCTTCTTTTAAACCATCTTGTCAAGATATTTGTAAAAAAGTGGTTTCCATCTACTACAGTGAATGTATTTCAACATTAGCAGTTGAATGTAGACATTAGCAGTTGAATGACACATTATTTGGCCATTTTCAATCTAAATCATGTGTAATTCACTAATTGTGAGAAGTTATCTGAATTCTTAAGCTGTAATCAGGTAAAGCCATGTCTTTGTGACACAATACTTTGTTCATCACCAATAACAAATAAGCGTGTCTTATTAAATAGTAAAATCAAATAACTAAAATTCGCTAGACATAATGGCCAATTAGTGAATTAGCGTGTAAACTATCTTTGATACAGGTGTGTTCGAATTCTTCACATATTTTAAATGGAATTCAACCTACCGTCCAGTGCGAGCGGCAAATCAGGTTCCAAATAATGTAAAATTCATTTGTTTAAAGCTATATGTATCTGAAATTCTTAATAAACACGGAATTTTGGCAAAATAACTGTAAATTTGGTCGCAGGAAGTTCGGTCATAATTCAAGATGGCGGATTCACAACAATGTCACGTGACCCCTCGCGCACTTGTCGATTGTCTCCTCACCTGAATCAGGTAAATGACTTCAAAGGAATGTGAGATTGACCCGGTTTACCCTAAATCTGTAATGTGAACAAATTCAAACAATGAAAAACAACTCAAAATTTATAAATAATATATGTTTAATGTTTGAAATTGGGATTTTAAATAGAGCTTAATAGTTGAAAATAGTACAGTATTTACAAGTCAATAATAATATTAATGATACGATTTCAATATAGAGCAGTCGGTCAGTATGACTCATAATACACTGTAGTTCATGCATTCCTTTATATATATAAACAACTTATGTATATCACGATGATGGGCTACATACAGAAAAGTTCTTTCTTATCAGTTGGCGTATTAATTATTTATTTATTTTTAATTAGAAGAATTCTTATCTTTTGTGATATATACACGCATTCCGCCAATCCTTCAATCCATCCGTCTACCAATCAACCATCCATCCAGTATGCATCTATCCACCCATCTGTCCGTCAATCCGTCCGTTAGCCTGCCCGTTCGTACCGTCCGTTCGTACGTCCGTTCGTCCGTCCCTCCGCCCGTCCGTCCGTCCGTCCGTCCGTCCGTCCGTCCATCCATCAGTATGTCATCAATCAATCAATCGTTGCCACACTGGTCCCGGCTTGCGGAGCGATCACCGTGCTCGGGTTCGTGAGTAATAACCTGATTCTCTGTTTTAGAGCAGTTAGACATCGCCTAACCCCGCCTTTCCGAATGGCCCGAGTTGTCCTACCACAAACGGCCGGCGACTGACCCCATATTCAACGGCTTTTTACATGGAATTTTCACCAAGTTCAGCACCCGCGGCTTCTCAGTGTATGCTTACGCCCCACATCGTGGCCACACCCACATACTCACACCGCGTGGCTTCCCGGGGGTTCGTATTGTTGCAACTGCTCGGTATACTAGTATGCTTGACGTTTGAACAGGGCCATCCATATCAGGCGTTGTTCATTCGGCGGTTGGGTTGCTTTTCTCGCGCAATCTTCTCTCGACGTTCAAAGAGTGGCTCACCACGAGTGCTTCCTTGGCCTCCGTATGTTCTGGTTTGTCTTGCTCCTCGTACGCCCGCCTGTCATCTCGGGGAAACTCTCATAGGGAGGTCCCTAACCTAAAAGGGCACGTCTCCATCAACGTAAAACGGCCACGGGGCACGCGGGACTCAGTCCCTGCAGCGGATTCACAAATTGACCCGGCCCCAATATCACAAAAAAATACTCAAGTCAAATCTCAATATGAACTCAATTTACCTTATAAAATAGTATGATTAAAAATGTTGAATGTTTTTTATAGTTTTTGAAAACGTATTGTCTCAAAGACTGTGTTGATAAAAGGATATATCAATATTTCAAAGAAACCTAACTCTAGAGGGAAAAATATACTTCAGTTATTGTTAAAAAACAATGAATTGCACTCAAATACATTTTTGGCTGTAGAATATTTCATACATGCCATATCCCCCGGCGGGGGGGGGGAATCCCCCGGAATTTTGACCCATCCCCTGGTATCCCGCTGGGGGATCCATATCCCCTGGAATTATAAAAGAAAAAAAAAACTTAGTCATCATGGTCCTTCATGGAATTTCACACTCATAATATTATTGATGATTTCCACTGTCAACCTTAAGCAAGTATTTAAATTCAGTTCAAATACCAAGTCCAAAAATAATTGTAATTTTAGTGTATTTCTGTATTATTTCTTATATTATAAATGCAGATATTGCGCAAATTTTCGTCGCGTAAAAATTCCCTGGTGTAATATCAAATTCCCCTGGAATTCAATCCAAAATCCCCTGGGAAGCCTCTCAGAAATATGGCATGTATGATATTTTCCCCTTGGAATCTTGACTTAAGACATTAATCAACATATTCTATAATAAAATTTTCCCCTTAAAATGTGTAAAAACATATATGATTTTTAATTACTTTTGATGCTATGTGATGAATTGAATTGAGACTGAGACCGAGATTTGACTTAAGTATTTGTGTGATAGTGGGGCCCGTTCTAGTGTCCAACTCTAACCTCGGGTCAGAATTAAGCATATCAATAAGCGAAGAAAAGGAAACTAACAAGAACTCCAGCAGTAACGGCGAGTAAAGCGGGAAGAGCTCAGCAGCGAACGGACCGCGTGAATTTTGGAATATAAGTGGCTCGTAAACTCTACGTAAGGATAAAATACTGGTACGATAGCGCCCCATATGGAACAGGAAACCGTTAAGGGAAGTTGAAAAAAAACTTTCAAAAAAAGATTATGTATACATTACACCGCAAAGAAGCAATTATGTTGATCAACAGAGTCGGCACGGGAAATCCAGCCCAGCATGCGGCGGCCGCCAGCAGTGGGGATTTGTCTCGACCGGCGCCCTTGTTACTCGCATGGTGCACATGTTTTGCCTCCGAATGGCACGACCGGTTCGATGGCGTTCATGTGCCCGGTGGCAAGGTTTCTTGAGGTGTTTTCGTAAAAGACGCCAAGGTGGACAGGTAGCAGAACCGAGGACGCTTGCCGCGGCTAAAGGCTTCCGGACAGCCGGGTGCGTCCGACTAGGACCCCACTATTTGCGAAGGTCCTAGACCGCGTGCTTGGTACGGACTCGTCTCTCGATCCGGGGTCACTTCGGGTCAATGGTAAATAGATCTAAAATCCACCTGATTGATAAATGTACATGAACCCTTTAACGGTGTAGAATTTACTTCCGAGCAGGTTCCCCACAGGTCGGGCACTTGGAAAAGTCTTGCCCCTGCGCCTCACCACATGCGCGCCGATAAACATCAATATGTCGAGGACAGTTTTCTTTGTGATCGAGCCGCGCTAGTTTTCGTTCAAAAATACAAAGCAAAGAAAGAGAATTCTGTTATTTTTCCAATGCGAACTTTTCACTGCTTATTTCCCATGTCAAATGATAACATTTATGAAGGGGGAAATAAATGTATGCATGCAAATAAATATTCAATATTAATTTGGTTATGGATGAGAAAATGTCAATCTTGTTTAAATCAATAAGTGTAAAATCACTCAAGTTATGTTTTATCAACAGCCGCATGATGTTCTAACGCATCTGCTGTCAAGGTTTCACATTGAGCGTGATGTCATCCCGGTCATAGATGGTGGTACCGGTCAGGGATGGCGGTACCGGTCAAAGATGGCGGTACCGGTCATAGATGGTGTTACCGGTCAAAGATGGCGGTACCGGTCATAGATGGCGGTACCGGTCACATATGGCGGTACCGGTCATAGATGGTAGTACCGGTCATAGATGGCGGTACCGGTCAGGAATGGCAAACATGCTTGGTTTTGTGTCGTTTGCCGGTGTCATCGTCCGCGTCATTCGCGGCGTCATACTTTAATTTCAG
The DNA here is from genome assembly GCF_026914265.1 of Mya arenaria. Classification (NCBI taxonomy): domain Eukaryota; kingdom Metazoa; phylum Mollusca; class Bivalvia; order Myida; family Myidae; genus Mya; species Mya arenaria. Next base: position 62,609,934 of record NC_069122.1, read on the forward strand.
CACATTTTGAATGACATTTTGGCCTTTTGTAGCCTTTTATTATTGTATATACGTATGTCATGGCCAGTAGACGACTCCTTTTGATTTGGTGGGGCAGTAGGTCAAAGGTTTATGTCATTTTTGGGGGCAGTAGGTCAAAGGTTGATCTCATGTTAGGGGCAATATTTTTCTAAGGTTGATGTCATTTCTGGGACAGTAGGTCAAAGGTTGATGCCATTTTGGGGAAAGTAGGTCAAAGGTTGATTTGATATGATTTAATCTTTATGATCTGCTCTCGACATGCGACTCATTTGGTTCGCGGAATTCTTGTTATAGCGGATTTAATGGAACTTTTATCATTGTCAGCCACAAGAGGATTTGTATTTCTTATGTATTAGGAACTACCTTGTCAATTACGTCTAGTCTCACATGTGGGCGCACATGTCATTCTTGAAGCGATGTTGTCCTTCAACAAGTCTCAAATATTGGCTGTATATATGTCTGTATTCAGGAAGTATAGTTCGCCACATAAAACAACGCATGGATTCCGAAGGGGACATTTTAACATGGCCAGTGCCTCGATTTGACTCCCGGAGAACTAATCACTGCCACCTGCTATATTAGGTGTATTCAACCCTGTGTACTCTTAGTCTACATTTTTCCATTCTGTGAAGTAAAGTTGTATAACTTTAAGGTGAGGTGACAAAATAGCATTGATGCTGATGTAATAACAATCAAAAACCTCTGTACTCATATTTTTTCAGTATTTCTTTATTAAACAAATACCATGATTGTCTTTTGACATCAGCAACAACAACGACGACAACAGCAAATATGCCACGAAAGCACAAATATCGTATGCGCCTAATCTGCAGTGGCAATGTAAATACTCATATTTAAATAAATCCAAAGAATTTTGACCAGAATAAGAATAACTATACCCTACCCCCAACCCCGATTTAAACAGTTGACAAAACCGTCACTAATTGTAAATTCTTAAATACCTGATGCTGATACTAATACACATTCACAATTTTCTTTACAGTTAGCACCTTAAATACTATCATTTCAGCCATTTCAGAATTCCTTCTTTGGTTTTTGGAGTGACAGCGCATACTGGCCGTAAAATGTCCGACAATTGAAGACTGCCTAACTGTATTTGTGGGGCGGTTTGTACACAGATGAACAATCCTCAAAGAACACAACCGACTGAAGTGATTTCCAAACAGCTTCTCCTCGACGCCATATTTCTTGACTTGTCCCCGGTCACGAGTAGATGTTCTTACAGGAGCAATACCCGGGGATTGAGAACCAGTCGAACTTGTAGTATGGAGCGTAAAGGTCGAAGACGAGGAGGGTGACGAGCTTGGGCTCCACCAAACACGTGCCCTGGCAGCCACCCACGCGCCTGAAAACAATTAGGATAACATGACGAATGTCACTAAGCATGCTTACGCTGAAACGATGCAAGGGTCCGATTGTCCAGAACTTTGTTAAAGTTAACAATTTTAACAATGTTGAAGTTAACAAGGATATCGTTGTTCACTGAAAGTGAAATCGTTAAAGTATAGCCAAAACAGTTGTCTCAAATCACGTGGCAAAGTATTGGATCTACTTGTTTTCCATGGCCGAAAGTGTAAGGTTCATCCAAACCCGAGCATAGGATGTTTTGCGGAAACGAGTTACCGAGGATACCCAGGTCTTGGGTTCGAGAAATATCACAGTCTTTTGGCTATGAAGTTTTCGCTGCCTATCCATGCCTTTGGGAGTACGGCCAATGGTTGCAAACCAATAACTTGACTCACATTCGGCCGACCGTTCAGAACTTTGTTAATGTTAAGAGCGTTGTTAACTTATTGCTCTGAAAGTTTTTTATGGATACACTTGTTTTCTGCAGTATTCCTTACACGGTTTTTTACTCGAGCGGCCATGGAAGATACTTAAATCTTCACCTTTGGGGAAAAGATAAAATGCCCGAATTTACTATTTTGTACAGACCATTCTTCTTTTGCACGATATCACTCGTTTTTTTCTTATATGTATCAAGTGAATGAACGTTTCCAACTGGTATATTTAAGGTAATAACACATAAAGGAACTAGTGTTTTATTGCTTGTTATATTAGTGGCCTTTAACCTCTCAACAGCCTTGTCATGCTTTGGAAATGAACGTCAAGTTATCGATATGTTAGCAATATTATATTGTTATGTTATATTGTTGGAAAACACACATGTTTACAATTTAAACTCAGAGATATCATTAATTAATGGAATATGAAGTTAAATAAACCGGAAATACGCCAATATTTGTGTATGAAGTTTTAATATTTTACTCAAATAAATATTAAAATTATAAAATCACTGTAGAACGGTCAAAAGTTGTTTGGCTGTTTAACGGTCACTTACACACACGCTCCATGAGGGAGGTACTGGTAACTGGGCGGTGAAGCGTCCGCCAGATGGATGATGCTCTTCGGCTCCCCAGACAGGTTGTACATCGTCGTGTTCGCAATGTGAACGATCCTCCTGAATGCAGAACATGTGTCACTTGTAAGTAATATATTAAACGCACGTACAACAATGTCATTTGGGGTAACACGGAACTTTGAAGCTCGACTAATTTACAGTGTTCTCTCTAATTTAAGGCGTTTAATACCCACTTAACGGTGTTACGTTGTGCTCTTCCGAATTTACGGTGTTACGGTGTTCTGTCCCCAATTTACCGTAATACGGTGTTCTCTCCTCCAATTTACCGTGTTACGGTGTTCTCTCCCCCAATTTACCGTGTTAGGGTGTTCTCTCCCCAATTTAAAGTGTAATGGTGTTCTTTCCCCAATTAACCGTGTTATGGTGTTCTCTCCCTAATACACCGTGTAACGGTGTTCTCTCCCCAATTTACCGTGTAACGGTGTTCTCTTCCCAATTTACCGTGTAACGGTGTTCTCTCCCCCAATTTATAGTGTTATGGTGTTCTTTCCCCAATTTACCGTGTTACGGTGTTCTCTCCCCAATATACCGTGTAACGGTGTTCTCTACCCAATTTACCGTTTAACGGTGTTCTCTTCCCAATTTAAATTACCGTGTTACGGTGTTCTCTCCCCAATTTACCGTGTTACGTTGTTCTCTCCCCAATTGACGGTGTTACGATGTTCTCTCCCCAATTTACCGTGTTACGGTGTTCTCTCCCCAATATACCGTGTTGCGGTGTTCTCTCCCCAATTTACCGTGTTACGGTGTTCTCTCACCAATTTACGGTGTTACGGTGTTCTCTCCCCAATTTACGGTGTTACGATGTTCTCTCCCCAATTTACCGTGTTGCGGTGTTCTCTTACCAATTTACCGTGTTACGGTGTTCTCTCACCAATTTACGGTGTTACGATTTTCTCTCCCCAATTTACGGTGTTACGGTGTTCTCTACCCAATTTACCGTGTTACGGTGTTCTCTCACCAATTTACCGTGTTACGGTGTTCTCTCACCAATTAACGGTGTTATGATGTTCTCTCCCCAATTTACGGTGTTACGGTGTTCTCTCCCCAATTTACCGTGTTGCGGTGTTCTCTCCCTTAATTACGGTGTTACGGTGTGGTCTCCCCAATTGACAGTTTTACGATGTTCTCTCCCCCAATTTACAGTGTTACGATGTTCTCTTCCTTATTAACAGTGTTACGATATTCTCTACCCAATTTACCGCGTAACGCTATTCTCTCCCCAATTTACCATGTTGCCGTGTTATCTCCCCAGTTTAACGTGTTATGGTGTTTTCTCCCCCACTTTTCTGTGTTACGATGTTCTCTCCCCAACTTACCGTGTTACGATGTACTCTCCCCAATTTACGGTGTTGCGATGTTCTCTCCCCAAGTTTCAGTGTTACGGTGTTCTCTCCCCAATTTACGATCTAACGGTATTCTCTCACCATTTCCCAAATTAACAGTGTTGTGGTGTGCTCTCCGTAAGTGTCGGTGTTACGGTGTGCCCTCCCCATTTCATGATGTTACGGTGTGCTCTCCCCAATTTACGGTGTTACGGTGTGCTCTCTCCATTTAACAGAGTCACGGCGTACTCTCCCCATCTCCCAAATTTACGATGTTACTGTGTGCTCTCCCCAATTTACGGTGTTACGGTGTTCTCTCACACAATTTACACTGTTACGATGTTCTCTCCCCAATTTTCCATGTAACGGTGTTCTCTCACCAATTTACCGTGTTACGTTGTTCTGTCCCCAATTAACCGTGTAACAATGTTCTCGGTGTTTACTGTGTTACATTGTGTTACGGCGTACATTCCCCAATTTACGATGTTACGGTGTTTTCTCTCTAATTTACAGTGTTACGGTGTGCTCTCCCAAATTTACGGTGTTACGGTGTGCCCTACCAAATTAACGGTGTGCTCTTCATAATGTACACTGTGCTCTCCCCATCTCCTAAATTTACGGTGTTATTGTGTGCTCTCCGTAAATGTCGGTGTTACGGTGTGCCCTCCCCAATTTAACGGTGTTACGATGTGCTCTCCCCAATTAACGGTGTAACGGTGTGCCCTCTTCAATTTACAGTGTTATGGTGTGCTGTCCCCTATTTACGGTGTTACGGTGTGCCCTCCCCAATTTAACGGTGTTACGGTGTGCTCTTCCCAATTAACGGTGTTACGGTGTGCCCTTCCAAATTAACGGTGTTACGGTGTACCCGCTCAAATTCACGGTGTACTCTCTCCATGTGACGGTATACTCTATCCCAATTGACGCTGTACTCTCTGCAATTGACGAGGTGTCTCTCTAATTGACGGTGTGCTCTTCCCGATTGTCGGTGTACTCTCTCCAATTGACGATGTACTCTCTCTAATTGACGGTGTGCTCTCCCCGATTGTCGATGTGCTCTCTCCAATTGACGATGTGCTCTCGAATTGACGTTGCGTCTCCCCAATTAACGGTGTGCCCTTCCCAATTAACGGTGCTACGATGTACTCTCCCAAATTCACGGTGTACTCTCTCTAATTGACGGTGTGCTCTACCCCAATTGACGGTGTACTCTCACTTTTTGACGGTGTACTCTCTCCAATTGACGGTGTGTCTCTCTAACTGACGGTGTGCTCTCTCCTATTGTCGGTGTGCTCTCTCCAATTGACGATGTGTTCCCTCCAATTGAAGGTGTGCTCTCTCCAATTGACGGTGTGCTCTCTCCAATTGATGATGTACTCTCTCCAATTGACGGTGTGCTTTCTCCAATTGACGGTGTGCTCTCCCCAATTGACGGAGTGTTCTCACCAATTAGCGATGTACTCTCTCCAATTGACGATGTACTCTCAAATAAACGATGTACTCTCTCCAATTGACGGTGTGCTCTCTCCAATTGACGATGTACTCTATCCAATTGACAGTGTGCACTCTCCAATTGACGATGTACTCTCTCCAATTGACGATGTACTCTCTCTCAAATTGACAGTGTGCTCTCTCCAATTGACGATGTACTCTCTCCAATTGACGGTGTGCTCTCTCCAATTGACGGTGTGCTCTCTCCAATTGACGATGTACTCTCTCCAATTGACGGTGTGCTCTCTCCAATTGACGATGTTCTCTCTCCAATTGACGGTGTGCTCTCTCCAATTGACGATGTATTCTCTCCAATTAACGGTGTGCTCTTTCCAATTGACAGTGTGATCTCCTTATTGACGGTGTGCTCTCTCCAATTGATGATGTACTCTCTCCAATTGACGGTGTGCTCTCTCCAATTGACGATGAACTCTCCAATTGAGGATGTACTCTCTCCAATTAGCGATGTTCTCTTTCCAATTGACGATGAACTCTCTCCAATTGACGATGTACTTTCATCAATTTAAGGTGCGCTCTCCCCAATTGCCGGTGTGCTCTCTCCGATTGACTGTGTGCTCAGTCCAATTGACGGTATACTCTCTCCAGTGACAGTGTGATATACTTTATTGACGGTGTGCTCTCTCCAATTGACGATGTACTCTCTCCAATTGACGATGTACTCTCTCCAATTAGCGATGTTCTCTCTCCAATTGACGATGAACTCTCTCCAATTAGCGATGTTCTCTCTCCAATCGACGATGTACTCTCTCCAATTAAAGATGTTCTCTCTCCAATTGACGATGAACTCTCTCCAATTAGCGATGTTCTCTCTCCAATTGACGATGTTCTATCTCCAATTAGCGATGTTCTCTCTCCAATTGACAATGAACTCTCTCCAATTGACGATGTACTCTCATCAATTGAAGGTGTGCTCTCCCCAATTGACGGTGTGCCCTACCCGATTGACGGTGTGCTCTCTCCAATTGACGGTGTACTTTCTCCAATTGACGGTGTGATCTACTTATTGACGGTGTGCTCTCCCAGATTGATGGTGTACTCCCTCCATCTGACGGTGTTGTATCCCCAATTTACGGTGTTAATGTGTGCTCTGTCCAATTTACGGTGTTGTAGCCCCAATTGACCTTGTACTCTCTGCAATTGACGTTGTACTCTCTCCAATTCACGGTGTGATCTTCATAATTGACGGTGTGCTCTCCCCAATTGATGGTGTTCTTTCTTCAACTGACGGTGTTGTATCCTCAATTGACGTTGTTCTCCCTGCAATTGACGTTGTACTCTCTGCAATTGACGGTGTTCTCTCTCCAATTGACGGTGTACTCTCTCCAATTGACGGTGTTGTACCCCCAATTTACGGTGTTAATGTGTGCTCTGTCCAATTTACGGTGTTGTATCCCCAATTGACGTTGTACTCTCTGCCATTGACGTAGTACTCTCTGCAATTGACGGTGTAATCTCCTAAATTGACGGTGTGCTCACTTTACGTTGTTAAAGTGTTCTCTCCCCAATGCACGGTGTTACTGTCCTCTACCCAAGTTACCACTGTTTTTACCTGCACCAGTCATTCAGTACCAGCCATGGGATGAAGTATTTATATACTAGTATGTTTATATATCATTATTGCAAGTATAAGAAGGAGATAAATCCCATAAAATATTATAAGGTATGGGGTTGGTAGGTGACCTCATTTTTATAGGAGAATATTCATAGGAATCGGAAAACAGACGCCATTTCGGTACGATATAAATTTGATGACCCAATACGAAATACGAAGTGAAAAATACAGGGGATCGAACACGGGTCCCTAGATTGGCGATCCGTCGTCCACTAGATAAATACAACAGTGTCATTTTTACTAGTGAATGTATATATACGCTTGTATAGAAAGCAGTGGGTCTCGGGGAAAGAATTCGTTTCATTCGGAATGGTTTCAGAATTGCACTTACGTTGAGCAGCATGAACCACCGTCGTCGGTGACGAAGTTAGTGAGGGTGGTGTCCCCTGACACCTGGCGGTTAAGGTCCTGCAGACGCTTGTCGTTGGCAAGCGCCTCCATCCCATGGAGCTCCTTCGTCGTGAAGAGCAAGCCACCAAACAGCTCCTGGATCTTTGAGTAACTGGAAACACAGACATCTTGTTTCTGATAGATAGATATATAGATGGATGGATGGATGGATGGATGGATGGATAGATAGATAGCCCGCCGTTTTGACTTTTCGTCGTTTCCCGTAACACATATTTTTGGACCAATGGCGTTGAAGTATGTCGATTAATTTCAATAATGGCCATTATTGTTAATATTACTTACTGAATCGCCAAACTATAGGTTGTTCATATTGAAGTCGTTACATTTTTGTTCATTTGTTGTTTATTTTTCAGCTTTGCGGTTAGCCAGTATTGTTTTGAATTAAGAATCGCAACATGTAAAACTTTAGCGGGCATTATTTTCCGCGCCACGATTAATAGAGCGTTTGGCGTATCCTTACCTATATTTTTATGTGTTGGAATGTAAGTCATTTTTTTACTTTCTAGTCAAAATGAAAAACGCAAAAATCTGATCACAGGAGATACTAAAAAATCTGTCGAGTCGCAGTAAGTTTTTGAGGTATAACAAGCTTATTAATAAGTAAAATTTTGGTCAAGTCATTCATGCGAGAGTGTTAACAGTAACGCCAAAAAACTGTTAATTTGGTGAATAAGGAGTTGAATTTGGCGGAAAAGATTTAATAGAAGCAACTCTTGAATTTTCACATTTTTCTCGGGGTGAAACTTGGTACCCCTTCGGCATCGACAGAAGGGGAGAACTCTATCACGGACCCCCCCCCCCCCCCCCCCCCCCCCCCCACACACACACACACACACCAGCGAAAGGAAGGGAGTACTCCACCACGGATTCCCTCGAGATAAGTACATAAAAATATTCTAGAAAAGCCGACGATGAAAACAACCTATGTATCATAATACTTGATGTAATTGATACATACCTGAGTTGTCCACAATTCTCGTTTCTACAGATCTGAAACACAGGAGCATCATTAACTAGTAAATTCTCCATCGTATATCCGAAAACAATTGTCCGGAATAAGAGTACATTGGAGTATACCGCGCATAACAGAATGTATTTCATATTTGTTTGTTTTTTGTTTACAAAATATCTCCAGTAATTGTTCAGGCTATATGCTTTAAATGCTGTTTAACTACCGAAGTGACTTGGTTTATATAGTTAACGGACAAGGCCAAGGTCAAAAGTCAAATCATAGCTTTAGGGACGTAACGACTGTAAATAACTTTCGGTCTCACACTTTCGATGATTTCTGATTTAAGATTGGGTTAATAGAAATTTTACCCTGCTGACGCAAAACGGCAACTGGATGACAGGGCGGTTTCGGCTTTTAAGCGCAGTATCCGGGTGCGCCATTGTTCGTAAGTGTTTGTAATGTCTACATGACCGAACTCTGACCTCGTTCAATTAATGTTAAATTGTGCCGCCAAAATTGCTTCTGGTGTATATGTACAATTTTAATTTTGGTTTAAATTTAGCCAACTAAATTAAAGTTGGTTGACGCATAATATTCGACTACCGTATAACTTATTTGGCTAATGTATTATAAATTCTTACATTCTATTGCTAATAGCTAATTTACAGAGTGTTAGCTGACATAAGATTATTTCATATAGTATTTCCTTTAAGGTATCCGTTGGATGCTTGATCACTCTTTATTATTTTGGTATTTAAGTAAAACAAAATAATAAGTAATTATCATACCGAAACAAGCTTTCTGGTCTTAAAATATTGCAAAATAGGTTATCTCAGGTCTGAATTTCTTTTGAAATAAGAAACAAAAATAGTTTCTGAATAACTTTATCTTAGATGTGTTATCCATCATATATTTTTTAGAGTTTTAAAGGGGCTGTACTCCGTATGATAAAATAGCGGGAAAAAAAGAAAATTGTCGAAAACTGACATAAACTTGGCATCGATGTGTACAATGCATTGAAACTTATTCACTGAAGTACCACATAGTGTACAATTTATTTAAGTTTAGCAGTAATTTCGTATTTTTCCATTAAAAAAGATTATGGGTATGTCTACCAGGTAGAATTCATTCCTTATGCGTGATTGGCTATTCGGTGTTATCACGTAATATTACCGAGGTAGGTGTATAGCTTAATTATGTCACCCAATTAGAGTAAGCCGTCGTAGCTCAGTGGATATGACGCTGGACTGCAATTTTGGCGACACGGGTTGGAACCCGGTTTCCGACACAATTTATTTTTTACATTTTGGTACTTTTTTACAATTATGATATCAAAGCGTAACACATTCAATTAGATAATTGTCCTGAGATTCGTTACAGAAAAAAAACTTTTTTTGGTGCCAATCTTGTGTACAGTCCCTTTTAAATCAGCAAGCAATAACCTCTCCAGTAATACCAAACTTGTGTGGGATCAAGAGGCATCACGATTTTACATTTCGGCAAATGTGTATTTTTATTTGTACATTTATACCGGCATTAAAGATAATATTGCTTCGCTTTAATGCCCGTTGCAATTGCCAACTGCTATTTTTGTGTGCGTATAAAAGGATCATTGAGAAGAACACAACCATGTTATCCAATGGATAAAAAAGGGTATAAGTTGACTTTCAAAATTTTCCACGATTGTTATTTCATAAATCAGAAGAAAAGAAAATAGCATTTTGGCAAATTAAATTCCACAAATAGCAAATAGAAATTTGTTAACAGCAAACATGCAATTGGTATTTTCAACCGGCCACCTCGTGTACCTACAGAAGACCACGGTTGTTTACTGGACGGTAAAATAGGAATAAACCTTTACAGCGTTTCAACGGTTATCCAATATTTGTGTCATAAATGTTCATTTCGCATTACTACCAAATGCACGATGAAACTTAGCGTTTAGATTAACACATCAATAAATAACATACATCATGCGCACTCCAAAACTCTGGCGGAAACAAATGTTGTACCTTGGTTGTCTTTTGTTAAAGTCGTTTAGGAGGAAATGCACCCTCTAGTACTACAGAGTCTGAACCAATACACCCGGCATTCTTCAGTCCAGTATACAAACACGAACTGATATACGGCCCATATTACTATAAATATTGAAATAAAATTGACAACTATAAACCCTCTGCAAACAAAAGCTCATCAGAAGATTGAAAACCACAAAACCATACAACTTACAAGATGTTTTTAAAGGAAATAAATCCTGTTGAAGGTGTTGCTTGAAATTCCACAGAGATATAAGTGATTTACAGGCTTCAGCTTAAATATTTCATCATTCAAGACTTCCTCCAGGCCTCAGTCTGTGTACAACATCACGCGACACAAGCAAAATTAGATTACATTGTTTTTAATCTAGCCATTTAACTTGCTTGAACTTTTGATTAAATACCAATTAAAAAAAATTTAATAAATATAAAGAGAGTTTTCCTTCAAATGTCTCCGAGCTCTTCACGGTGAGAATATTACACAAGTTGTGCAAAACAAAACTAGCGGACTTTGTTAGGGACTTAAGATTGTTCCAAAATGGTCATTTCATATGTCATGATCTGTGCTTACAACACATAGTCGATGGTGCAGATTCTAAGAACAATAAAATGCTAGTATTTCTGAAAATGTAATAGTTTTGCCTTTTTAAATTTTTTTACATTAAGCCCGATCTGAACAATCCATACACGTGTGATTGAAGGTTCAAACATAATTGTTTTGAAAAGTCAAGTTAACGCCGGTCATTCCAGATTCGTCTCTAGCATTTTATAATGTATGTATTAATTTGAAAGCTGGGCTTTGTGGCGAGGGTTGCTCATTTTATATTCAGAAATATATGTACAACGTTGAAACCAGAAAGTTATATAAATTAAATAACAAAAATTACAGGGACAAACCCAGTATCCTAAAATTAAACCAAGGTCCTGTTTAAATGCACACGGAAATATAAGCCAAATTATCCCTAAACGAGAGACAAACACAGTCTCTATTGTTCAATCTATATTTAGCATTTGAACTGATATCATCAACTCCACACCAAACAATGTTGATTGGAATGGCCTGAAGCACAAATAAAACTTATTCAGTTTCTTACTGTCGAAGGATTTTTGATGTACATGGATTTTCAACAAATCTCTGATGAAATGATTTTTTTCACACCAAGTAACCTGCTTTATCACGGAACTAAGGGTACAGGTTTCACCCTTGCGAAATGCTGTACCTAAAATCAATTAAGAACAGTGTTCGCCAATTAAGTACATTTTACGCAAGCGGTTCACAGTGGTACAGTGTTACAACTGGACGAGGGTTAATTTTTCTCGGAGTTATTTTCTGTTCAGTTCCTTGTTCACTCATACACCAGCAGATGAGTGGCGATCTAATCAACTGCTGAATGGCTGCAACTGATATTTGTGCATGTATGATATTTACAGCCTTTTAAATATAAAATACAGGAAGACTGAAACAAATTACGTGGCAGTGTACGCCGTACATTAGTGATTGAGTTTCTTCTTAACATTTATGATAATATATACGCGCCGGCGCCCGTCACCCCTAAGTTTTCATGTCAAATATCCAAAGAATACACCAGATTGTACAGACCATGAATCCAAAATGAAACCCCAGAAAACCCAATTACAACATTCATCGGTTCCTCAGCCCTCCCCGTCGCAACATTTAACGGTTCCCTTACCCGCATACAACGTTTAAAGGTTCCCGAGCCCCCACAAATTTGGCAGTTCCCCAGCCCAACGTTACAACATCTATCGGTTCCCAAATCCCCATACTACACTTATCGGTTCCCAGACCCCAATACATCATTTACTGGTTCCCAAACCCCCATACAACATTTATCGTTTCCCAAACCCCAATACATCATTTACTGGTTCCCAAACCCCCATACAACATTTATCGTTTCCCAAACCCCAATACATCATTTACTGGTTCCCAAACCCCCATACAACATTTATCGTTTCCCAAACCCCAATACATCATTTACTGGTTCCCAACCCCCCATACATCACTTACTGGTTCCCAAACCTCAATACATCATTTACTGGTTCCCAAACCCCCATACATCACTTATCGTTTCCCAAACCCCAATACATCATTTACTGGTTCCCAACCCCCCATACATCACTTACTGGTTCCCAAACCCCAATACATCACTTACTGGTTCCCAAACCCCCATAATACACCGTCAATATCAAGAAAACATTTAAAATAGGGATAACCAATTTTCTAATAAACGGTAAGTTGTAATTTTCCAAATACATCTTGATTTAAAACTATTATGTAACATTTCTTATTTTTCAAACATTTTATTTGCAAACATTTTCATTTTCAAAAATGAAGTGTTCTGATTTGATCAAGGGGAAGTAACTACAATGGATTTTAAAAGTAGTTCTGAAAATTGATATTTCCACTCCTTATTTTGAAGTGAAAGTATCAAATTGATATTTTTACTGTTGTTATTTTATTTTACTGATAAAACTCTATATTTTATCAAAAAGCATGAAAGAAAATGAAGTATAAAGCAAAACTACATGTAATAACATAAACTAATAAAGTAACTCAAGTGGAACTTTTCAAGACTTGGAGGGAATGTTGATGTCATATCCGTTGATATCAATTCCTTATCTTCAGAAAATGGACCTAGGGTTAACAATAACTCAACAAGAACTCAACGATCAGATACGGGCATCGCATTATTTTTAGGTCAATAATATAAAAAATTCGACATACTTATGACAGAATGCCGTTTTATGATTGCGTTGCGCCAACATTTCAGGAGGTTTTGACGTTAGAGGTGGCTCAACTTAGGGGTGTAACCGTTTGACTCGCACCCCTCCTTCAGAAGCGAAGATTATCTGGTTGAAAATTTCGGCAGTGGGGTTTTGGGGAAATTTTTAACAATTACTAGTTCGAAACAGTGTATGTGTATGCATACATGGCGTATTTTATTGCATTTTTCTCTTACGTTTAAATAAAACACTAACCCTAACCCTATTGGTGAGGGGGCGGATGCGCTCCCCTTTGGATAGTGGCATTTGTTTGCCTGCATCGTGGTAGTTATTATGATTTGTTTTCAGTTTTTTGTTTGTTTGACACTTTACAAGTTCACGCTGTAAATTCTGACTGTGTCACTATTTCCGCTTGAAGGGTCAAAGGTCAATGCCATTTTATCTTCCGCCTGATTCAAGGTCACGTCCTGTGGCCCCATGACGTCATCACTGCGTGCGAGAAGGTCACCGATGAGGTCACCATCGTTGCTAAGCAACTGGACGTTGTCAGAACCGAACCCGCACACCAGCACGCGCTTGTCCTTCGTCACGTGCAGGCCTCGCGGAGAATTAAGGCTCGTGTCCTGAAGTTCATGTATATAGCATATTTTTGTTAAAAAACCCCATGCTTTTTGGGGAATAAAGGACAATACATTCAGCTTCACTATTAAAGTGTGCACTCATCTGTATAATCAGTATACGCACATTTGAAATTTGATACGAAGACTTCAATAGCTATCCTACAAAGTTGGGCCCAACTGCTCCCAACTGATAGAGCAAGCTATATTTCTCGTGATATTTATGCGAAGAAAAAGTTAACCACACAATAAATGGGCGTGGTGCCTCTCGAAAATATGCTTGTGTAACTGACCATCGGACAAAAGGAGCTGGGAAGACATCGGGTGTGGCACGATGAACGGAATTAAAGAACTCAGTTTATGAAAGTTTTCTAAATTGCACACTTGATTTGATTTTGCCGAAAAGAACAAAGGTGGAAGTATTTTGGTCAGAGCCATCTTGATTAGTCAGGCGTTGCTTGATGTACCATGGTACGACAACGTTTGAGAAATATTCAGGCAAATAAGTGAACTGCATTGTCGGACTATTCCCCGACATGTCTACACCCAGTGGTAACATGCCGCCCCCGCCCCATCGGTTCTGTGTCGGTATTGAGCAACATCCAATACGAATATATAAAGTTATACAAAACAATTGTCACCTTATACACCCACTGTTTGAGGACGGTTCCGGTGATACAGGTCACGTGACACCTGTGGGTGTCGGAGACGTACATATTCTGACCGGAAGTGTCCATCTGCACGTACCAGGGCCGGAAGAACATCGGATGGTAGTCGTCCTTAGGGCACAGGCTATGTTTCTCCTCACCGGACCGGGACAGCACCTGCACGGATAACAGAGATGTAAGGAGAGATTACAGCTCGACGATGTTCATTCAGCATTTACTTGCAAATAATTTCACGCTCATGCTAATACAGATTGCATAGGGGAGATAGGGGGGTATACAGGAGACATCAGGGGGAGATCGAGGGGGTAGAGTTCATATAGGTGACGTATCAGACACGCCCGGATGGAAGGGTGAGAGAAATGGTATGCACTAGCGGATCTAGGTGGGGGCACCTGGCGGGCGCCCCTCCCCCTTAAATCCTAGTGTATTTTTATTTCAATAGACATGTAGGAGGAAAATAATAATACCTCAAATATGCATCATTTTTGACAACAAATTGAGAAAATTCGTGTGTGAGTACCCCAAACACCTCTGCCACGTTTAAAACAAATAAATTAATAGTTATACAGAGAAAATTCAGAGGAGAAGCGTCATACACGCAGACAGGAAATGCTCGAAAGCCAGCCCCTATAGTTTCCGTAAAAATATTTTTTTTCAATATTTGAAATTAGGAGATTTCTATTACAAAAAAAAAATGAGAAAAGATAATTGAGAAGTTTTGTAAATGTACGATGGTGTACAAAAAACCTATGTGGTACGCTGTGGGGTTTTTCAAGTTCTATCATGTAATAATAATTCATACAATCATTTGTTTTAACTTAAATTTAGGATTTGGTTTAGTCTTTTCTCTTGCTTCATCAAATTAATAAAAGCACGATACATTATTATAACAAGTCTTCCTATGGAAGATGTATACATGATCCATGTACCGAAAACAGAGTCTAAACGTTTGACTGCTTTCTGCGTACATCTGTATTTTGTCATTTTGTTCACTACTATTAATACCATACGAAGTTGGTTATACGTTAAGGGCAAGGTCTCAACCAAACTAACATTGTCAAGAAAAACATAACAAACAACAGAACAGCATTCCGGAATGCATGTGTACTGTGTATCTATAATTGGTGTATCATAAAACTTTTTATGGGTTTCAATACATTTTTAACTTGTATCATTAATATGGTTTACCTCCTTTTTTGTTGGTTTCGTTAAACAAAAAACTACCTTCAAGATGACGTAAACATTCGAATCCTTTGATGTAAACATCTATACTTACTTTGATGGCAGGTGGCGAGGCACAGGCGGCGAGGACCGCGAACCTGTCGACGGCGAAGCAGATCCCGTAGCCCCGGTCGTTCAGCAGGAAGCTCTCCTGGAGGACGAAGGATGCACCAATGTCATAGATCTCCACCTTGTTTTCTCGGGGAAGCGTCACGGCCACCTGATTGGCCGTCACCACAGTGATGCCATACGGCTGCTGTTCCAGATGGAGTTCCTGTACGAGCTGACATGAGCGGTCCACCAGCTTCAGCTTGCTGTTGTTGCGGTCCACCAGTACGAGGCTTCCGTTCGGCAGAAAGACGGCCCCGGTGAACCAGCAACTCTCCGTGTCCGTCTCGGACCGCCCGCTAAACGTTTCCGTTAAGTGCGCATACAGATTTGCACTGCCGCCAGACTTGATGCTGTTCATGCTCTTTATGGAGCGCAGCGTCCGCCTGGACCCGCGAATGTCTGTCTCATCCTCCGGGTCGGAGTCCGCCTTAGCCACCCGCAACGCCTGTGATGTGACCATCTCAGCTGAAGATGACGTCACTCGTATTTCGCCCAGCCTGCTGACGCTCGTCATAAGCCGCTCTAAATTGCCATCAATAACGAAATCTATCTTTGTATTCCTGATTCTTCCGTTCAGCGACGCGAGTTTTCCCTTGTAGTGTTCGCTCTGTGATCCAGTTCCCGGCATGTTCTGGAGAACATGACACTCGGTGCCATATTTGGAGCTGCTTTCCGCCAGTCCATGAACCTTACCGGCCGCCTTCTTGATCCTCTGAGCTTCTTTCATTTCGGCCTGTACAGTCGCCTTCTCTTTCCCGTGCACGTCATACAGCTCGCCTATTATCTGAGTTTCACATTTGGTAAGGTTATCATTTATCTTTTTTCGTACGCTTTGAATCCTCTGTAGCAACCTCGCCTGAATATCGTCCAGCGTTCTGTCAGACTTGGACCTATCGTCATATATCGCTTTAGCAAGCTTTGTTTCCTCTCCTAGTGTGGAGCTAGTCCCGTTGATTTCCGGTCTGTGGGCGCCGGCAGCTTCCTTAAGCGACCGAACGTCCCGGCAACCCTTGTGTTGCGAGGCTACACATTTTTCGCAGACGATTTCAGCGTGGTTCTCACAGTATCGGCTCACAGTTTCTCCACCATGTTGTTTGCAATGAGGGTGAGATATGATGTTCTCGATGGGTTGGTTGCGAATTTTCGTCAGGTACACGAGCTGATGTTGTTTCGTTGTTTTCAATGCGTTGTGGAAGTTGACGCATTCGTCACACAATGCGTCATGGCAGCTGCTACACCATTGAGAGGCCTCCTCAGATTTGTGCTGTCGCCGGCACGTGTCGCACTTCCGGTTTTGGACCTTCAGCCCGACGGCTTCCAAGTAGCTTGACAGGAACTCGTTGGTTGGGAGGTCGTCCGCCCAGTGTTCCTTACCCTTGGAGGAAGGCGGTGGCGGTGTAGGCTGTAAACATATCGGACACACGATGCTACTGGAGGACGCCCCGCCCTTGCCGACCGTCTCGGAGATGTAGGTCAGTGTACAGTTCCGGCAGAACGAATGCATGCATCCGAGAGTTTTGGGGCCGTCCAGCATCTGTTTACATAGCTCACACTTGATAAAGTCCTCCACCTTGGCCCTGTCTGGTTCCCGGCCGGGGCTGCGCTCCTTGGTAGGGCTCGTCCTCGACTTCCCCTTCTGGGGGCTTCGATCCCGCCTACTCATCAGGTTCGTAAATGTCTGTTAAAACAGTCAATATAGATTTTATAAGAAGTTTATTATAGTTTCACATCCTTTATCGTGTCTGTTAATTGTATAAATGTAAGACAATTGTAATTATTATATACCGTAATGATTTCCATTTTGAATTATCATATTGAAACAAACTTAAACGCGTAACAAAGCAACAAAGTATAGATGTGCGCTTTAATTACCAAATGGATTTACCTTTTAATTAATCCATTATAGTCGTGTTTAGGGTATTAATAAATGCAATGGCAACACATTCTTAAGAGTCGCTTTGTGGAACATTCCCACATCACAAACCGTTCCCTGATTATTAAGGTTACATTGAGGTAGGTGAAATTCACTGCCTATAGAAATGATTTCAATCATCTATGAATAAGCATCAAAGAATATTTGAAATGTATATGGATCAATGAGAAATCGATTTTGATTCCATGTATATAAACATAATAATATTGGTAAAAATAAAATTGTATAATTTGCATTCTGGTACGTAAAAGGAAGTTAGATTTAGTTTTCCATTATAAATTACATTAACCTGTTAGGGCCTGAACCAACTTAATGTGAACTGCATTCGGTGATAGGCTAATGATGATTCTGCTGCTGGTGGTGCTGCTAATGCTGCTGTGACTGCTGCTAATGCTGATGGTGGTGGTGGTGGTGCTGCTACTGCTGCTGGTGCTGATGATGATGATGATTACTTTATGGTATTTGTCCACTCATTTCTGTAAAAGCTTTACATGCGTGGGCGTCCACGTACAGCAAGCTACGTGTCCATTGACGTAAAAAATAAGCACCTGCTGCTTCAGTATGATACATTATTGGATTATCAGGAACCTACTCCCAATTTTAATTACTGATTAACATAATGCTTTATATTCTGATGTTTGTTGAAAGATGCTGCCATTGTGACTTTTAACGTAGGCTTATTATTATGTCGGTACACTTAACCAAATGTTGCGAATATTACAACTAATATAGACGTTGTAACGATATAACCAAGGGTCACATAATATATGATATAAGATCTCTGAGCAAATAGAAAATTGTACGTAAGTTGCAGCCGTCTCCAAGACAATAGTCCCATCTGTGGCGGGTTATCGACGTCGGGTCAACGGCACACAAAACAAACCGCCATTTATACTGTTACAATTGTGTTTACCTTGTGGACTTAGATTGATAAAATAAATAAGACTCAAGTTTACCAGTTAATTACCCTTTTATTCCCAGTTTAATTAAAGACATCCCTGATGTTACAAGTTATATAAAAATATTGTATATTTTTACAAATAAGGCTTGACAAATGTCCATATTTTTTTTCTGTAGCTGATCTTAATTGATAAATCATCTCCATGAACGTAAGAGTATTTAAGGCGAGAAAAACGGATCCATCAGAATATGCCCCGGTATATTGCACCCGTTCGTTCGTTCGTACAGGAATAGTACGGATACCCGCGAGGGTAGACAGCTTATCCAAATCTTTTTTTGCAATTGGCCAATGCTAGATGTGATTACTCAAGAAATCGTAACATGACCATCTACAGCAAATTTAGAACATCCGTCCGACCGTCGGCCTTCACCCCTCAACAAATGCCCGTCCCTAAAACATCTCGGGTATTTCCAGCCTTCACCCCTCCACATATGCCCGTCCCTCAGACATCTCGGGGATTTCCAGCCTTTCACCCCTCCACATATGCCCATCCATAAGACATCTCGGGTATTTCCAGCCTTTACCCCTCCACATATGCCCGTCCCTCTGACATCTCGGGGATTTCCAACCTTTCACCCCTCCACATAGGCCCGTCCCTCAGACATCTCGGGGATTTCCAGCCTTTCACCCCTCCACATATGCCCGTCTCTCAGACATCTCGGGGATTTCCAGCCTTTCACCCCTCCACATATGCCCGTCCCTTAGACATCTCGGGGTTTTCCAGCCTTCACCCCCCCCCCATACACACACACACATATGCCCGTCCCTCAGTCGTTTCCAGTAGAACAAGAACCAAGGAATTTTTTCTTAGGCCGTACTAAGTGCTTTATAAAAGCCGGCCATTGTTTGAAATCTTAAATTGTGTTGGACGGCTTCATCATGGTACATGTTGAACATTTCTTTTTTTTTGCAAATTGTTTGCTTAATAAAGTTACTTGATAATAATAATAATAATAATAATAATAATAATAATAATAATAATACATGTTTAATTCATATTTTAATAAGATTATATTTGTCATGGTAATCTCGATCATTGGACTAAACTATTCGTTTTCTAGTCGTTTCACGTTTCTCAACCACTGTACAGTAAACATGAACGTAATCTCGTCACACTTTATTCCAGACGAGAAACCTGTTTCGCCTGTTGTTGTTGTTCCTGCTGTTCGTCTGTATCGTGAGTCTCGTGGAGGCGAAAAAGAGTAAAGGCGGAGGATCCAAGAAGTCTAACAAGTCCGGGAAAGGCCTGTTCAAATCCGGGAAGGGGAAATCCAAGAGCAAATCGGACAAGTCCGGCAAGGGCGGACCAATTATTGACCTAATAAAGGACAAAGTTGCCAAAGAGAAATCCAAGAGTCGCGGACCAGTTATTGACCTAATTAAAGACAAAGGTGGCAAGAGCAAAGGTTCGATTATTGATGTATTCAAGGGCAAACCTGGCAAATCCAAGTCAAAAGATAAGTCAAAAGATAAGTCTTCGAAGAAATCAAGCAAACACCCGAAATCGCTCAAACCACCCTTAAAATCATTGAAGAGCAAACCGAAATCGAAAAAAAGCTCTAAATCCAGGAAATCACTTCATAGTAAAGGAAAATCAAGTAAGTCCAACTTAAAATCTTTCAAAAGCAAACTGCATTCAAAAAAATCGAAGAAATCCAGCAAAAAGTCCGACATCGAAGAAAAGAGCAGTAAAAGCAGCGATGACAGGACATCTGAGACGGGGCCACAGCCGACCAAGCGTCCGCCGGTGACCAAGAAACCGGAAACAACCAAGCGTCCGCCAGTCACCAAGAAACCGGAAACAACCAAGCGTCCACCAGTTACCAAAATACCTGAAACAACCAAGCGTCCGCCAGTGACCAAGCAACCGGAAACAACCAAGCGTCCGCCAGTGACCAAGAAACCGGAAACTACCAAGCGTCCGCCAATAACCAAACAACCGGAAACGACAAAACGTCCGCCAGTAACCAATAGACCGGAAACTACCAAGCGTCCTCAAGTGACAAAACAACCGGAAACGCCAACACGTCCACCGGTAACCAATAAACAGGAAACAACCAAGCGTCCACCGGTAACTGATCGACCGGAAACAACATTCGTTCCGACGGTGACCGACGGGCCAGAACGGACGGACCTTCCACCGTCGACCGAGGGGCCAGGCACTACGTATATACTGACGGAACCGCCGATGGCGACGGAGGATCCGGACGACGAGGTGACAACGACGGAGACCGTATCCGTTAGCTCGACGGACGGCTGCAAAGTGGGGAATGCCACCTATGATATCGGTACGTACATTCGTTATATAAAAGTTTCGAAAATTATCCGTATTAATCAGTATATTTCATTGTATTACAACGAGTCATTTTACTGATTAATTATCCTTTATGAAGTAAGTTATTCCTTTAAAAGTTATTTTCAGTAATGTCAGACTCTGCGTAATGGGCGTTGGCGGTTACATTATAATACATATTTTTTTGAAATAAACAGACAAGTTTACGAATCTGAGATATTTCGTTTTAAGACATGTCATTGTTTTTTTTTATATGTTTTATTATAAAAGGTTTTCGCATTTGTAAGAAAACGTTAAAAAAACCATGGTCTTATTACTCAGTCGCCTCCCCGACTTTCCAAAGACCATTTTCCTTGAACCTGTTAACTTTTTGATCATTTCCCTGAATGAAATTGTTATGAACAATAACCACATCTTTTTTTTGAATGTCGGTAAAATTGTCGAAGTACAAATTTCCGTCCGGGAAGAAGAACTTGTTGAGCGGCAATATATCGAGCCTGTCTTTGCTGGCTATGGAGAGAGTGGCTGCGAAGTACATTTGGTCGTTGTGGCGTTGAGTGCGGCCCTGCATCGTGTCCGCCCATTCGCGCATGAAGGCGCGCGTGCGGGGACTGTTGCGAGCGGCTATCAACCCAGTGCAGTAGGTGTTGATTGCATTGCCATGGTCGACCTGCATCCAGACATCGTGGCTCCCCCGGAAGTGCGGGAACGGGTCTAAGAGCATCACGGTATCCACATCCATGTACATAACGTCACGTCCAGTCTCCAGCAGCTCGTCGATGTGGAGCGGGCGGCGGAATGTGAGCATGTTGAACACGAAAGTGCCATAACGCTGTGACTTTCGAATGCCAACCTGGTGGCTCCGCTTCGCCGTCAGGTAGTTCTTGTCCAGTGCCCTTAGTTTCTTCATCACCGTATCATCCTCGGCCACAACCGTCACGGGGACGTCAAGATTAAGCTTCTCGTAATACCACAGCCAGTTCCGCAGGAAGTCGAAATAGCCGTCATTGACAATAAGAAGAATAACCCAGTTACGTTGAAGGGGTAAAATGTCGGCAGTGTTCCCCTTTTGGAGCGGACTAGCACGTTGATCAGTGTTCGCCACTTTGAGCGGGCTAACAGGTTGATCAGTGGTCCCCATTTTGACCGGGCTAACAGGTAGATCAGTGGTCCCCATTTTGACCGGGCTAGCAAGTAGATCAGTGTTTCCCACTTTGAACGGACTAGTACGTTGATCAGTGTTCCCCATTTGGCGCGAGCTAGCAGGTAAATCAGTGACCTCCACTTGGAGCGGGCTAGCGTGTGGGCTAGCAGGTAGATCAGTGAAAACTGAATGTTTTTGATTGATGTCACTTGCGGTTACTTTTCTGAATGCTTGATATGAAAGTTTATAACTCCATATGACACTCGTACATACAATTAAGCACACGCATAGTGAAACGAGGTTGCAGATAACCCTTTTATAAAAAGCGCATGATAGATATTTTGTCACAAAGTCCAAACGCATTTTCATGGTAAAACATCCAGCCTCATCGTTTGTAAACATTTTGAAATGTATTATATTATTGCTAGTACAATATTGATTTAAATTTGATACAAATATCAACTCATTTTAACTTGAATGTTAAACACCGTTTAATGCACTTGCGTTGACGGTGACCATTTTAAAATCATCCACTGGGCATTTAGCTTGTAAATATAAAATAAATGTCAAGTATACTGAGTAACGCTACAGTTCCGTTGCCTTAAGTTGCAAAAACACCTGAGTGTTTACTCATGTCAATTGAATTAAGAAAAATTTGAAACTGATATCTTATATTATTTTAATTAACCATCGATAGTTTGTCGTATTATCTTGGCAGGTGGGACACGACGGTCTCTAAATGTATTCAACACACTATATAGCTTTAAAAAAGCTGTATTCGTCTTGAGGTCAGAATGAAACACTTTTGAACATGGCTATTGCTAGAGTAATTTAGATATCGCCTTTACATCCACGTACACGCATCTAAATCGTAGTCCCCTTTTCACTATAGGCACGTTCCCGCACCCCTCGGAGAAGTGCCACGTTTGCCGATGTCACGTTACTGGTGACGTCACGTGTGAGAGACGTAGGTGTCCGCGACCGCCCTGTGGTGTGGGACGCCAAAAACCCTCTAGTGACGGATGCTGCTTGGAGTGCGAGAGCGCGTGTAAGGCGGTCAGGTGCCCAACGATCGCGTGCTCCAGTCGCCTTTGGCTGTTCGACGAGAACTCGTGCTGTCCAAAGTGCGGCTGTCGGTACAAGGGTGACCTCGTCCCAATGGGTAAATAGTTTTAATATATCTACATGTAGATACAATTAAAACGCCAATGGGTGGGATTCATCAATTTAATTGACTAATACCGGGATTATAATCCGTCGATAAATAATAGCCCTTGTGTGTATAATACAACTGATCACCTCCGACAAACAACCTTCGACAAGAGCACACATTCGCCAGTGGCGGGTCCAGGACTTTCTAAATGGGGGGGGGGGCACAACTTATTATAGATATATAAAACTTTTTTGAATGCATTATTTTAATCATATGATAACATGGAATTGACATTTGTCGTCGCTGTCAATGACGTTTTGCAGCTTCAACCGTATTGACTGCATCCTTGCAAAGTCTGTGACCACCTCTTCGATGTTAACATCGATGTCTCTGTTTGCATATATAAGACATATGCCCTTTCTTCCCCTTGATCGACCATTCGACAAACATATGTAATGTAGAATAAATACTATATAAACCTACAGTAATTAAGAATATTGATTGCACTCAACGATACCTCACTTCGGGTGGCATTGTCATTTAAGTTACCTGTAGTAAAAACAACTTGACAAAACAAATCCAAAAAGGGCTTCAAATAAATTATTCTGTATTAATTTACAAAGGCTCTAGCATGATTCCGAGAAATGGGCTTTAATAAAGGCCGAAATAGAAAGTTTCAAGCGGCAACGTTTTGAATTTAAACTTTTGTTAAATGCACGGCATGCACACACATATCTTGTTGACACATAATGACATTAAAAGCAATAACGAACATATAATGTGTACTGGTATAGGATATATTCTGAAAACAGTAAAATGTAGGCATATTTGTTTACTTTTGATTTAATAGCTGTCTATGTAAACTGCGGCGCCGATTTATCATAATCGAATATTCGGGGCCTGATGTCATTTTCAAGCCTCTTTTTCGTGTCGTATACTATACTATAAATTGGCATACCATAAATAACGGAGCACGAGAATCAGGGTCAATTATTTATTGGCTCAAATAATTGTATAAACTTGAAATTGCGACAAAACAAACTATTTTACAGTTAAATCAATTAAGATGTGCCCCAAAACATTACTTGCAGGTCAGCTGAGGGAGGGGGGGGGGGGCACGGGCACTCAGTGACCTCCCGGTAGATCCACCACTGTTCGCGTCATGACATTTAACATACATGAATATATGCTAATTTGAAAATTGTTTTAATAAAAATAGAATGTACCATTTTATCGCTCGTGAAATGTCTTTCACATGTCAGGACATTGAAAAGTACTGAATCAAGTGTGATACTTTGATAAACATTAACCGGGTAGGCCAAACCAAGACTTTCAAAAGTTGCATAATGTGTACATAAACAAACATAAGTATCAAATGTCTAAAGTTAATAGCCCTTATAGGTCAAATTGAATGAGCTCTATACAAATTAACAACTACTTATACAAAATATATTAGTTGTTTTGACTAAAATGTCGAATGCATTGTAATTTATTTCTCCTATCAGCAAAGTGAATCTTTCTATCCCTCTCTAAGGTCCGGTGGGTCTGCGGTGTGACGGGTGCACGTGTGATGGGAGCGGTGTCACGTGTTCACCGGCCCCCTGTCCGGCCACGCCGCTCCAGTGTGTAGACCCAGTCAGGGACGAGAACTCCTGTCAGTACTACTGCCCCAAAGGTAGGAGAGGGAAGCAGGTTTTTGTATAGCTCATCGAATATTTGATACTAACAACGATTTTTATACATTATTCGCTGTGTCTACCTTTTTATGCAGTTTGAATATGGACACTTTTATGTAAGCACCTGAGAGGAAAAAAACGTTCCTTAAAGATTCAGGGACTTGATTGAATGGATGGCACCGAGCGGCTTGCCATCAATGTGTCCTTCAAGAGAATGTATTAGATCGTGTACAACATGTTGTTGAATGGAAGAATCCCATTTTCATTTTAGGAAAGACATGTTCCGTGGGCGATTACATTATTAAGTACGGGGAGATTGCCCGACTGGAGGACCAGTATTGTGCATGCGTGGGTGACTGGTTTCCGGTAGCGTTCTGCGCTAAAGTGAAGCTACCGTGCAACATTCACGACCTGCAGGAAACCATGTGCGTCTCCGAGCCTGAAATGTAGCGGCGTATCCGTCTGAAAACGCCTGGTTCTCCAGGATACACTGATCATGTTTGCCAAACAAAAAATGACGCTTGTTGTTTTTTTGTTTCCATTATTTTCTCTCGGCTACATATTGTAAACGTTTATTACAATAAATACTTGCATCAATATTTATCCATTTCCGTAATATGCACCCAAAGAACCTGCCTTATTATCTTTAATTCCTACTTAGTATGTCATTGAAGAAACTGACGAATTCATTAATTTGAAGAAAAAAAATTAATCATCACGGTAACAGTCTACTCGGTATTCTGCCAATCATAACTACTCGGCCATCTTCGGCAAGCTTCGGGTTATTAAAATGTGTTGGATACTGGCCGAGGATGTTCCGATTGGGCAATCTGCATGTCCCCTTGCATCTCATGGATCAACTATACATGCATTATGTACAATGTAACATAAACCTTTGAAAAATACCTTTTCATAGATATTGAACTGTATGGATCAAGAACGCGGATCAAGAACGCAAACCAAAACAGTCAAACACTTCGATTTGAATTGCTCTGATTATACTAATTTCAAAAGCAGCGGATCCAACGTTATTTTTCTTTGCGAATTTTTAAGCGAGTGAAATGTCCAGTGCGGATATGTAAGCATATTTACATGAATTTTGGACAGTAATTGTCGGGTTGCGCGCCGGGTGCGCGCCGGGTGCGCCCCCTCCCTCGCCCTAAATCCACTAGTGATATGTTTTGTTGGTTTCTTATTGTTATCATTACCTGTAAGATATTTCTACATGCCAATAGCGATTCTATCTAACGATTAAGATCACTCTGATGTCCGTTCATATCAACAGGAGAGTTATAGAGGGACAGGGTTAATAACAATAATGTTACCATTTTTAACAGACCAATTGTTTTGTTGTAGATTCGACTATCCTTGAGTCAAAGTGACAAAGGAGAGCTAACATGTGTAAGAAGCGTGTATTGTTAACAGTTGTAAAATACCAACGGACAATCAAACAACCTGATATAAGGTATAACGTATTCAACATGTGGTGGTGTAATATTGTAACATTTAGGGGGTTGAACCAACATTTATTTTACCATGAAGGTTTTTGTACAGAAACAGAAGTGTCAGTAAATTAAAATTTCTTTCCAAAACGGTTTTATTCCGCTACCTAATAGCTTGAAATAAAAAGCCAAAGGAAACATGGAGATTGTAGAGCCGAATGCTCATCATGGTTTTTTAGAAATATATAATTCATGCTACTTTTCACGCGAAAACAGGTCCCAAATTACAATTATTTTTTTCAATATTTCGCCGCCATCTTGCAGCTCAGACTCAAAATCTCGATCGTTGCAGATTCGGAATACGTGTATCCCTCTATTTCAAGGTCAGATTCCTTAAAACCATCTAGCGAGGTGGAAGATATCTGAATTTGCAATCAGAAATGTACATAGCATGCACGTTGGACACTTACGTGAAAACAAAAGTCAATGCAAACATGATCATGTAAATTATGTTGTGTTTTTGTAGCTGTTAATCTCTTTATAATGCCAGATCATGACAGTTGTTGTATCATATTACGCTGTTTAATGTTATACCAGTATGACAGCTGTAGCTGTTGTATTAATACATTTAAAATTAACGGCATTTTAATGGATGTAGATCTACAACTTTTATAATATTAATGTATTTCACTGTTTGTTTAGGCATCTTTTGTAAAAGCCCATTAGCGGCCAATTTATTGAACAAAAAAATTCTATAACTGACGGTCGCACAATATATGATATAAGATCCTTGAGATGTAATCCTTTGAAAGAGAAATGTACGTAAACTACAGCCGGTTCTAAGACAATATAGTCCCATCTGCTACAATTGTGATTACCCTGTGGACTATAAGATTGATAAAACAGATAGAACTCAAGTTTATCAATTATTTATCTATCTATTTCCAGTTCAATAAACACTTCCCTGATGTCACATGTTCTATACCACGTATTATATATATATATTTTACGAATAAGGCTTGACACATGTCTATGTTCTTTTCCTGTTGCTTGACTAAATTGATAAAGTGTCTCCATGGACGAAAGAGAATTATAAGTGATCAGAATACACCACGGTAAATTTCTCCCGTCCGTCCGTACAGGAATAGCAATAATACACGAGGGAGGGTGCTTGTTGCAGATTAAATTCAAGTGCTGTTTTGTTCAGCATAAAATGTTCCTCTTTTCTGCACAAAGTAGCCACAGATCAGGAAATTTTATAAAACTGACAAGGTCTTTGCATCGTTAAATAGAAAATCAAAGGATGACTACCAAATTAAATAGTTGAACAAACCAACACAGACCATATAACGGCTAAAAGAGGTTGAAATTGGCAAAACAACTGACAAACAAACATATGTCATCAACTTTTCCCACTCTGACTGTAAACGGCATTGAAACAACTACAGACGAAGACAAAGCATCCTTTTTGAACTTTTTCATTTGCTCGCAGTCCAACCTAATCATGATTTTCCAGAACTGCCAACTGCCAACTCATCCCTTCCATTAATTACTCTTACGGTACAAGAAGTAAAGGATTATTAATACCTATTATTGATTATTCCCTACCACATGTTGTCCAGATCTAGTCAGTCAGCGGCTGCTTAAAGAAGGTGAAGATGTAGTAGCTTGACTATTTTCTTACTTTTACAATAAACTGCTTCAACGTTCAATGTTTCCTTCGTCTTGGAAACTTGCAATTGTTGAACCAATTTTTCAAAACAAATCCAACAAATCCGTGCAGCTATCGTCCAATTTCACCCCTCAGCTGCGTCGGAAAGCCCATGGAACGTTATGTTCACAAATATATTTACACCTACTTGGTTTCAAGAAACCTTCTCACGAATTTCCAATCTGGATTAAACAAAAGTGATTCTACCGTGAACCAACTCAAGTAACTTTACGACTACAGTTGTTGAGAACTGGATAAAGAAAAAGTTAGCGCTGTCGTTTGTGATATATCCAAAGTCTTTGACAGAGTATGGCATCGAGGTATTCTTCACAAACTATCTACTATTGGTATTCAATGTAATATTCTTTACTGGCTTTCCTCTTGCCTGTCGGATCAAAAGCAACGAGTTGTTATTTTTAACTCCTCTTCGAGCTGGAAATCCATCAACGCAAGCGTACTACAGGGCTGCATTCTTGGCCCTCTCCTGTTTCTAGTCTACACAAACGGTATTGTCGACGATATCCAAGCCAATATTAGCCTCTGTGCTGTGATGACACCATTTTATATTTAATAATTGACGATCCTATTCTGACCAGCGGTTTGTCATACGCTTTACAAAGTCTTGGCTGGTATCTTTGAATCATGCAAAAACAGAGTCAATGTCTTTCTCACGCAAACACAATAGGCAAGCCCTCCAGAAATCGATAAAGATCAAGTACCAGTGAGTCAAGTCAAAACTCACACTCGCCAAGGTCATCACATATATCTTCAGACACCAAAGCCTGGCAGCGAATCGGAATTCTAAGATTTTTGAAATTGTATTTATCTTGCCAAATTCTGGCACGCACGAACGTATCATTGATCAGGCCGCTTCCTGTATAAAGTGATATTACATGGGATAACTACTCCAACAACCCCAAGAATGACATCGGATCCGTTCAGAACGAGGCTGCAAGAATACTCACAAGAGCCACCAAATTTTGTAATATTGAACTATGTATATGTGGAGCAACCGAAGGTCCGACTTACTGCATTATTCAGAGTCCGAGATACCAAGAACCTGTCTTCTTTACTTTTCAGACTTGCCCTGAGCAACAACAACCAACAATCTGCTGTAAAAACAAACAAACTTCTCTTCACACGTATGCAGATCTTCATTGCTGCAACTAAACGTTTGCATTTGTAGTGTTATACGGATGTTTCCTTGTTGACGGGCTGCTGGCCAATATGTGTGACACCACTTCCTCTTTTTTCGACGTCTATAGTGTTCCCTTAGTTCAGCATATTAAATCAACTCACTGACAACTAAAAGACAACCTGTGGACAACATATTTAATTTTTACAAAATTGTCTGCAGATAGACGTGATTACTAAAGAAGTCGTAACATGACCGTCTACGTCAAACTTAGAACATTCGTCCGTCTGTCTGTTTGTCCATCCGTCCGTCTGACTGTCTGTCCGTTTGTCCGTTTTTTTCTGTTGGGGTTTTCCACTCGAATAGGAACCAAGGCATTTTTTCTTAGGCCGTACTAATTGCTTTATAAAAGCCTGCCGTTGTTTAATATCTTCATTTGTGCTGGAAGGCTTCATCATGGTACTTGTTGAACTTTTCTTTTTCAATTGCAGAAACTATAATAATAATAATAATAATAATAATAATAATAATAATAATAATAATAATAATAATATAAGTTTAATTAATTTAATAAGGTTATGTTTTTCATAATATATCTCGATTTTGAGACTACAATATTCGTTTGTTAGAGAATAATTATGCTTAAATTTAGCGCAGGTCTTCGTTTTTCGTTTCTCAACCACTGTACATTAAACATGAACGTCATCTCGTCACACTTTATTCCAGACGAGAAACCTGTTTCGCCTGTTGTTGTTGTTCCTGCTGTTCGTCTGTATCGTGAGTCTCGTGGAGGCGACAAAGAGTAAAGGCGGGGGATCCAAGAAGTCTAACAAATCCGTGAAAGGCCTGTTCAAATCCGGGAATGGGAACTCTAAGGGCAAGTCGGACCATTCCGGCAAGGGCGGACCAGTTATTGACCTGATGAAGGACAAAATTGCAAAAGAGAAATCCAAGAGCCACGGATCAGTTATTGACCTAATGAAGGACAAAATTGCAAAAGAGAAATCCAAGAGCCACGGATCAGTTATTGACCTAATGAAGGACAAAATTGCAAAAGAAAAATCCAAGAGCCACGGATCAGTTATTGACCTAATGAAGGACAAAATTGTTAAAAAAAAATCCAAGGGCCACGCATCAGTTATTGACCTAATGAAGGACAAAATTGCCAAAGAGAAATCCAAGAGCCACGGATCAGTTATTGACCTAATGAAGGACAAAATTGGCAAAGAAAAATCCAAGAGCCACGGATCAGTTATTGACCTAATGAAGGACAAAATTGGCAAAGAAAAATCCAAGAGCCACGGATCAGTTATTGACCTAATGAAGGACAAAGTTGCCAAAGAAAAATCCAAGAGCCACGGATCAGTTATTGACCTAATGAAGGAAAAAGTTGGCAAAGAGAAATCCAAGAGCCACGGATCAGTTATTGACCTAATGAAGGACAAGATTGGCAAAGAGAAATCCAAGAGCCACGGATCAGTTATTGACCTAATGAAGGACAAACCTGGCAAAGAGAAATCCAAGAGCCAAGGACCAGTTATTGACCTAATGAAGGACACAATTGGCAAAGAGAAATCCAAGAGCCACGGATCAGTTATTGACCTAATGAAGGACAAAATTGTTAAAGAAAAATCCGAGGGCCAAGGATCAGTTATTGACCTAATGAAGGACAAAATTGGCAAAGAGAAATCCAAGAGCCACGGATCAGTTATTGACCTAATGAAGGACAAAATTGCCAAAGAAAAATCCAAGAGCCACGGATCAGTTATTGACCTAATGAAGGACAAAATTGCAAAAGAGAAATCAAAATCCAAATCCAAAATCAAGTCCGACTTAAAACCATTCAAAAGCAAACTGATTTCAAAACATTCAAAGAAACCCAGCAAAACGTCCGACATTGAAGAAAAAAGCAGTAAAAGCAGCGATGATAGGACATCTGAGACGAGGCAAAAGCCGAACAAGCGCCCACCGGTGACCAATAAACAGGAAACAATCAAGCGACCCCCGGTAACTGATCGACCGGAAACAACATTCGGTCCGACGGTTACCGATGGGCCAGAACAGATGGAACTTCCGCCGTCGACCGAGGGACCAGGCACTAGGTATATAATGACGGAGCCGCCGATGACGACGGAGGATCCGGACGACGAGGCGACAACGACGGAAACCGTGTCCGTCAGCTCGCCGGACGGCTGCAAAGTGGGGAATGCCACCTATGAAATCGGTTCGTACATTAGTTATATAAAATCTTCCGTATTAATCAGTATATTTCATTGTATTACAACGAGTCATTTTACTGATTCATCATCCTTTATAAAGTAAATTATTCCTTTAAAAGGTATAATCAGTATTGCAAGACTCTGCGTAATGGGCGTTGACGGTCACATTCTTATACTAATATATCATTAGATAAACATATACGAATCTGTTTTAAGACATATCATTGCTTTTTTATATGTTTTATTACAAAAAAAGTTTGCGCATTTGTAAGGAAATGATTAATAAACCCATGGTTTCATTACACAGTCGCCTCCCCGACTTTCCAAAGACCATTTTCCTTGAACCTGTTAACTTTTTTATCATTTCCCTCAATGAAATTGTTATGAACAATAACCACATCTTGTTTCTGAATATCGGTAAAATTGTTGAAGTACAAATATCCGTCTGGGAAGAAGGACTTGTTGAGCGGCAATATATTGAGTCTGTCTTTGCCGGCCATGGTGAGAGTGGCCGTGAAGAACATTTGGTCGTTGTGGCGTTGAGTGCGGCCCTGCATCGTGTCCGCCCAGTCGCGCATGAAGGAGCGCGTGCGGGGACTGGCACGGGCGGCTATCAGCCCTGTGCTGTAGGTGTTGGTTGCATTCCCATGGTCGACCTGCATCCAGACATCGTGGCTCCCTCGGAAGTGCGGGAACGGGTCTGAAAGCATCACGGTATCGACATCCATGTACATAACGTCACGACCAGTCTCAAGCAGCTCATCGATGTGGAGCGGGTGGCGAAACGTGATCATATTAAACACGAAAGTGCCAAAACGCTGTGACTTTCGAATACCCACCTGGCGGCTCCGCTTCGCCGTCAGGTATTCTTGTCCAGCGCCCTAAGTTTCTTCATCACCGTATCATCCTCGGCCACAACCGTCACGGGGACGTCAAGATTAAGCTTCTCGTAATACCACAGCCAGTTCCGCAGGAAGTCGAAATAGCCGTCATTGACAATAAGAAGAATAACCCAGTTACATTGTTGGGTAAACTGTCGCCAGTGTACCCCTTTTGGAGCGGGCTAGCAGTTAGATCAGTGTTCCCTACTTTGAGCGGGTAAGCAGTTAGATCAGTGTTCCCCATTTGGAGCGGGCTAGCAGGTAGATCAGTGTTCCCCACTTGGAGCGGGCTAGCAGGTAGATCAGTGTTCCCCACTTGGAGCAGGCTAGCAGGTAGATCAGTGTTCCCTTCTTGGAGCGGGCTAGCAGGTAGATCAGTGTTCTCCACTTGGAGATGGCTAGCAGGTAGATCAGTGTTCCCCACTTGGAGCGGGCTAGCAGGTAGATCAGTGTTTCCCATTTGGAGATGGCTAGCAGGTAGATCAGTGTTCCCCACTTGGAGCGGGCTAGCAGGTAGATCAGTGTTCCCCACTTGGAGCGGGCTAGCAGGTAGATCAGTGTTCCCCACTTGGAGCTGGCTAGCAGGTAGATCAGTGTTCCCCACTTGGAGCGGGCTAGCAGGTAGATCAGTGTTCCCCACTTGGAGCGGGCTAGCAGGTAGATCAGTGTTCCCCACGTGGAGCGGGCTAGCAGGTAGAGCAGTGTTCCCCACTTGGAGAGGGCTAGCAGGTAGATCAGTGTTCCCAACTAGGAGAAGGCTAGCAGGTAGATCAGTGAAAACTGAATGTTTTTGCTTGATGTCACTTGCGATTAATTGTTTTAATGCTTGATATGAAAGTTTATAACTCCATATAACACTCGTACATACAATTAAGCACACGCATAATGAAACAAGGTTGCAGATAACTCTTTTATAAAAAGCGCATGTTAGATATTGTGTCACAAAGTCGAAACGCATTTTCATGGTAAAACACCCAAACTCATCTGTTGTAAACATTTTGAAATATATTATATTATTGTTAGTACAAACTGGATTTAAATTTGACACAAATTTCCACTCATATTAATTTGAATGTTAAACACCGTTTAATGCACATGCATTGACCGCGGCCATTTTAATGTGATCCACTGGGCATTTAGCTTGTAAATATAAAATAAATGTCAAGTATACTGAGATACGCCTCAGTTCCGTTGCCCCAAGATGCAAAAAAAACCCTGAGTGTTTAATCATGTAAATTAAATTGAGAAATAGAAGAAATGAAATAAAGCCTGGGAATAGACGTATTCGAAGTATCCTTTGAGAATATGCACATTTATCGTTATTTTGTGCAAAACATCCTCTTTAATAACTACATACTGCTCCGAGGCCTAGTCGTAAGGGAGGTCCCAGGTCCGAGCCCCTGCAGGTGCTTGTTTTGATATGGGCGGCAGCTGACTCACCAGCTAGTTAAATCATGGGAATGTTGGGATTGTCTTCATGTCAGGCGCCCTGAATATGCCAGTACAACCTGGTGCAGTATGTGAAGATGTTCGTAAATCAAGAAT
Organism: Mya arenaria; assembly: GCF_026914265.1. Taxonomy (NCBI): domain Eukaryota; kingdom Metazoa; phylum Mollusca; class Bivalvia; order Myida; family Myidae; genus Mya; species Mya arenaria. The sequence continues at coordinate 62,643,698 of NC_069122.1, forward strand.
GGTGACATTTTAATAAACATACACGTTACTTTACTTTTACGCATCATCAACAGTAATATCTTCAGTAGCTGCAGCCACAGCAGCAGCAGCAGCAGCAACAACAACAGCAACAACAACAACGTGGTATAGGCGTCATTTTTAGAGCCAATTTTATGAACGAAACATTATTGCGGAACTTCTCGATATATTTGTTAAAAAGGTATTTTTTTTATTAAAAATGTAACAATAATTTCTAACTCATTAATGGTGTTGGATATTTTATATTCGTGTTATTGAACTTCGACAGATAGTCGTAGTATCTTGGCAAGGGGAACACGACGGTCTCTAAATGTATTCAATGCACAATATAGCTAAAAAATAGCTTTATTCGTCTTATGGTCAGAATGAAACATAATTAAAAATGGTAATGGTTAAAGTGAGTACGTTAATGCCTTTACATCCACGTACACGAATCTGAATCGTAGTCCCCTTTTCCCTATAGGCACGTTCCCGCACCCCTCGGAGAAGTGCCACGTTTGCCGATGTCACGTAACTGGTGACGTCACGTGCGAGAGACGTCGGTGTCCGCGACCGCCCTGTGGTGTGGGACGCCATGTTACCTCTAGTGACGGATGCTGCTCGGTGTGCGAGAGCGCGTGTAAGGCGGTCAGTTGTCCGGCGATTGCGTGCCCCAGTCGCCTTTGGCTGTTCGATGAGAACTCTTGCTGTCCCAAGTGCGGCTGTCGGTACAAGGGCGACCTCGTCCCAATGGGTAAATAGTTTTAACATATGCACATGTAGATACAATTAAAACGCCAATGGTTGGGATTAAAATAAAGAATTGACAAATGCAGGGATTATAATTAGTCGATGAATAACAACATTTGTTTGTATAATCTAATTGACCACCTTCGACAAACAACCTTCGACAAGAGCACCCATTCGCGTCATGTCATTTAACATGTATGTTCTTATGATTTTTTTTCAATAAAAATAGAATGCACCATTCTATCGCTCGTGAAATTTCGTTCACATGTCAGGACATTGAAAAGTATTTAAATAATTTGATACTTTATAAAAATTAAGGTATTGTAAATACCAGTTCAGAAGACGAAATGAGTTTTAGAGTTGTGGTTTTGTATTGCCAAACCAAGACCATAGGTTTATATTTGTCAACATTTGCGTCACGTGCACATTTTAAAAGACATAAGTATCAAGTGTCTTTCCCCTAACGTTAAATGGATTCATGCACAACGTATTATTTTCAAAGCATTATTACGCTTAACTCATTTGGCTTTAATGAACAAAACAAAAACAAAGGCATATAACTTGTGTGCTTGTGAAAAAAATGTTAGCGATAATTTGGAACCTTTCTTAACTATGGAATTTATGGCCACGTAGCTATAAATTGAAAACCACATTATTGAACATTAAAAGGGTTTTTTTATCTGTAAACAACTCATATGTTCTTTTGTTATGATCATTAAAGTCAAATGTGTAAAGCATAATAATGTATTAACATTAGAACGTTTCTTTAGTGCCTCTATTCAGAGCTACAGATAAGGCTCGTAATGGGCGTAAATACACTTTAAAAAACGCCCATTACGACATAAAATCAAACAGCTGTTCGTACAGGTACGATTAAAATAATAAATAAGGCGTAACGTTCTTCCGAGTACTTTTACCGTTCTAGCTGACCGTTTTGTCTAAATGTTAAACCGGTTTGTTAAAATTGATACACTAAGAGACTTACAGAAGGCTCTAAGCCAACAAGAAAAAAGTAGATGCAAAGCATCAAGTCGGCCCAATGAAATTAGAAGAAAAACGTGCATGCAGATAACCAAAAATGGTTATTATTTCAATGATAATATTTTGTTTTATGTTGGGTGTACATATGCTCGAAGGACATTATGGTTATTTTTTCCCCAAGCTAATCCTCCGGTTAAAACTGAATAATAACAAAAATATACATACGTTTCTTCGGATGAAATAGAGTCAATGGTCTTATACATAGATTTCAATAGCATGAAATTCACCTTTTATTTGTACCGGCATGTTCTGTGAATTCCTTGCTTTATATTTTGTACAAGTTTATGTAACACATTTCACTCATATGAGTATATAAAATGGGGATAAAAATACTATTTATCAAAGGGGAATTATCTGGAGTTCATTATTTCGAATGACATTTTCAAAACAAACAAATAAGCTCAAGGTTAATGTTTCAAAACTCGGCATTTTTGCTGTCACCAAGGGAGTTTACTGCGTAGGATGTTTACAGACATAAAGGATATTTTAATAGTACCGTGTAACCTTTATCTATATCAATCGGAACACCTCGGCCTGTATCTATCTCGGAGATGGCCGAGTTGTTATGATTGAGTTGGTATTTAAAATCAAAACGATAAGCAGGGCTATTATAATTCAAGGTTTCATTATCAATTAAAGTGTAAAGTTTTATAAAACAAACTAAACTTTATATTTTATCATGCAACGTGGAAACTATTGAAAGCATTGTTCTGCAATTTATGAACTAGTCCCTAAGTTGGAATATTTCTAAAGTAATATCAAATATAGTCGGCGCCCTTCTTGGCGCCGACTAATAATAAAGCAGTAAAGATGATTAAATTAATAAGTAATTGTAATTTGCTGAGCATCATTCAAATTTTGTGTAAGTTCTAATATAAATATGTAAATAAAAGTTCATTAACTAAAATAAGTCATTCAATTCTGTAATTTAATGTACCAGTACACTTTAGAAATCGCCATTACACTTTAATGAATGACCAAAGGGTGTACCATACACTTTACTAGATTGCATAAGGGTGTAAAGTACACTTTAAGTAAAAAAGTCATATGTAGCTCTGGTCTGTATAGTCTTTCTAGAAAATCTTTACAAATAAACAAATACTGAAATAATTCAAAAATAATAACTACGAATGTTGCTATTAATGTTAAATGTATTGTAGTTTATTTCTCCTATCAGCAAAGTTAATCTCTTTATCCCTGTCTAAGGTCCGGTGGGTCTGCGGTGTGACGGGTGCACGTGTAATGGGAACGGTGTCACGTGTTCGCCAGCACCCTGCCCGGCCACGCCACTCCAGTGTGTAGACCCAGTTAGGGACGAGAACTCGTGTCAGTACTACTGCCCCAAAGGTAGGAGAGGGAGCGGCAGGTTTTTGTATTACCCCTGGAATATTTAATTTAATACCAACTACGAGCTGTGTACATTATTTGCTATGTCCATCTTTCTTTTATTTTGTGATTATTGCTCGTAAACGCCATTGACACCTGTGCTGCAGTAGATTAAAAGACTCCGTAAAGATTCCGTGATTGATTGAAGGGACGGCCCGAGAGGCTGAGACCTCAATGTGTCGTTTAAGAGAATGTATTAGATAGTTAACAACATGTTGTTGAATGATATAATCCCATTTTCATTCTAGGAAAGACATGTTCCGTGGGCGACTTCGTTCTAAAGTACGGAGAAATAGTGCGACTGGAAGACAAGTATTGCACATGCGTGGGTGACTGGTTTCCGGTGGCGTTCTGTGCGAAAGTGAAGATGCCGTGCAACATTCACGATCTGCAGGAAACCATGTGCGTGTCCGAGCCGCAAATGTAGCGGCGTGTCCGTCTGAGAACGCCTGGTTCTCCAGGATACACGCTGGTCTTAACTGATCATTTTTACTTTTTGATGTTTGTCTTTCTTTTTTTCTTCATTATTTTTCTCTCGGCTACATATTGTAAAATGTATTGCAATAAACACTTGTTTCAATACTTACCTAACCCATAATCTGCTCCCAAAAGAAACGGCCTAATTTGTTTTTAATATATACACTATGATTGAAGCAAAATGGGTCGAACTCGTCAATTTGAAATTTTATTCAATCTTCACACTCAGTAACAGTCAAGCATACATGCAATAAATATCCAAACTGAACCTTCGATGTTTTTTTCTTTGCAAAACGTAATATGCCATGTATGATATTGTACTGTATGGATCCACTGTATGGATCCATTATGGATCCAGTGTTGTATGGAATCAGTGCAGTATGGATCCAGTGCTGTATGGATCCACTGTATGGATCCAATGCTGTATGGATCCACTGTATGGTTCCAGTGTTGTATGGATCCACTGTATGGATCCAATGCTGTATGGATCCACTGTATGGATCCAGTGCCGTATGGATCCACTGTATGGTTCCAGTGTTGTATGGATCCACTGTATGGTTTCAGTGCCGTATGGTTCCAGTGCTGTATGGTTCCAGTGCTGTATAGATCCACTGTATGGATCCAATGCTGTATGGATCCACTGTATGGATCCAGTGCTGTATGGATCCACTGTATAATTCCAGTGCTGTATGGATCCACTGTATGGATCCAGTGCTGTATGGATCCACTGTATGGTTCCAGTGCTGTATGGATCCACTGTATGGATCCAGTGCTGTATGGATACACTGTATGGATCCACTGTATGGTTCCAGTGCTGTATGGTTCCAGTGTTGTATGGATCCACTGTATGGATCCAATGCTGTATGGATTTTACTGTATGGATCCAATGCTGTATGGATCCACTGTATGGATCCAGTGCTGTATGGATCCACTGTATGGTTCCAGTGTTGTATGGATCCACTGTATGGTTTCTGTGCCGTATGGTTCCAGTGTTGTATGGATCCAGTGTTGTATGGATCCACTGTATGGATCCAGTGATGTATGGATCCACTGTATGGTTCCAGTGTTGTATGGATCCACTGTATGGTTCCAGTGCCGTATGGTTCCAGTGTTGTATGGATCCAGTGCTGTATAGATCCACTGTATGGATTCAATGCTGTATGGATCCACTGTATGGATCCAGTGCTGTATGGATCCACTGTATAATTCCAGTGCTGTATGGATCCACTGTATGGTTCCAGTGCTGTATGGATCCACTGTATGGTTCCAGTGCTGTATGGATCCACTGTATGGATCCAGTGCTGTATGGATCCACTGTATAATTCCAGTGCTGTATGGATCCACTGTATGGATCCAGTGCTGTATGGATCCACTGTATAATTCCAGTGCTGTATGGATCCACTGTATGGTTCCAGTGCTGTATGGATCCACTGTATGGATCCAGTGCTGTATGGATCCACTGTATAATTCCAGTGCTGTATGGATCCACTGTATGGATCCAGTGCTGTATGGATCCACTGTATAATTCCAGTGCTGTATGGATCCACTCTATGGTTCCAGTGCTGTATGGATCCACTGTATCGTTCCAGTGCCGTATGGTTCCAGTGCCGTATGGTTCCAGTGTTGTATGGATCCACTGTATGGTTCCAATGCTGTATGGATCCAATGCTGTATGGTTCCAGTGCTGTATGGATCCACTGTATGGATCCAATGCTGTATGGATCCAATGCTGTATGGATCCAGTGCTGTATGGATCCACTGTATGGTTCCACTGGATGGTTCCAATGATGTATGGATCCAGTGCTGTACGGATCCAGAATGCAAACAAAATCAGTAAAAAAGCTCGATTTGAAACTGTCGTGATACAAGCCGTACTGTTTATACTAGCGCCCCCTCCTTCTCATTAAATCGTCCAAGTTTACATTTCATTTCAATGTAGGAGAGCAAAAAAAACCAAAATGCTTAATTCGGACAAGAAATTGTTTAACAATTCTAGGGGGAATACCCCCATACCCCCCTGACAACAGTTTAAAACAAATATAAAGTTCGCTACTTTTGGAGGGGTGCAAGTCAAAGACGGACGCCCCTAAGTTACGTCCCATCTATGGTTAAATTCTTCATCTGCTCCTACTTAATTTCAGAATAAATTGTAAAGAAAATACGACAATACATATATTTAAAAAAAGCTCTTCAGTTCCTCTCTTTCAGAAATAAGTCAGCCTTTCCCTTATACATTTATAATTATAGTGTTCACGTATAATATAGTATAATATAATGTTATAAAGGAGACCGCAAGCAGGATTAACTAGTAATGTTTGTAGAAAAACAACGACAAGAAAATACACTTCAAAATGCAATAAAATCAAATCAAAGTCAGCTTGAAAATTATCCATCCATCCATCCATCCATCCATCTATCCATCTATCTATCTCTGCCCTGCCCCGCCCCGCCCCGCCCCGCCCCGCCCCGCCCCGCCCCGCCCCGGCCTGCCTGCCTGCCTGCCTGCCTGTCTATCTTATATAACTGGTTTCCATGGATTTTCGCAAAAATTGGATCGTTCCAAGACAAAAAAATTGTCAAAACGTTCAATCTGCGAGAGTGCAGCTTTAAATATACATTTTAAATTATTTTTTGTTGATACACACATTTTTTATTTACTTTTTTTTTACTGGGCTTTTAAAGTTGTGTTAAATGTGTAAAATAATATTATTAATTAAAAAAGAAGAAGCTTTGTGAAAGCTTTCATCAAAGTGTATATTTTTTCATATAAAACTGACTTCCCTTTTCATCAGTAGAATGCATTTAAATACAGATAGAAAGCAAACACACATAATTCGTACACAATATTATTCAAACTGAACATCAACCGTTCAACCTAGGATCCAATGTTTTGAATGAGAAATACGAATAACGAATAAAATAGAGAGATATCTTTATTTCCTCCCTTCAACGATTTACTACACGATAATTAAGTTAAGAAATTCTGGGGTTATATAGTACAGATAAAGTCTCTTTGTTAACCAAGTTTTGATTAATAATCTTAAATTGATCCCTCCATAATGGCCAGCCTATCGACACAACAAAATAAACAGTGTTGGATCATCTGACGTAAACAAAGGTCGACAAAGGTGCCGCCGTACCTTGTATGGAGTACACAGTGGTCCAAAAGTCAAGAAATATGTTAGAGGTGTCATGGTGAAATTAGATTTATTGATATGTAACAGTTTTCTTATAATTGATTTATTTAAAATGTACACATGTTTAGACTAAATCAATTTGAATTAATTTTTCAAACAATTTTAAGATCAGTGTTTCATACAATGAAATTCAACTTAAACTAAAAAATGAATTCCATTCTTATGTAAAAATCTTAACTTAAACTTTCATTAATCTAAGTGCATTTCGATGAGACTAACTTAAGCTAAGATATATTGATTTTCTCAATGAAAGTTTGGATAATTCTAGTCAGAAATGGTGCCTTCACATTATTTATAACTTCTTCGATAGTGACATAGACTGAAAGTGAAACTTAGTCAAATTAACCCCACCACCCAAAACTCCGCGTGGTCATGTAATGAAAACAAATGTATAGTTGCATTGAATAAACAATTTTCAGCATGAACTTAAATGTTTTTGTTTATAATTGTAGGTTAATTGAACAAAGTCATTATAACAATCGACACTTATCTTTTTTTGCTACATTATATAAGGAACATATTTATCATTAACTAAATTAGTTTAACATTACTAAACAAGTTAAATAAATTATTAGTAGCGTATCAATGACTTTTAAACAAATAAACTGGAAAACACACCAATGGGGCTGTCGCTCTTGTTAAACAAGTAACACACCGATTTGCACTGATGGGCCACTTGGTACGCCGTAGATTCGGTGTATTGGCGGGAAATAACTGTGCGGTTACACTCATGACTAGCCGCTCCCAACAAAAGAATAAAAAAACTCACACGTGTATGCTAATTAAGCACAGAACATGTGCTTGTTGTGATAAAGAAGAACATACAGGAATTGAACGCACGTGTAAAAGGTCAGTTACTGTGTTATTTGATTATACATGTATTATAAAGATAGATACCAAATGTATATAGTATGTGTAATATGTGTAATTATAAATATGATAATTTTAACATTGATTGAGTTCTAATAATAAGTAATGAGTGTTTAATAATCAAGCGATCCTTTTAATTTGATGATGCAATAATTTAACTATTAAATGGTATGTACAGCATATCGTGAAGTGAAAAAAAACAGCAATAGATAACAATGTTATTAAAAAAATTGCTACTAAGAGCTAGAACTTTTAAGAGTTGCATTGTGGTGTTTTAAAATAAGAATAATCTGTATTTAAACACCCCAGATGATCTTTAAGTAGTTTACTTTAATATTAATACAAGGCAGCATGTTTAAAAGTACAGTATAGATATTTATATATATTATACATCACATAAATGCGTTCTTTATATATATACATATAAAATCGATCGGTCCATATATCAGTGTATTTTAATCAAAATCCCAGTTTTATGAAGTCAGCGGTATATACATGTATCATCTTTTTTGGCTAGTCCAGACTTTGCCAAAAAATAATATGGACCGCTGACGTCGTATAATAATGCGGGTGAATGTGGTGGTTTTGTCTTCGCGTAAAATATAGCGGGGAATGGGCCATATCTAGGGTCCCTTGGGTGCGGGGGGATTCGACCATCGGTTCCTCCCCGCAGGACAGGGATTTTACCTGGCATTGGCTGGACCAAAAGTCAAAGTCCCCGCTATTCCCCGGACCTGGGGCAACCGTGGTTACAATTGACAGGTGCTTAAGGATAAAAGTATAATGTATAAGGATAACAGTATAATGTATAAGGATAAAAGTATAATGTTGTTGCATGTTCAAGGGCAGTAATGTCAGGTATGTCCACCAGGTTTCCTAGTTCATTGTTTAGGGTATAAAATGTCCTCGCTTCGATGTCAGAGCATAAACACATTTTTTTTTTATATGTTTAAACAATTTTTTTAGAAACAACCTTGTGCATGGAATGTTAAGCAATTGCTTAATTGTTTACCATTATGCTTGTTTTAGATGAAAATCATACCTGTATTAAAATATCTCTTACTAGGCTTACCGACTCGCTGAATGCAATTTTTTCTTCAAAACTAGGATTTTATACCTTCTCTTTCGTGTAAATCTCATCTGATACCTTGTTTTGGTCTATGTTAGGTATTGTTATTGTTTTTCGGAATGCAGATCGCCAGTTTTGGAGATAGATCAGCACATTTAAGAGAATGCTTACTGGTTCAATCAGTACATTTTTAGAACCCAGGTTCATCCCAAATTTTGTAAACCTATAGCACAATAAAATAACGATCAAAAGGCATTTGCGACTGCGAACCCCGGTTAAGTCCTGCAGCGATTGCTTTTCCTAATCCATGTACATGTACTACAACACTTAATTATAAGAAGGGTCATTTTGATAAGTATCCTCAAATCTCTCTGCTAAAATAGAAATGTCATTATATTTTGGTGGTTATATAGTGAGACACAGATAAGTCTTTACTGGTAATTGAAATAGTGTTGTAACGGTTTGTTGTAGGCGGCGGATGTGCGTTCATTATATAACATTCCGTTATAGACAGAAATACATTCATAGTATGTGTGATAACTTGGTTGGTAATATGCAAATTAGCAAAGCCTGGGCTCAGTGTAGATTGAGAATTTACTTTATATAAAGACCAGCGGTGACTTTCTATATCAAATTTTGTTACAAAATAAAAAAAAGAAAAATTTCAGTTATAATTTATTTTTCTATATTTTTCTTTTATATTAAATTTCCTTCATAGACTTTTGTCGGTCATTCTAATTCTCTTTGAGACTTCTCAATTATCTCAGATTTAGGGCTAAATTCAGAACATCCACTCTCACTCACACTCCAACCACATTCCCGTAAGGGACACTCAAGTGATCACTTGAGTGAAATAAGGGGAGTGACATTTAAGTGATCTGTTTGTATTCACACGCCTCGCTGACACTCCACTTCATCAAGTGACCAATACATTACGAATACATGTATGTTTTCATGATCATAGCGGATTATCTGTTTGACTATAGTGATGTTTACAGTAAACATATGTTTATTTGCGATTTAAGTACCGTATTGGTAGATATGGCGACAAACAAATGGCAATAATTGTAACTCTGAAACTTAACATTTTTAAACATTTGGTTAATAAAAATAAAATTGTAAATAACTGTTGCAAAATGCGTTTAAATGCATGTTGTTTTTGTTGTTGTTGTTTTAAATATGTAGCCGTTTCCCATTGTACCACATGATTTAAATATGTACTGGTATAAATTATAATATGCTTTTGTGGTCTGCATAAAGCGGTCTATGACGATTGAAAAAAATATGAAAGTTGACAACACTTAATTAAAAAATAGCACATGCATACAATTAGCGAATGAATGTCTTATGGGGAAATTAAACCTTGGATTGAAAAAACAACTTAAGAAATGTAGGGGAAAATGAATGAAGATGACTATAATAATTATAATAATAAGAGGAAAATAATAATAATAATAATAATAATAATAATGATGATGATGATGATGATGATGATGATGATGATGATGATGATGATGATGATGGTGGTGGTGATGGTGGTGGTTGTGTTAATGATGATGATGATGATGATGATGATGATGATGATGATGATGATGATGATGATGATCCAACTGAGTATATGCTGGAAAATACATATCAATTATCTGACCACGCTCTGAAATGAAAATGAACACTGCGTAAAACCGTGTACTTAAGTCTAGCGGCGTATAGTTAGCAGCCTGGCAGCCTAGCTGCCTCATGTGCCTAAAATCTCATAGCATTTTATATGAGTTCTTTGCCAAAACAATGATAAATTAAATGTTATATTCATTAATCCGCATCCTTTAGCGAATATCAGAATTTCCCCCTTTTGCGGGGCTACTGGATTGAGGTTTGGGAATTGTAGGCCACTCGGCCGCTAACTACACGCCACTAGGCCGCTAACTTCATGCCGCTAAGCTGCTAACTTCGCGTGCATTTAGCTAAATGTTCTTGCAGCCGTCGAAGAAAAGCAACCATTAAGTTTGCTGGGCGTTCAAGATCATTTCGAAACAAAACAAATATATGATTGGCGCATCTTTTTTAAAAAAAAAGATTTTTATAGAAGGCAACTTCAATGGATTATCCGGGTCTCTTAAATATGTTCTGAGAACGAGGGTGTCCCTTATTTGTTCCGAAATCTGATATATTTCACCTTTTCTACTTGTCATGTACATTTATCCCTCACACTCATTCAATTCGTATTCACAACCAATCCTCGGGGCTGTTCAAGTGGCCTAGCCGAGCACTCACAAATGTCCCACTTACGCAAAACACTTGAGTCTCACTCACACCTGTGAATACGGATATACTTTTCACTCGAAAATAGTTGGACCGTTATGTGATTACAGAGGATTAACTCATTGAGTGTGAGTGAGAGTGGTTGTTCTGAATTCGGCCCTTAATCTTATTGTAAATTTTACTTTTTGATAATAGTTATTTTTGAGTGACACTTCCTCAAATCTCCATTATCTTTTTATCACTTAATTCTTATTGGTAACTTTTACTCTTGAAGTTAGTATATAGTCTGCACATTTTCATTTCTCAAAATAGAGGGACAAACTTATTTTCATAGATGGACAAACTTTGAAAATTAACTAGGAACCTCTTCTTTTACTAAGGAAATATCATTGAACTATTTTATTGGTATATATGATTAATTCACTTACTTTCATAACTTGATATATCACATGGACTATTGTATGTTTCATGTTGGGATTTATTTTGTATTTTTAAGTATTTAACTTAAATTTGGAATTAATAAAGAACCAACTTTTAACATCTTAATTGGACTTGAGTTGTTAATCAAATTGAACTACATGTATTAAACATGACTCGCAGCAGAGCCAGCTAATTTCCCAAGCTAATGGTCAACTGCATGTGCCCCTTAGACAGTGTGGCTCGGGCACGGTGACCACCCTACTATACCGGATTGTATATACTGGCCTGTTCCCGATGCTGCACGACTTAACTGGGGTTCACGGTCGCAAATGCCTTTTGATTGTTATTTTAGTGTGCCATAGATTTACAAAATTTAGGATGAACCTGGGTTCTAAAAAGAAACAGAATGAACTAGTAAGCATTTTCTTAAATGTGCCGATTTATCTCCAAAACTGGTGATCTGCACTTGGAAAACAATAACAATACTTTTTGTTGACAAAATCAAGCTATCAGTTGGGATTTACACAATAGAGAAGGTATAAAATCATAGTTTTGAACAATTAGTTGCATTGAGCGAGTCGAGAAGCCAAGTACGTGCATTGTTTTCACAAGATATTTAAATACTGACATGATTTTCATCTAAAACAAGTAATCGTAAACAAGCAATTGCTTTACATTCGGTGCACAAAATATTGTTTAAACATATAGAAAACAATGTGTTTATACTCATCAAATCGTGGACATTTTATACTTAGGATACATCCTCAGTTCCTGATACATTGTTTACACAAAATCTGACGCAGGGAGTGTGTATTGGATTAGTGAAAGTAGGTGGACTTTTAAACACCATTAATTTATGCCTATCTGCAATTTCATTCTAAGGATTGTAACCTACAGCCAATGAAATCCATGGACTCCCAATAAGTACCAAGTTTATGCACCAGTCAATTGTAACCACGGCCCCACCAGGTCCGGGGAATAGCGGGGACTTTTGGTCCAGCCAAGCCCGGGCAAAGTGCCCGCCCTGCGGGGATGACCTGCTCATGAAACCCCCGCCTAATGCCCCCGCACCCAAGGGACTCTAGGTAAGGCTCATTCCCTGCTATATTTGGCGGGAAGACAAAACCACCGCATTCACCCGGCAATGAGGGGCCACCTGGAAGGTAAAAACACGGCCCATTTCCCTGGCTATCCCTGATATATTCCCGGTGGCGGATCCATGGTCTAGTGGTCACACTTGACGGTCAATCCAAGGGTTGCAGGTTCTATTCCCTGGCGCGCCACACAAAAGGATACTAGTCATCTTCCGGGAGGGACGGTAAATGATAAAAACCTAATATGACTGTCTAATGTTGAAAGGGCTACTAGCTACCCAATTTAACAAAAAATATAAAATATTTTCTTTTCCTTGCCAGCCATGACAGTGATAGTGAACATGCCTGAGAACCCTGGGGCTGAGGGTGTGATATTCTCCCCGGGGGAGCTTGAAGGGGCCCAGGAGGTTTTCTCCCATTTGGACTATCAGACAGAGAGTGAGGTGTTTCCAATGAGCAAGGGACAGGATGTGGCAGAACCCCTGGGCTGCCAGAAGGAAACACTGCTGACATCTGCATCCAGTAGGTGCTCATATCGGATACTTGCAATTAAACATGGTGTTCATTGTAAATCACATCTGTTGAGTTAACATTAACACACATGCATATACTTGTAATTATGTGTTATCAAGCAGTTAATTAATAATCTGAACATAATGGATTGTATACTTCAAATCTTGTAAATATCTACAAAACAATTTCAACATGCATCCTGTTTGTTTCAAAAAGCAATACAATTATCAAACAAACAGTCATTGAGGTTGTTGAAGAGAGTGTCTTCAGTTCTGCTTAATACAGACTCTACAAGTTTGTGTATATGTACAGCAAGTATTTATTATTTTTTTCTTTCCAGAGTCGCAGGATTGTCTGGAGGCTGACAGGGAGAGTGGCAGTTCCATCACAGATCTGTTCCAGAGTTTCACACGGATACCCCACAATGTCGGGGAGTTTATAGAGAACAACAAAACCAAACTCAGGATGGTCAGTACATCTGTATTGGTGTTCTTTTTGCAGAGTAAGGGGTTTTGATGGCAATTCCAGCCAGCACTCCTCCCACCCGGGGTCAGATTTGTTGAAAAATATGTCAAATATGCACCCAGTCTTGGGCCCTAGTTTAAGAGGGTATTGAACTGTATGCAAAATTTGGGTTCAGGAGCAATGGTGAGGGTCTGGGGGGTAAAGCCACCCTGTACCCTAGTTTTTTGTACATGAAGTGCAAAATTCAATAAAACTGACCAAGTTGTGATTCTTATACACAGTCAGCATTGTTTGACATCAGCATCTGTACTTGTTTTCCCCCGCCGAATCGATTCGAAGGTTTGGTGAGGGGGATATTGTTTTGGCGTTGTCCGTCGATCCTTCCGTCCGTCCGTCTGGTACCATGTCAATGTAGTATTTATATGTTGTTGTTTTTTGTGAACTAAATCAGGCAAGCAATAAGAACAGTTGACATTCATTTTTTTACTCTTTATGTATACTATGACATATTTGTTCGGACAGGCAAATACTTGTTAGACAGGCAAAAACTTCCAAAGTGCCTGTCCGGTGGACAGGCAGAATTTTTACAATTTCGGGAAGACTGCTAATTTCCATGAAACTTAATCAGAATGTTTGCCTCGATGAAATTTTGGAATAGTTTGGAACTAGTAGGTCATGTGGGGTCAAAAATGAGGTCACTGGGTCAAATCTTAAAAAAACCTTGTGGACACATAGAGTCTATATATTTTGCAATATATCTGGACCAATCTTCATGAAACTTGATCAGAATGTTTGCCTTGATAAAATCTTAGATTAGTTTGGAACTGGGTAACATGGAGTACATTATATACAATATTTTTTTTATTTCAAACAGTTGCAATCAAACTCAAACTCATATATATATAATTCACCAACAATTGATTTCCATTCCTTGATTTTGCCAAATCAGGCGGGGGATATCAATTCAACGAATTTGCTTGTTTTTATTTATTTCAATTACAGTTCAAAGAATGTCATTTTTAGTTAGCAACCTTGGTCTTCCACACTGCCCTGTTCCCTTTGTTTTTATTGTACTTTTGACACTTTAATTAACATGACGCGACATATCCGTTGAACTGGCCGGTCAATACTGACTGAACAATCAGTGTCCAGATTAGGCCGGGCTTATCAGTTCCCAGTTGCTATCTGCCATGCACATATCAACAGTAGTGTTATAATACTGTTTTTAATATATATTTAACAGAAAATATATTTCTCATAACTGAGAGATAGTAATTATAAAGACAATTAAGGAATTCCGAAATACTGACATTTTCCCTTTATGCTGCTCAAATTATGCATTTTTTTGCATTTGTTAACAAAGTGACCTTTCAGTAGACTATAACCCTCCACTTGTCTTAATGTAACTGGTAATATATGTATATTTTCTGTTATATCAGTAAATAGCAAATTATTTTGAGTATTGGTGCATAATATTGACGATATCTTGCGATTTATCGTTATTTTGAAATTTGTCTCCTTGTACTTACAGTTTTAAATTCGAAGCATTTACCGGTATATACATTTGGTTTGAAGTTTGTTTGGACATACTGATGGAGAAAAAGACAACTCCATTGATTTGAGTAACATTTGTTATTAAATTTAGATAAAAAAAAAATCTAATACCATATAACTAAAGATCACAAAAAGTATATATATATCGATAAAACAAAATAATCTTTGTTAACAGCGCAAATCAAAGTATGCACCTGTGCACTTGTAATGACCATGATAATTTCAAATTTCTATGTTGCTTAAAAGTACAGTTTTGCATTTCATTTAATACGGATATTCATTAATTGAGAGAAGTATTAAGGTAGTTATATCAGTAATAATAATTCATTCTTCTTGTTTAAACAGGTGATTTTTAACAGCGAAATCCATTGAGTTTTGACATTTGATCTAAACAAACACATTTTTGTAACTTTCGTTAAGGAAATTTAAAACATGTTTTGTTTCCCTAAACTTGAGTTTTAAAATAGAGACTGCCTTTTTATTGTTACAAAAATTTCGATGTTATTTAGAAAAAAAGTAGCTTTAAGTTTAGACATTAAATTATTTCTACCTGAATTATACATTGCATTCATTTAATAATAATGAACTAATTTAATCTTATTCTTACTTTTATTGCTATGTTTTACCATGTCTATGCATTTTTTATCTGATTGTCAAGTAGAACTTCTGTATAATTTCTGTATAATTATCGTCTGCTTCTGCGTACTTCTTGGAAGGCCCTTACCAAGGGGTCACGTGACACTGCAGGCGTAGCCATATTGCTATATATCGGTATGGTGTCAATTTTTTTTACTCTCCAAGGCAAACTTTACTCAGATGGATATTGTGTGTAATTACAGCCACCCCATTGATAAGATGATAAGACACAGCATTTAAGACAAATGTTTACAAAATGTTAACCCTGATTGTATTGTATGAAGGTAAGCAACTGAGAAGGAAAACATGAGACACATTATCTTAGATTTGCTTCCCTTATATCAATTGCCGGTGTGTGTTACATTGACTAAGTATCATAGTAATAAAAGCTGTTTGAAACCTTAACCTAATGTTAACACAAGGGCAGACTACTGTTAACACAAGGGCAGACTACTGTTAACACACAGGCAGGCATAAGACTACTGTTTACACAAGGGCAGACTACTGTTAACACACAGGCAGACTACTGTTAACACACAGGCAGACCTTAGACCACTGTTTACACAAGGGCAGACTACTGTTAACACAAGGGCAGACTACTATGAACACACAGGCAGACCTTAGACCACTGTTTACACAAGGGCAGACTACTGTTAGCACAAGGGCAGACTACTGTTAACACAAGGGCAGACTTGTTACCTCATGTAAACATTTCTTAAACTTATCACTAGAGTATTAAGTTACAATTCCTAATGTGTGTCCATTTTGTTATTTTGCTTCACATTTGTACAAATTGAACTTTAAAAAAAAATGAAGAAATATAAAAATCCACTTTTTGACATTTGTGACATTTATACAGGTTTAAGATTATTGAAGGCACTACAACAGGCCCCATGACCATTGTTTTAAGTAAATGGAAGTCTAATATTCTTACACTTACATAATAATTGTCTTATTCAAGGCCCTACATAATATTTGACTGTCTTATTCTAGGCCCTCTTAGTTGGTGTTGGTTTGCTGGCTGTTGGTTATATGATCTGGGCGTTGGTTGTCAGCCTTCGTTACGGTTGCCAGGATGTGAAACCTCTCATTGGTCTAGCAGTTATCATAGCAACTTGCCTGTCTATCTGGTTCTTACGGACACGGTTTGCTGATCAGCTCACAAAGATAACGGAGGCACTTGGGCATGGAGTGACACCGAGAGGCAGGAAACTCCTAAAAATGTGAGTGTGTGCAACACCTGTTGCCATGATAGACGCTTCAACGACTTTGAAGGATTTTGTGTGAAATTATAATTCATAGTTTTTAAACATCAAAGGCTATAAGGTGGAAATATTATAATTACTTTTTAACTGTTTTAACTTAATTTTTTATGAATATCAATTGCATATGAACAGCTATGTTCAGAAGTCATTTAAATGTGAGAAAAAAAATATTGTAATTACTTACACTGTACATATTATTCCAGTGGTGTCTGTGTGTGTGCTGTGGGTGGTATTCTCACTGTTCTGGTGATTACACTAGTCCGTCGCCCCGGTAACGCGGTTGCCCTTGTCGGCATCCTGTTCTTCATTAGTGTACTATGGATCCTCTCAGCTCACCCTGGCAAGGTAGCAGCATGTTCATTCATTTTTACTTCATCTGTTTTTCTAATATTATTTCTTGAGGTATTGTCATAGCCTTGGTTTCATTGCCATCTCAGCACTTTGGAAGACCTTGAAGCTTGGCCAGGACTTTATAAGCTCAATTTTAAAGATTTAGTTTAACACTTATATAAGTATCTTATAGCTGCATACCTTTTGAGCTGAATTATTTTTTAAAAGAGTTTAGTGTAAATATTTTAGTGACAACCCTACAAATCTAATGAGTAAAAACATGACTTATCTTAATTTTAATATTTTATTAGTATGAGCAGTTTTGTTAGCAAAAATAACTTTTAAATGTATATGATGAGAGATATGAATGCTGAGATTTCAGATTTTGAGTTTTGATTGGAGATGAAACTAAAATGACACTTTTAAACATTGGATTTATTCAGTAATTTTTCTCCACCCCCAGGTGCGTTGGCGCCCAGTTCTGGGTGGGTTTTGCCTACAGTTCTATTTTGCGGTGGTGATCCTGCGCTGGCCCGCAGGTTACTCCGGCTTCCAGTGGATGGGGCAGCGCGTGCAGCAGTTCCTCAGCTTCACAGATGAGGGGTCCAAGTTTGTGTTTGGTGACAAGTTCACTGACCACCTCTTTGCATTCAAGGTAAGGAAAGCTATGGAGATAAGGTTACCATGACAACATATCCTTTTGACATCAAATCTTTCTTTTCGGTGAATGCGTTTAACTATAATAAGGTAATAAAACATTTTTTTTTCTCCCCTTACGAAGGCAGTCTTAGCAAAATATTGCAGTGCAATAAAACGGGCATATTTTTTCCTTGTTAGAATTCTTAATCTTAATTGTTTGTCATTTTAATGCGTTGAACAACGCTAATTTGATGAAAAGTCTGTTTTTTCACTTAAAGTTTATATAAATGAAGTAAAGAATACGCTTTATTGAAATAGGACAATAAATGGTTGGTTACGTTAGAGGTGAATCTATCCCAAAACCATTAAAATGGAAAAACAATCCTGGGTTTCTACAACAAAATGGTTTTTTTTGTGCACATTTTACAACTCATTTAAGTGGAGAAAAATGTTTTATTATGTTACAAACGCTTTGACCACATTGACGGGAGTAATTGTATATATACAATGTATACAAAAACTGTATCACTTATGATATATCCTGCTTCTCAGCAAAAACACCCAAGAACACTGTTAGTACCATAATTCAGGCATGTTTTTAAACTTTTCCTTACATAAGCAACTAATGAATCTGTAGATTTTGTACCACGTACATTTAAAGCCAGTCAACTTTGTTTTAGATATATATAAAATAATCTATGCCCCAGAAAATTATTATGTACTTCAAAAATACACTTCAAAGACAAATCAGCCAAGTTCTACCTAAACAACAATAAACGAAATAGGATTTTCAGTTTCTGGCTTAGATTGAAATGATCTATATTTAGATATTTTTGGTACTAATACACCGGTGAAGTGCCCTGGCAGCCTACACTTTGTTTCCAAAATATATAAAATGAAAGGTCAAAATCTAAAATAAGAATTGAAGAGTGAAAGCTGTTCTAACATTTGGTCCCAGTCTGGAGTAACTGAGCTTTTTATCTTCTCTAAGAGCCTACTTTTGGAAGACAGTCGGACATAATTGCATCATAAAGAAAATTTTGACAACTGAAAAGGCTTGAGATATACACCAAAATGCACCATTTGTATCTAGAATTAAAAAAAAGCCACATGGGAGCATACATCTGACACTGCCCCATATGCTGTTTTTGTAGTATTTCCATTCTAATATAGAACTGGTGATTCTGTGTAGACTGTGTAAACTTTTAAAAAAAAATTGTGTTTCGTTTTTGTTAAGTAATTTAGCAATTTTCTTTTACTTTTAGCATCAATTTGCTATTGAATACATGTACAAAACAAGAAAAGTATCACTAATTTGTGTATTAATGGGTTTAGTTGAGCTTGAGGATTTGAGCTTGACTGCCTTTAACACAGTCTGTTCTATATTTCAGATACTGCCCGTGATTGTGTTCTTCAGTTGTGCGATCAACGTGTTGTATTACGTGGGTGCGATGCAGGTTGTGATAAGCAAGCTTGGCTGGCTGTTACATAGCGTCCTAGGCACCACCGCTCCCGAGTCCCTGTGTGCTGCCGCCAACATCTTCATTGGACAGGTAAGGCTGGAACATTCTAGCACTGGTATGAAATATTCTCAATTTTGTTTTTAATCAAGACTACAAGTCTACTACAAAACTAAGTTTACAATAAGATGCTTACAAAGCAACAATATCATAAACATTTCCATGTTATTTTGGGTTCATATTTAACATATACTTATATTTATCATTTAAGGAATGAATTGCGGGGTTGATGTCATTATCGGGGTATGAACGCAATTGGGTTGGTCAATGTGTGTGGAGTCCGAAGGACTCCACGCGTACTTTGACCAACCCCGCATCAACCCCGCAATTCATTCCTTATATTTACGCCAATAGTTCATTATTTAAAAAGCTACTTCATTTCATTTAAGAAAATCTTTCAGTAATCCTTTCTTACCCATTCTGTAAATAGAACGACCCGACTATAACCAGAAACATTTTTTTTCAAATGACGTCACAATAACGCGGGAAAAGATCAACCACTTGAAATCACTTTAAAACGTAAAAATTGAAACACTTCTGGCACCAATATATTTAAAATATAATAAACTAACACTTTCTAAAATGTTGATCTATATTTTACGGAACGTGCTGACACAATACAACCAATAACAAGATCAATAGCTTTCATGTATATTGTTATGCAATGAACTAAGATCCTAACATATCCGAAGATGTTGCGTTCATCGATTGAACGCAAGGCAGTTCATTTAAGGAATGGAAGTTGAGGTGTATATATATATATATATATATAAGGGTATTAAAATGTCAACCACCTCATAGTTAACATACATGAGTATAAAAGTGAAATACACCTTGTGTGTATTAGCAGATATTTATAAACATGTATTAAAAATGCCAAAAGTGAAGAGAACACTCAATCCATCCCTGTCCATGATAAACAATCCCTACATCAGTTGTGTGGTTGTGTAAATCCATATAGAAGTACATTCTAGGTAGAAGGGAGAGTTTGGTGTTAATTTACATACATTAACATGATTATCAGGTTGATAGTCAGCTCTCATATCAAATGTTATGTAGCTCATGTACCACATGTTATGTAGCTCTCTTATCAAATGTTGTGTAGCTCACTTATCACATGTTATGTAGCTCACTTATCACATGGTGTGTAGCTCACTTATCACATGGTGTGTAGCTCATTTATCACATGGTGTGTAGCTCACTTATCACATGTTGTGTAACTCACTTATCAAATGTTGTGTAGCTCACTTACCACATGTTGTGTAGCTGACATACCACATGTTGTGTAGCTAACATACCACATGTTGTGTAGCTGACATACCACATGTTGTGTAGCTCTCTTATCAAATGTTGTGTAGCTCACTTATCAAATGGTGTGTAGCTCACTTATCACATGGTGTGTAGCTCTCTTATCAAATGTTGTGTAGCTCACTTATCACATGGTGTGTAGCTCTCTTATCAAATGTTGTGTAGCTCACTTATCACATGGTGTGTAGCTCACTTATCACATGGTGTGTAGCTCTCTTATCAAATGTTGTGTAGCTCACTTATCAAATGTTGTGTAGCTCACTTATCACATGGTGTGTAGCTCACTTATCACATGGTGTGTAGCTCACTTATCACATGGTGTGTAGCTCTCTTATCAAATGTTGTGTAGCTCACTTATCAAATGTTGTGTAGCTCACTTATCACATGGTGTGTAGCTCACTTATCACATGGTGTGTAGCTCACTTATCACATGGTGTGTAGCTCTCTTATCAAATGTTGTGTAGCTCACTTATCAAATGTTGTGTAGCTCACTTATCACATGGTGTGTAGCTCACTTATCACATGGTGTGTAGCTCACTTATCACATGGTGTGTAGCTCTCTTATCAAATGTTGTGTAGCTCACTTATCACATGGTGTGTAGCTCTCTTATCAAATGTTGTGTAGCTCGCTTATCATATGGTGTGTAGCTCACTTATCACATGGTGTGTAGCTCTCTTATCAAATGTTGTGTAGCTCACTTATCAAATGTTGTGTAACTCACTTATCACATGGTGTGTAGCTCACTTATCACATGGTGTGTAGCTCACTTATCACATGGTGTGTAGCTCACTTATCACATGTTGTGTAACTCACTTACCAAATGCTGTGTAGCTGACATATCGCATGTTGTGTAGCTCAAGCACCACATGTTGTGTAGCTCGCTTTTCACATGTTGTGTAGCTGACATACCACATGTTGTGTAGCTAACATACCACATGTTGTGTAGCTGACATACCACATGTTGTGTAGCTGACATATCACATGTTGTGTAGCTCATATACCACATGGTGTGTAGCTCATTTTTCACATGTTGTGTAGCTGACATACCACATGTTGTGTAACTCGCATACCACATGTTGTGTAGCTGACATACCACATGTTGTGTAGCTCACATATCACATGGTGTGGAGCTGACATACCACATGTTGTGTAACTCACGTACCACATGTTGTGTAGCTCACATACCACATGTTGTGTAGCTCACATACCACATGTTGTGTAGCTCACATATCACATGGTGTGTAGCTGACATACCACATGTTGTGTAACTCACGTACCACATGTTGTGTCGCTCACATACCACATGTTGTATAGCTCACATATCACATGGAGTGTAGCTCACTTTTCACATGTTGTGTAGCTGACATAACACATGTTGTGTAGCTCACATATCACATGTTGTGTAGCTCACATATCACATGGTGTGTAGCTCACTTTTCACATGTTGTGTAGCTGACATACCACATGTTGTGTAGCTCACATATCACATGTTGTGTAGCTCACATACCACATGTTGTGTAGCTCACTTTTCACATGTTGTGTAGCTGACATACCACATGTTGTGTAGCTCACATATCACATGTTGTGTAGCTCACATACCACATGTTGTGTAGCTCACATATCACATGGAGTGTAGCTCACTTTTCACATGGTGTGTAGCTCATATATCACATGTTGTGGAACTTGCGCACCACATGTTGTGTAGCTCACATACCGCATATTGTGCAACTTACATATAACATGGTGTGTAGACTATATATCTCATGTTATGTAGCTCACATATCACATGTTGTGTAGCTCACATACCACATGTTGTGTAGCTCACATACCACATGTTGTCTAGCTCACATAATGCATGTTGTGTAGTTCATGTATTACTAACTGTGTTGATCACATACTGTATGTATTACTCATTGTGTAGCTCACGTATAACATTTTGTGAAGCTCACATATTGCTTATTGTAGTTCTGGTATATCATGTTGTGTAGCTCACGTGTTGCATGTTGTGTAGTTCTGGTATAATATGTTGTGTAGCTCACATGTTGCATGTTGTGTAGTTCTGGTATAATATGTTGTGTAGCTCACGTGTTGCATGTTGTGTAGTTCTGGTATATCATGTTGTGTAGCTCACATGTTGCATGTTGTGTAGTTCTGGTATAATATGTTGTGTAGCTCACGTGTTGCATGTTGTGTAGTTCTGGTATAATATGTTGTGTAGCTCACATGTTGCATGTTGTGTAGTTCTGGTATAATATGTTGTGTAGCTCACGTGTTGCATGTTGTGTAGTTCTGGTATATCATGTTGTGTAGTTGCATGTTGTGTAGTTCTGGTATATCATGTTGTGTAGCTCACATGTTGCATGTTGTGTAGTTCTGGTATAATATAAACATCCAGACATTCCTATTTTGCATGTTTAATAATGGTATTGCACAAATTCAGTGAACAAAAATCTTTAGGAGATATGTGGACATCGACCCTATGCTTACAGCTGGGAACAATGCTATAATCTCATTTTTGATATACACTGTAAAATAGCATTTTCGTTCGGTACACATTTTACACTGCCCTACCCAGTAGGGATGTTGAAGCTAAGTTTCCTTTCCTCTGTGATAAAACTCACAATATGGATGGCATTTCTTGCACATTTTCTAAACATTTTAACACCTGCAGATTGTAGATTATGAATGTTCATATTGCCTGTGACCCGTCCAACTGCAAGAGTTCATCATCCAAGTCATCGTCATTTATGGGAAAGTATCCAGAAGGTATCCGGGGGCTGGAGTCATACACATGTCGGCACATGCAGTATACTGCGAGAAGGAAGCAGGCAGCCCCACCACCAACACACAGGCCCCACCCCACATGCAGGTCCCGCGCCTGGTATCCTAGCTCCCCTGTGTCAGCTGCTGCGTAAACCATCACCCCCAGTATCATCAGAATACCTGCATAAAGACACCAATACAGAAATATTCCTCAAAATTATTTGCAACAAAAATACTGCTTTGTCCATTATTGTAGATGCATTCATGTTTTTAGCTCATAGAAGCACAAAGTGCTCACGGTGAGCTACTGTGATTAGTATATAACCAGTGTTGGATGTCTGCTAGTATATAACCAGTGTTGGATGTCTGCTAGTATATAACCAGTGTTCGATGTCTGCTAGTATATAACCAGTGTTGGATGTCTGCTAGTATATAACCAGTGTTGGATGTCTGCTAGTATATAACCAGTGTTGGATGTCTGCTAGTATATAACCAGTGTTGGATGTCTGCTAGTATATAACCAGTGTTGGATGTCTGCTAGTATATAACCAGTGTTGGATGTCTGCTAGTATATAACCAGTGTTGGATGTCTGCTAGTATATAACCAGTGTTCGATGTCTGCTAGTATATAACCAGTGTTGGATGTCTGCTAGTATATAACCAGTGTTGGATGTCTGCTAGTATATAACCAGTGTTGGATGTCTGCTAGTATATAACCAGTGTTGGATGTCTGCTAGTATATAACCAGTGTTGGATGTCTGCTAGTATATAACCAGTGTTGGATGTCTGCTAGTATATAACCAGTGTTGGATGTCTGCTAGTATATAACCAGTGTTGGATGTCTGCTAGTATATAATCAGGGTTCGATGTCTGTCGTCCATCCCATTGTTTGTTGTCGACTATTGCTTTAAACAACATTTCTTCTGTAACAGCTTGGAAAATTTTGATGAAACTTATATTTTAATAAGAAACCACAAAGTCTGGTTCTTGTTAGAAACCTCATAGAAATTAGGCTTGTTTCTTATGTAGAATTTTGATATATACCATAATTTATCTCCAAGATATACTTTTCGCATCAATCTTTTATATTCTTATTGGAAGTGAACTTCATGATGAGAGATTCATTATGTGTATAGGAAAAACATGACTCAGAAGACTGACCAACCTACCTCCAATTCCGATCTCACTACCGACCATCTCTATGTTGTAGTTCCCATGTTTACACAGCGCTCTCACGATGGTTAGTAGGGCAAACAGCAGGATAATGTCCCCCAGGATCTGGGTGCCCAGGACAAAACTGTTGTACTCGGAAAACTGGAGATTGTCACACCACTCTGAAACAGGAACATGTAGATGGCAGTACAAACATACCATACTGATGATTCAGTGATTTTTTGGTGGAATTAACTACCTTCTAAATGCTGTTTCGCCTTGCCAAAAAATGTCCATTTTTCCCATTTTTTTTTATATTTTTTTCCCAATTTTATAAATAAAGATTACATTAATGAATAAAAAAAAGCAATGAACTTCTATGAACAAAATCTTGACAATACTTACTCTTTCACAGCATAATGTATGCATAAAAAAGTTGTATATTTACCATTATATATTAGCCATTTTGGCCTGATTGTGTATTTTACCTAAAGTCAACTTTTTTTTCCCAATTTGAAAGGCAGAGGTGGTAAAAACGATTCCCCCCAAATACACTGTGATTGGTTACTTTGGCACTCCACTTACATTACCGTATCACACTTACATACACTTATATAACACTCTCATTCTGCCTGCTTATTGTGGTTCTTCATGTTTGGCTTGGCTTATAGCTAGGTCCAAATACACTGTAATCTTTTTGGCGTTAAAGATACAAGCATTTTGTGCTTTAACAAAATCATATTATATGAAAAATACAATAATAAAACTACAGGGACTTAAAATATAAGCCAGGGAAGTAAAACCCTTCAATATTAGTGAAAGTAAAAAAATATCACTTTCACAATTCAAGCAGATCTCTGTGTGTGCACCAGTCCCAGTTTCACGCAAATACTTAATTGGTTATTAATTATGCAATGACTACTTCAACTTTTGCCAAGCTTTGTTCAAAATGGGATTTTTTTGGTCAAATATTTTTACAAAAGTTGTTTTAGAGCAGTAAATGTACCCGAGTAATTGCTGAAACATTTAAAGTCATTTCAACTTTGTTTGGTATATTTAATGACCCTAATAAGGAAGATTAAACACAATTGTTAGTTTGAAATATAATATTTGAAATAAGTGAAAGTAAGAATGAACCAGGATTTAAATAGTGTACTCTGTTGTGCAAGAACCTTTTCCTAAAACGGAAGCCTTTAATTTTAGTATTATCTTCATGTTATGTTGGATGTCTGTAAATCCAGTTACCCATGACAGTGACTCGAGACACCTGAACACAAAAATGTGGGAACATGTTTATATGTCATGGTTTAATTTCTGAAAATCCTGGCCATGAATGTACCTTGAATGTCCACCTCACAGAAGCGCCCCTCTCGATGGGTCTCGATACAATGGCGCTGCCACAGCCCTTCCAGGATGTGCATGTGAACCACACATCTGTCAGGTGTGGAATCATCTTCAATGATCGTGACATCATCAGAGCTGGGATCTGTCACCACAGAAGTTGTGTCAACATTATCTTCTACATCTTTTGGCTGATTGTTGTGGGCAGGTTTTGAAGTAGTGTCACTGTTTAAAGCTGATGCCAGGTTGGTGTTGATGGTGATGCTGGTACCACTGGTACTGTTGTTGGTGCTGTTGTTGATGCTGTGTTGGTGCTCCTTGTGGTACCAGACAGGGATGGCAATACCCACCAGGTTCACCACTATCAGCACGAGAAGTACTACCAGGACAACAAGGGTCGACTTTCTCGTCATTGTCGTTTCTTGTGAAAAAGCATAATTGGCATTGTTAAGTTGATATACATTTTGAATAATACAAAAACAGATTTTCATTTAAAGATATTGTGTTCAAAGGTTTGAGTTTTTAAATAGGATAGAGTCATGATCCAACACTGACACTTATTGTATTAGATTGAGGTATAAAAAAACCCAGCAGATATTTATGATTTCCTTTTTTTCATGATCATTTTTATGCCTCAGTTCTATTTTACAGACAGGTAGGTGACACGTTTCTCAACACTGTTGAGGTGAAGAAATCTGGCAAACAATACAACTGAGAACACTTTCAAATTCTTTAATGATGTCTTATATGTTTTTACAATAAGTTTGATATTTTTTATAGAAAATAACCTTGTTTAAACATTTGCAATATACTATAAAAATGTTTTAACGTGATATAATGCAGAGTTTGTCTAACTAATCATACCAACATTCATTCAATTCTTTGACTTTAAATGAGTCAATGTTTGTGATGGAAAACCCCACTCAATTCACAAAAAGAAAGAATAAATATACCTTATTTCAAAAGTACTCCGTGTCATATATTGTTATTTATGTTCCTTTTAATTAAAGACCTTTGTTTCAGAACTCTCTTTTTAATCTTTTTAATTCTTGCTCATTTCTTTTTAATCCGTGGATTTAAAGTGATTACAGCCAACTAAGTCTGTGAACAAATCTTAAGCATGATTAAGATTCTTTTGTCCATGTATTCAATAAAGAATTAGGAAATGTGGCCAATAATTCAGTAAAGCTACATTATTAAATGAGGGTGAAGTGCAAGACCAACCTATCTCCATGTAAAACTAGAATGAGCTCAGTCTGTATAGTGCTGGCTCCTCCATTTAGAAATGTCATTGTAAACCACAATCGCACCCCAGATAAATGTTTGAAAACCCGTTTGAAAACCCGGTAGTGCCAACATTTCACATATTTCGATTTACTACCCGATTTAGTGTGGTTCACAATTTTACAGTATTTCATCTGGTTTAACTCACCTAAATGCTATTAAATGATAATCACATTCTAATAATAGCAATGCCTACATTGCAGATGACTTTAATATTTTGATTTAAACTTCCAAGTTTACACAATTTTGGGTCCTTAAAATGGAAAAGTGTTGATGAAAAATACAATCCCCTCACCTTCCCCCCCCCCCCCCACAAAAAAAAAAAATCCTACAAAACTACATATAACTATATAAATTATATTCATTAAATTTATTAAGAAACAGTGGACTTGCATGCTGTATTTCCATGTGTTATAATCTGATGGCTGACACTTAATATGGCCAGTATATTATAATATGCTCAATGTTAGATGTGTAACTTTCATTCTTGTCACATAATATAAGGACTTGGTAAGACTTGGTCACATACAGAAATACAATCAGCTAACAGCAATAAACATTCATTGTGACAAACGACAATATTAGCTGACCCAAACACTTAAAGTTGCAAGAAAATTAATTTACTCTCAGAAATTACGATTATTAGTTGTAACTTTCCTTCTAAATTTGAGCATTTATGGTGACTTTTGCCGAATAGGATACCTTTTGATTTTTTTCATTTAAATGTGTTTTGTTAATGGAATAGAATAAAGGGAATTTTTGTTCCCTTGATAAATATTTTTGATTCTGAGTCTACACTCAGACTTATGACTGTTCGTAATCATGGCCCCAGGTCCTGATAAGTTTTTCTTGTGCACTGAGAGCTGTACAAAAGAGGTTTCCATGATTTTTAAACACTTGAACCACTGAAGACCAATTTGAGATCAGAAATTGGGCAATTATCTGTAAAAGATTTTTTTCATTTCAGTCTGAGGCGCCAATCATGATCCGACCATTCATGCCTAAGATGACAAACTCAGAACTGAATGCCGTCATGACAGGAGGGTTCGCCACCATTGCCGGGGGTGTAATGGCCGCCTACATCTCATTTGGGGTAAGATGATGGTAGTTTTGTTGCAACATTTTCAGAAGGAAGCTTCATATTAATAGATCAAATTGTTATTTTGCTTGTTTGGCAAACTTTCATAGTATGTGATATGCCATTACAGGTTGCGCCGGAGCACCTGCTGTGTGCGTCGGTGATGAACGCTCCATGTGCCCTCGCTATTGCCAAACTGCTCTATCCCGAGACTGAAACCAGCAACATACGCAAAATGTCTGATGTCGACTTTGGAGAAAGGTAGGGGTGGCAGCAGACTTGTATTAACATTTTGATATTGAGGATTTATCTATATTTATTGGTGCCTGTCTGCACCATTTTTAACAACAAAGAAACAATATATGAGAATTCATAAATAAATTGATCAGTTCTGCGATTGTTTGCAACATCCACTGAGTTATTTCCTCGGTGCTAATAGTGCTAATGCGCTAATTGATGTATTGTCACAGTTTTGGTTCGTGATATATCCAATGTATCATCCTGGCTGTTAGTCAGTGCCGCACTCAACAATTTTAAAAATAAGGAGTGAAATGACAGTCACCCTTTCATTGTTAAATGGTTTCTTTTTGTTGATGTAAGACTAGCCATGTTCGCTGTCCGTCTGTCCACATGTTTCATGCTTTTTCTTAATAACCTCAAGTATGCTTTTTATGGCAATTTATGTAACTCGAAAATTAAATATTTTCAGTTTTATGGCTCTTCATAAACTCATTTAAATGCAGCAATTCAACTATTCACACAACTTAAAAAGTTTTCAAAGGAATTGTATGAAACTTTAGCATTAGATAATTATAGCCATGTATGTGAAGTCCAGGAACTGTAACTCTGTGACACATTCCTATCAAATCGCCTCACTTGATAAAAAAATGCATAAGCATATTGAAAAAAATATGAATGTAAATTTAAATAAAAATAAACAACAATATTGATGATGATGGTCATATTATACTTATAACTATATATGTATAATTAACTGAAAACTGTGTGTAACTTGAAATATTCTTCAAGACTGGACGAAAAAACTTAACCAGTCAAAGTTTTTGAACTATCAAATTTTAACTTAACAATGTTCCAGTACTGTTTGCCATATCAGTGTTACATGTAGGTAATAAACAATGGAATTCATATGGTTGTATATATATATATATGTATAATGTTTCACATTTTGAGGACATATACCATAACGAATATATCACAATTACACAATGTTTCAGACATTGATTGGATCTACTGGTATGTTTAATGCATCAACTTTACAATATCATCTTTAAAACATTAATATCACATCATCATCTTTAAAACATTAATATCACATCATCATCAATATCACATCATCATCTTTACAACATTAATATCACATCATCATATTTAAAACATTAATATCACATCATCATCAATATCACATCATCATCTTTACAACATTAATATCACATCATCATATTTAAAACATTAATATCACATCATCATCAATATCACATCATCATATTTACACCATTAATATCACATCATCATCTTTACAACATTAATATCACATCATCATCTTTACAACATTAATATCACATCATCATCAATATCACATCATCATCTTTAAAACATTAATATCACATCATCATCAATATCACATCATCATCTTTACAACATTAATATCACATCATCATATTTAAAACATTAATATCACATCATCATCAATATCACATCATCATCTTTACAACATTAATATCACATCATCATATTTAAAACATTAATATCACATCATCATCAATATCACATCATCATATTTACAACATTAATATCACATCATCATCTTTACAACATTAATATCACATCATCATCAATATCACATCATCATCTTTAAAACATTAATATCACATCATCATATTTAAAACATCAATATCACATCATCATCAATATCACATCATCATCTTTACAACATCAATATCACATCATCATCAATATCACATCATCATCTTTAAAACATCAATATCACATCATCATCTATAAAACATTAATATCACATCATCATCAATATCACATCATCATCTTTAAAACATCAATATCACATATCATTTTTAAAACATTAATATCACATCATCATCAATATCACATCATCATCTTTAAAACAACTCAATATCACAACTGCACAAATTCATTATAATAAAGACTATCAAGTTTAAGGAGTTCATTTGCAAAATCTGGATCATCATTTTGAATACAATCTATTTCATAAGGTACCGTCGAGCCCTGTGACAACGTTAATCAACTTATAGCTTGTTCAACATTTAACCTCAGTGGTCATTTTCAGTTGCTAACAACAAAGAAATTTGTTCCAACAGGTATCGCAAAAATCACTTCTGGGTTTTGTCAATTACTTTGAATGCCATGTGAAAGTACTGTCAATTTGCATTATCAAGCTTGAAGATTGTATTATACAGATTAACATTGTCATTTGATAATTAAATAACATTTTATTTGCACTTACCACTTGTAATTTCACATTTTTAAACCAGAAACATTGAAGTTTAAAACCGGATGTACCTTGTTATAAACCAGGAAATATCGGTTATAAACAACAATTTCAAGATTAAGCATATTTTGATCAATGTCTTTTCATTTCATATGAAAAAACAAACTGTATTTATTTCATAAACGCCTGACATTATCGGCCAGAAATGTTTGCACCTTACCTTCGTACAAATGTAGTTACCAACGTCCAAAGCTGAACAGCTACTCTTTCGGTAAATTAAACACACGTAAAAAGGTTATGATCAACTTAACGTCAATGTATAAAGCTGCAGAGGGTTTATTGCCGAAATGGACATGGTTCTTGAATGTTGACAACAAATAACAAAGTTGTAAGCTCGAAAATAATATGAAACATCAATGGGATAAAAGTGCGCGATTGTATTCTCGCTTTTTATGCCCCCAAAGGTGGGCATATTAAAATCGCAATGTCCGTCCGTCTGTCCGTCCGTCCGGCTCTATAACTTTCCCTTGTATGGACAGATTTTAAAATAACTTGCCACATGTGTTTCACATACCAAGACGACGTGTTGCGTGCAAGACCCGTGTCCCTACCTCAAAGGTCAAGGTCACCCTTAGTGTTTATTTACAATGGAGTGCTGCATATAAGGACATAGAGTATAGGTTGTCGTGTCCGGGCTGTAACTTTCCCTTGTATGGACAGATTTTAAAATAACCTGCCACATGTGTTCCACATACCAAGACGACGTGTCGCGTGCAAGACCCGTGTCCCTACCTCAAAGGTCAAGGTCACACTTAGTGTTTATTCACAATGGAGTGCTGCATATAAGGACATAGAGTATAGGTTGTCGTGTCAGGGCTGTAACTTTCTCTTTTATGGACAGATTTTAAAATAACTTGCCACATGTGTTCCACATACCAAGACGATGTGTCGCGTGCAAGACCCGTGTCCCTGCCTCAAAGGTCAAGGTCACTAATTTTCAGACTTCCACAAGCTATGATTTTTGCAATATTTACATTGAAAACTATCAATTTCTGCAATAGAGTGTCAAATTCAGTCAAGTTCTCTGCAAAAAACACATTTTTTGCTTCTTTTTCATTCAATTTTAATAAAATATTGATACTTGAAAACAAGCACTCTTTTTTCTGTATTCACATCCGGATCTTGGTCAACAGGGGGCAGATAACTGTGGTCTTGAGCCATATCTGACAGGAACCACTTGCATGAATAGTTTTACAAGGGCTTTCTTACCAAATTTTTGAGAGCATTCTCTTCCTACATTTTTGTCATTTATTAATGTTTTAAAGCGACACTCTTATTCAAAATAAATACATAGACATGTATAACAAACATACATTTTGAGTGATTAACCTTTAACTACTTACCAACTAATGAATTAATGGAAAATATTGATAACTGATGACAAGATTGTAACCGTGTATTTAATAGCTGAAAACACAAAAATATTAAATTATTGGTGAATGCTAAAAGATTTACTGTGAATTACTATCGTCTCATAAGGAAGAAAAACCGTGTGTTCTGCACCTTTCTTTCAAATTAAACTTTGTATCCTTCATTACAACATTTGTTTTTGACATTTATTCATCTTTTTGGTATATTTGAACGATTGTATTAATTTTGGTAAATCTTAATTTGGAAGAAAGAGTGCATCTTTAATAAATTGATATTTTGAGATGGACATCCTATGGATTTTCTATCCTGTGTGTTTCCCTGTTCGGACATCTCCTCCAGACCCTCCACATATCTGCACTTTTTTCTCAGGAATGAGCGTAACATACTGGAGGCTGCTGCAGCGGGAGCATCAGCATCCATCAAACTGGTGGCAAACATCGCAGCAAACCTGATTGCCTTTCTGGCCATGCTGGCCTTCGTGAATGCTGTCCTGTCATGGCTCGGGGGATACCTGTGTCAGCCAGAACTCTCATTCCAGGTATAACATGTCATGTTAATTATTTCTTTGTACTCGAGCTCATGCAATTTAACACACATTGCATTGTTGTGTTTCGGGATGATTTTAGATAAGTTAAGGTGAAGAATTTACATGTATGAATATTTGTGAAGTAATTGTATTAATTTTAATTGAGCTTAAAAAATAAGAGGCTAACTGCCCCATCTTAATGCTGTGTGTCCTCTTACAGATGATTTTGTCCTATGCATTTATGCCTGTGGCTTACCTGATGGGCGTGCCATGGTCCGACGCTGGTGTGGTAGGCGAGCTGGTCGGCATCAAGACCTTCCTTAATGAGTTTCTCGCCTACAAGGAGCTCTCCAAATACATGGACAACCGCTCTAACTGTGTCGGACATATCATTTCAGTATGATTGTTTAGTCAACAACATTAAGCATAAATTTCGGTAACTTTCAAGGAATTTCTAAGAAAAATTTTGCTAACAAGATAACAGAAACAGGTTAACAACGATTTCAATTAAGATTTTGCTGCATTTTGCTTTCTCTATAATGTCAAAATTTTGTTCCATTTAATTAGATTCGCTCCCAGATCATCGCCACCTATGCCTTGTGTGGATTTGCCAACATCAGTGCTATAGGAATCCAGCTAGGGGCCCTTGGACCAATGGCCCCTCATCGTCGTGGTGACCTGGCTGGGACCGTAGTCAGGTCGTTGCTAGGGGGCGTGGTCACAGGACTCATGACAGCCTCTATAGCAGGTGGGTGGGGTACAGGTTTTCAAGGAGATATTGTTGTATCTGACCCATAAAATGTTAAACTTGCCTGCAGTTTGAAGGAACTGATGTCAATCAAGTTAAACATACAGTTGAACACCGTTAATCCGAAGTTGTAGGGACCATACATATTACTTCGGAATAGCGATATTTCGGATTAACAATTTTCCGCAAATGACAGCGTTCGTGAATTATAGATGACATGAAATACTCAGTCGTAAAGATTGCAATGTCGGTTACACTTTACCAATAAGATACACTCGGCTTTAGTTATCTTTCATATACAAAAATATTTGTTGATTTAGTGTTTAATAATTGACAAATAATTCGTTATTATACTTCTTTATTAAATCAATATAAAAGATTTAAAATGAAATGCCAGCACATATATGCATTCGGAACATAGCAGATTTTATAAACCGATCCAGATATCCTACCAGGTTGGTTACCGGGCCCTACTCCAGATTGCTTGGTAGCGGAGGAGTTAGCAATGCTGTTAGGGACATTTTTGAATAATATTCAGATGGGGGGGGGGGGTGGATTGTGTTAACCGGCAATTATTTACACACTACATCACCCAAATGAATCGCTCATTTTCTGATATCGATGTTTGTAACATACGCGTGCTCAATGTCATTCTTTGACAAGCGCTATTTGTGCTCCATTGTCACCTCAAACCGATGGTGTGAAAAACTATGACATGATTGATTTGGAGATAAGAATTGATAAATAGGTGTGAAATACCAAATTGGGACCATTATTTTTACTTTGGAATAGCGATTATTTCGAACTAGCGATTTCGGATTAAAGATATAAAATTCAGTTAAACAAAGAAGGTGTGAAATCGGGACCGAAAAATAATTTAGAAATAGCGATAATTTCGGATAAATGGTGTTCGGAATAGCGGTGTTCAACTGTATTATTAATGCTTTGGTATAAACTATGATTTTGAATGATTCTTACATAAAACTTGGTACGGAACATTCCTGATAACATTACTCTATGTAGAACGACTTACATTATATAACTGATGAGTGATGCCCCAGCATCCATGCCATGCAACGGCATTTTTTATCAAAGCTATTGTTTGTGAATGGATCATATTCATTGAAATTATGTTAAAGCTATACAAGTGCTCTTCGCCGTATAGCTGAGGGATTTGAAACACACATAAATTTAGAAATGTTTAGAAATATTCTACCTTCTTAGGCAAAGGATATTTCTGTGATTGGTAATTTTCATTTTAATTTTCAAAAAAGCATATTTCTAAAATATGTGTAAATATTTTCAGGTCTTTTATTGGTGGACGACCCAACAGACTTGTGTATGAACTCAGCCGCAGCTAACGTTACCATGGCAACAACCCTGAACCCCAATGTTACCTTAGTTAGCAGTGTTTTAGAAGGGTTCAATGGCACCTATTCCATACATACAACTAGTGCTTTATGATGATAGCTTAAACTTAGTTTTTGAAGAACACTGCCAACTTAATTTATAATGTCTCAGATCTCAGATTTTATAGTTTTATTTATTTCATTTTAATTCATTCTATAGCTTATAATTAGTTTTGTAAGATCATTTCAGAAACACCTTTTTTTTTAAACGACATCTTGGATCAAAGATTTTATGTTTTTGCTTATATTTATAATTCATTTTGTATCGTTCCCATGCATTAACATTAATTTTATAAGCAAATGTAGTGACCGCCATAATCATCTAGGGTTTTTAATTTACACTTAATTAGTTGTCAATGTTTGTTTTGGGGATCCAGATTATTGTCTCTTGGGCAAGTTTATGTAATAAACACATTATGTGGTATTTCTGTATGGCTGCTTTTGTTTAACCAAGGCCGTTGTCAGTGGTTATATTCATATTCGACTTAATGTACATAGTGCTTGCTTTTTTCTAACAGAAGTAATTGTTTTACATGCAGTTGCCTTAACACATTCTTATATGGTTTTGTATTTGTTTTCTTACATTTGTACCACGACTTTGTATTTGTTTTTTAATTAGTTAAACAATTGACTGTGTTTGCCATTTCATTTGGATTGACCTTTTACTACTAACAGTATATTTACAACAATGTATTTCAACTTTGTGTTCATTTGGATTGACATTTTACTACAAACAGTATATTTACAACAATGTATTTAAATATGTTCATCTATATGGTTAGGTATTTGTCCTTATAGACACAAATAACCTAATAAATACACAGAAAGTTTGTATCTTGTCTGATCCTGGGATGGGATCTATAATGATTTAGTGGACTCTGCAGCTTTTTCTGGTGCAAAATTTGTCTTGGCCACTCTTTTGTCTCCAGCACATCAAAATATACATGATGATGTTTTGTATTATTTTTAGTTCTATGAAGTAGACAAATTTATAAACGTTCAATAGTTTATTTTGAGTAATAATTTTAAACCTATAAAACAACAACATTGTTTACTAACATGACGGCATTTTTCCAGTGTTCATGTTCATTTTTTGCAATACTTCAAAAATAGTTAATACAGTCTTATGCATATTTTTGCTGTATAAATATGTACTCAGAGGAGTTCTATAGCAATACTGACAATTGTACTAAACACTGCCTCAGCTTTTGTGAGATATAAGCAACAATGCTGACAATTGTTCTATGCACTGCCAGATTTAGTAGACTTTTGCCAGATTTAGTAGACTTTGCTTTTTCTATTTATGGAAATTGAATATAAAATAATGTCTTCTCTTATTAAGATGCTTCAGTAAAATAAATCTATAAAATGTGCAGAAAACTTGTTATCCATGGACTTCACATCACCAGGAAATGTAGGGCATGGTTCCCCTTCCCGGAGTTAAGGCTAACATTGGCTCACATTATCAAACTGTTTTATTTTGTATCCCTGTTGCATTGCAGTGTGTACACTTCAACAGTGCATGTATACCATGTGATAAATTACGTCAAATGAAGACTTAACAAAGATAGCTTCTTTTCCTTCACCATTTTAAATGCTGCAGTCTATGCTGCTTATAAGAACTCAGCCTTCGTTTTATTACAGTAGTTTGATTAGGTGATTAGTTTCCTCAAACCCTTTGACAAATTTGTTTCCAAAATATTATTTTGACAGTGCACCACTATGCGGCAGTTATGTGAAAAGGTTTGTTGAAGTGTTTTAAGAAACTAAACTCTAAATCAAACTTTGGTAAATGGCGGGTCTCTGTAAGTGACGTAGACTGAACTATGTTTCATTTAAAATGGTGCAGATATGGTGGTGTTATCTTTGTTTAAAGTCTTCATTTGAAGCAAAATATTGCTTTCAGACAAAGCATTTGACGTTATTTATCACATAGTATACACACACTGTACAAGCCTGGAAATAAAACGCAAACATTAGCCACATTAACCTTTACCGAAGACGGGACTGAAAGGTCTAAAACAACTCTGTAGGGAAGACTGCGGGTATTTGTCTCTATGCACTGGTTTGCGAGGAGGGAACCGGTTTCCATCATAAATAAAGACAAAGGCAACTGTAACAACAAAAGTTTTACTTCACAAATGTTTTACTGCAGATACAATTTTACTTAATAATAATAGTGAATGTACGTACATCAGAGAAATTAAGCGTTTTAAGCAAATAACCCTTCTTGACCTTACAGATGCAAGAATTGTTTCAGCTTTATGCCGATTTAGAAGCACTCAACAAAAATATAATTGACCAACTATGAAAGAACAGAAAGCTAAACAATATACAATATTAACACAAATAATGTAATAACAAACATATTGCAAACTGTCAGTGTTCACCTGAAAATTGGCTTTACTAATAATATAAATATATTTATTTCAATGAAAACATCGTGTGATCCTAGGATGATAAACATCAAGTTTCTGTTATGGAAATACTTCTGAAATGTTTATGGAGTTTTATTTTGCATGAAAGTCGGTAAAGCCACAAAAGGACCCTATCTTAGTTGTCCAATTTCTTTTAGACAGTAAATTAATGGAAACATGCCATGCCAGATCATATTATTTGTGCAGGGCACTGGAGGCATGTTAAGTGTATACACCCACAATGTTAGCATCACAAGTGTATACACCAACAATGTTAGCATCACAAGTGTATACACCCACAATGTTAGCATCACAAGTGTATACACCAACAATGTTAGCATCACAAGTGTATACACCAACAATGTTAGCATTACAAGTGTATACACCCACAATGTTAGCATCACAAGTGTATACACCAACAATGTTAGCATCACAAGTGTATACACCAACAATGTTAGCATTACAAGTGTATACACCAACAATGTTAGCATCACAAGTGTATACACCA
Source organism: Mya arenaria (assembly GCF_026914265.1). NCBI lineage: Eukaryota > Metazoa > Mollusca > Bivalvia > Myida > Myidae > Mya > Mya arenaria. The sequence continues at coordinate 62,681,631 of NC_069122.1, forward strand.
ACAATGTTAGCATCACAAGTGTATACACCAACAATGTTAGCATTACAAGTGTATACACCCACAATGTTAGCATCACAAGTGTATACACCAACAATGTTAGCATCACAAGTGTATACACCAATAATGTTAGCATCACAAGTGTATACACCAACAATGTTAGCATCACAAGTGTATACACCCACAATGTTAGCATCACAAGTGTCGAAAATCACTGGTATTCTACAGGAGACATGTGATTGTAAACTCTTTGTACTCATTTGAATAAAATTTTGGTAGAAAAACATCTCAAGCAACAGAACAATGCATTTAACATAGTGCAATAATACATTTCAGCTAAACATGATTTCTATTATTATTTATCAACAGCTATAATTGCTTTCAAATGACCCCTTTAAGCATAAAAACATGGTTGTCACCTGCACAAATTAAAAACCTTAACGAAAATCACTTATTTAACATTCATTATTTGGCAAGAGAAAAAAAGAAGTCTAGTTTTTTTACCTGTAAGTGAAACTGGTTATGTCGTGTATCAAAATTCAAATATTGACAGGAGTAAAGGTAACAAGTGTATGAGCATCACTACATAAGAAGTGTACACATAAGTTGCACAATGACCAGAGTCGCGGAAACACTAGAGCCAAAACATGACGGACGGTTCATGAATATGAACAAATCAGATCTTTGTCGTTATCACATACTTCAAATACACCTTCCAATATTACTATGAAACAGGAATTATATGGGGAACAAGGACTGATTTCCCGGGGAACCAAGATTTCTATGATGAACCAGGAATTATATGGGGAACAAGGACTGATTTCCCGGGGAACCAGGATTTCTATGATGAACGAGGAATTATATGGGGAACAAGGACTGATTTCCCGGGGAACCAGGATTTCTATGATGAACGAGGAATTATATGGGGAACAAGGACTGATTTCCCGGGGAACCAAGATTTCTATGATGAACCAGGAATTATATGGGGAACAAGGACTGATTTCCCGGGGAACCAGGATTTCTATGATGAACCAGGAATTATATGGGGAACAAGGACTGATTTCCCGGGGAACCAGGATTTCTATGATGAACCAGGAATTATATGATTTCATAATTTTGAAAGGCCCATTTCAAGTACGTTGAAATGCAAACAAACAATGAATAAAAAACAGGAAGGTGAAAAGGAACTGATGTGTAATGCTTTGTGATAAAAATAATGGTTAGAACTGCTGTCATAAACTGGAAATAGAAAGAAAACATGAAGATGCTTATCAAAAAAGCGAACACTTCAATAATATGTGATAATTTGGCAAAAGGTACAATACTAAAAGAAAGCAATACCCTGGACTTTCACATAAACTTATGAAACACCTGGAGATTTGTGAAAACGTATACAATTAATGTTGGATTTAAACCGATTCTGCAATAAAAATCCATAAGAAGAATTCAAACACAAGGTTTTGGAAAAAATTATACAACCATTGCACTAGATACTCAGAGGCCATACTAAAAACATGTTTATACCAAATTTCACCATAGATAGCACGCAGTTATTTTTTCGAGAATAGGATTAAAACTATTGCCTGTATTCTAGAGATCATCGTATAAATGGACATGGAATCAATTGTTTCAATTTCGTTTTTAACCCATGTCCTACACATTGTATCAAGACTTTTCACCCAGATTTTCTCAGTATTGTTCTCCTGCGTATAATCCATCCTAGCGTATTATGTACGTAAAATTTGGTAATTGTTAAAAAATATACAAAATAATCATCCCCTGTATAACAGTAGGCATATCAATAAAATTTTATTAAAAATTAACATAGTAAATTTATAAGAAATCTTAAACTCAACAAAACAGCTATTTTTCCCTTACAAACATGATTTTCTGAAATCAGAAAAGATAAACAGTAACTAGGATAAGCAAAGAACATGTTAAAGAACCATCGCTGGATAACAAATATATACAGTATATAAATAAAACTATTAAAACAAACAGATATAACCTTAAAATGCATCCATCTTCCAGAAATCATAAATAAATATCCACAATCCACTACAATGTTAAAATACCAACAAGGGTCTCTTAAGGATATAACAGCACAATTTTTTAAGCTCGATTACGACAATGGCTGTAAGCTTATAGAATCCTCTCGACTCTGTTTCCTGGGCAGAAACCAGTACTGTGTCCATGTTGAGAGGCCATGAGAATGTATCCCTGGGGGGATCAACCCACGACCTTTTGGGTGATAGGGGGACACCTATACCACTAGACCACTCTCAGCTTGGGTGTCTCTTTGTAGAGTAGGTGTATATTATTGTATCTGACGTACAGTTCTGTCAATTATTCAACAAGAGACAGAAGAAGAATATGTAGAAAATACACACAAAATCTTAATAGAGCACTTTTTTAGACTTAAAAAATTTAAAAATAGGTAATCTCAGTCATTTATTGTACATATTATGATTCGCTAAGCAATTTCCATTCCAATGATACCAAAGTTACGCAGGGTTACCAGACATTAAGATTTTCACATGATTATAAAAGAGTAGGCGATAAGACGAGGTTATATGACCATCAGACACCTCAAGACCATGTACTGCATTAACATATACATTCTACAGATATTCTACAAGTTAACATAGTGAGTAGTTAACCAAGTGTTAGTTTACAGTAAAATAACTAAAATAAAGAAAAAGCACAGACAATTCACAAAATATAAATTAATAATGTGTTAACAGTTTTATTTTTTAATATGTTAAAGGTTATTTTAGAAAAAAATAAATATGATTAACAGTATTTTTAACATTTCTAATATTTCAACAGATATTTATACGAACATTTTCTTTAAAACTAACTGACTGACATGAAGGTTTACGGGGTTTGCCACCCTCAGATCAGTAGATTTTGTGACTTAATGTAAAACTATACAACATACAAAAAACGAGGAGAATTCACAGCCAAATAAAATGTAACATGCGTCAACAGTTTTCCATTAACCTTTTCAAAAACTAACAAGCAATGACTGCCATGAATCTCAAGTAAATGATGTTTCAAAATATCAAATTAAATTGTTTTTGTGACTGTTCATCTGAGAAGATGGCTGGATGTAACTGTTGTACAGGTATTACCGGATTGCTACATTACAAGCATTTTGTGGACAAGCAATGTGATGCCCACCCTCCCCTTACCAGTGAACTGTCACAGAAACATAGCTAAACAATCTGCTCTCCATTAACCCTTTACCAAATGGTCCATTGCCATGCCCTAGTGTTTGTATAAGATTTAAATGGGAATGAATGTTTATCCCACTATGTGTATGTTATTACCAAATTCTAATACTTTCATTGGTCAGCTAAATTAGTGATTGACCAATCAAGCGAGACCAAGAGAAACTAGTTTCAGGCATTAAAGGGGGTTCACTGCTTAGGCTTATAAGATGATATGCAACAGAAAAGTAAGCTAAGAGTGGCGCGTATTCCCCAGTGTCTAGAATTTATCTGCCCCGATGAAATTGCTTTTTTAATTCAGGTCGTTGCATAGAAAATTTGTGTGTTAAAAACCATGTGGACTTTCTATAGGCAAACATTCCTGCACTCTTTGTACTAAAAACATCTTCCATTTTAAACTGGGTAACGCCAATTTAATTTAGATGGTTCCTAATGAGAAACAAAGGCCGTGCAGCATTACCAGAGAGCGTTACACTTAAGCAAGTCAGCCAAGATGTACGGTAAAATTCAAGATGAAAAAAGTATCACACAAATGTAATCTCAACATAACACCTACCAACAGTTGGAGAACACCATGTGACTGGGCTAGTCGTTAAAGGGACGCTCTCAAATATCTAAGCTTGGAAGGATTTTGTTTAAACCTTGTTGAAAATCCGCAGTTATTGTACATGCCAGTATGTACAAACCCCATGTGGTAACTGACAGATTCTCATTAGAGTAAAATTTTGCTAATCAAAGCCTAAAATAGTTCAATATATAATAGAGCATTTTTAACTAAATATTAGCAAAAGGGCTCTTATTTGAACTTTCAATGTTAACATTCTAACAAGCATTTCGTTCTAAATTGCTTTTTCAATATCTAGCCCCATAAAATTCATAAAATAGAAGTCCAGACAACTGCTTTACAGCCAACAACTTCATGTGATCTTTAGTTTTCAATAAATATCAGATTCAAGAGTGAACACTTTGAAACGTTGACATTGATGAGCACAATGGTTCATGACAATGAAGACTGATGAATTCAAACATGCTGATGTGGGTAGACCAATAGATAATGTATGGTGTAGTCCTCACTCTATCACAATATCTAACTTGTTAAAACACACGCTAAACAAGAAACAAAACATCATTTTACATCATTTGACTAGTTAAAAGCAAAATTTTAACACTAAATATACAACTTTATAATTATAATGAATAATGTCTTCACTAAGCTATGAATTGAGACATTGCTGGTGTCCCAAAAATATGAATATTTACAAGAACTACTCCATCAATGCAAATGTTTACCGGATTCAAAATTCAATGAACGAATTTATCAAAATAAGTCATTTACATGGTAAGATCACTTGTCAGCTTTCAGAACTAAACAACACGTGACAATGTTCAGTATTTGTACTATAGGTACAACTATCATCAAGTGTGCTGAATGTCCCCACCCCCACTCCTTGGTTCCTCCAGCGAGACCACTCACGTCACTCGTGATCAACACACGGAGATCCATATACTCTGCCCTGCCTACAGTCCCTCTATCCTCCTTCCAACATCCCCACCATGGCTACAGTGGGCTGGACAAGTGTGTCTGTCTGTCTGTGTTAACGGAGATCATAAAATGCCATTGTGTAATAGCCAGGGTCATTCAGATCGGTATGTACAATATCTTACACTCCTCCACCGGTCCCCACTTTAAACCCTGAACACAGTTTGTTGTAAACATGCTGATATTCACAGCTGTCATTCGTGAACCTGTTTCACAACAATGTCCAACATCAGAAGTACAAGTAAACTTAACAGTATAACTATCAAAAACACAATAGATTTAACATATATCACAATTTTCAAATTGTTTCAACAACAAGTCACACTTTTGTCAAATCTCGCCATATATCATCAATGCCCTTCTGTAGGTCACATTCTAAATCTGGTCAAATTCTAAATCTGGTCACATTCTAAATCTATCTTTTTTAGCACACTTATACTCAGTATGTTTCTATTTATAGCACATAACTTTTGGCATGCCTCACTTATTCTACAGTTGCCTACATCTATATTAGGTGTTGCTATTTATGGAACTAGGTCAGACAGCACTGGTCACATGACAGACATAGGGTGCTAAGATCGGTGCACTGGGAAGGTTGGTTGCCAGGCTACAAGATTTCTGCCATCTGATTGGCTGCTCACTTCTAGGACTCTTCATCCATTGGCTCTGACTCCTGCTCCAGGGATTCACTACAAAGGAAATTTGGTGTAGTTAGAAGCAGAGCACAGTAAAAACTACAAGATTGTGAAGATGCAATGATGGGCCCATCTTATAAACAAGCGTACAAATAAAGAATTTCTGTTCAATATTGAGTTAGTCTCACAAACAAAATTGAATTTCAAATTGACAACTAAAGCTGTTAGTTTTGAAATAGATTTTAAAGCTACTCAGACATATGGATTCAAAAGAGCGGCCATACGATAAGTGGGATGATGAGACGACCCATATGTCTTCATATAAGAAAACCAAGGGCATTCTACGGCATTCTTTCCTTTCCTTCAGATCTTAAAGCTTTAATTACCTCGTGGATATTTCAAGTGATTTACTATTGTCGCTAGGTTTCTAGCACCGGTTTCCCCAGGGTGCATGTCATGTTTTACATCTCGGCCTATTACAGCTCCCACTATTGGGTTCAGGGAGAATATTGTGCCCTACAGTGTCGTGTAACTTACGCCCTGGCCTGTGGAACCATGGAGAGGGAAGCGAGGGCGGTGACCGTGTCGCTCTCCTCTGTCTCCCGCTGCCTTGCATCCACCAGCGAGTACTGGCACGTCCCTGTGTAGCGCTCAATACATCCCCAGTGACCACCTGACATGGCGGGACAAACAACAACATTAGAGGTGATATTGTATGTACATGTTTACACAAATGACAGAACTTTTTTTTGTCAAAGTCACATACAATGGACCTTATGTAACAAATAATAATTCGTAGACAGATATATGACTGGTAATATAACACACTGAGTTGTAGGACCCAAAATAAAACCACCATTAAAGATGCACTCTTACATTTACCACCAAAGAACAACTCAGAATTTATAACTACCATGGGAGATCTATATTGAGAGTTGCCTATAATCAGACCATAAAAAGAGTTACATAAAGTTTCCTTACTCTGTATCTTGATGGTGTTTTCCAATGTTTCTACTGCGGATTTACAGGGTGCCTTGCAGAGTTCTGACTCCCGTATTGGCGGTATCTCCTGGCCCAGCAGCGCGCGCATGCACATCTCAGCGGCATCACAGATGGCCGACATGTGGTAGCCGCCCTCAAGCGCCAGCACAACCTTACCCCCTGCAAGGGTCATCAACTCCCGAGTCATGTGACCAAAGCCTGCAACACAGTCAACAGTTACATATACATGTTTGAATGATTTCGCTTAGACATACAATAATACTGGAAATGAAAAATCATTAAATCTTGGTAATATTTTTTTTATGATTTCATAAATTTTAACTTTGTTTTCTTCCGAAATAAAAAAAAATATGCTAGAATAAATCCAAAGCTTTGTAATTTTTTTTAAACAAGTATGCTATTCAATCTATTTAGTTGTTTAACAAGAATTTTTTTAAACAAGTACCCTGGTATGCTATTCAATCTATTTAGTTGTATAACAAGAACACTATGATCAGAGGGGCATAGAATTATGATGAATTGGACATCATATCCAGTGTACTAACATTCTGGAGAGACGACATATCCCCCCAGGGGTGCTGGGTGACCCGAGGCAGCATCAAACCCTGCAGACACCAGCACCATCTCGGGTTCAAACTTCTGGGCAATGGGCATGATGAGCGTCCTGCAGAGACAGAAGGGCGGGGTAATCATGAGAACAATAGCAGATTGTACACTGATTAACACATTATCACCAAACTTATTGTAGATAGAACAAGGTTATTTTCCACAGAATTTGACCAAATTTATTGCTTTTGAAGATGAAGTAAGATTTTCCGCAATTTTTCTCACACTTTTTCCCTTACATATCATCTATGTAAAACCTATTGTTAAAAGTTCTGTATGTTTCAACAACCTTATACTTTATATGATTTTATAACCAGGGTCCATATTTGTATAAAGAAAGCTAAGGTTACATTTTCAAATTAGTAAAAATTTGCCTTTATTTAAGGAATGAATTGAAATGAAATGTTATCCAACACGACCTCTTACCTGAAGGCTGCCAGGTACTCTGCATCTCCCTTGGCTGGTTCAAGGCCGCCCCCGAAGGCAATGTTGATGTTGAAGCCTACTGCGTCCCCAACCCCACACTCCTCCGGGGCCCCCGTCCCTGGGAAAAAGTTGCCCTCGTCATGGCGATGTATGGAGATGTACAGGATTTCTTTGTCATTGTATGTCATGAGCTGCGTACCGTTACCATGATGGACATCCTACAGGGAGAATATACATCCAGTCAGTCAATGGTATCAAAATTGAAGATATTTAGTATCTATTCTGCAGGAATTTATGGAAAGAAATATACATGCCATATCCTGCAGACCTGGGCAGAAGCAAAAGCTTTATCAAATTATATTTACATGGGAGACAATAAATATTACCCATTATATGATTCTAAGATCTCTTTTTCCCCACAGATTTTCTGGGGAATAATATCCCAGTATTATCAAATAGGAATAATTTGGTACCACTTAGTCACAGCTATGTTTGTGTATACCGGTACTAATTTATTTAGCTTCATTGTAAAGACAGCTGTAAGCTAAAAGCTATTTGAATTACTTTCACCTCTGTTTCCTGGGCAGAAGCCAGTACTGGTGTCCATTTTAAGAGGCCATGAAAAGGTACCCCTGGTGGGTATCTAACCAATAACCTCTTTGGTGATAGGGGAACACCTATACCACTAGACCACTCTCACCCTGATGGGGATTTAACCCCTCTGGGGTAAGAGATGGCCACCTATACAATTAGACCACTCTCACCCAAGAGCTATGTTGAAATTGAGGAAATCAGTAGTTGGGGCTGTGTTTTTGATAATTGTGACGAATGGTCAACCTAACCATCAACCAATATGTGTTACTCTACCAAGATAGAAGTCAAGTTAGCAAATTGTGCTCGTCACTCAGTCAGTTAAAAAAGTAAGTTCACATTGATTTTTTTTGACAAGGTCATGTCAAACCTCCCATCCTAGGTCACACCTAGCATATCAAGGGGTTTTTAAGTTGTGTTTGAGGTCACCGCCCTGTGATGACATTTGCAGCTCTGTCTGTTCTGGGCTATCGATCATATAAGTGGCACACGGAAATGCCCTACATTTTTTGTAAAAACAGTATGGCAGTTCACTTAAAGCAGTTTTGCTGGGAGGAACTTTCACGCCGTAACTCTTACTGTTTAGAAGAAAATCCTGGATTGGAGTGGAGTTTACTGTTCACAATGCTCTAAGCCTTGCTAGTTCCATTTACAAACAGTAGCAACAGATAAACACATATCTTACCCAGTCCACTATAAGAACTTTTTTCTTATTCAACTTTGCCTTCACTTGCTTAGCTGCTATGGCGACAGAGTTGAAATAACAGAATCCCCTGAAAAAATAGAATCAGCACAAATAATCTTCCCATCTGTACTTGGATAAAAATCCATGAAGCTGTAATTAGTATGCCATAAAGAAAAGTATAGTCTTGATCATGTCAGGAACCTCGGCTATTTACGGAGTAATCCAATCATACAATGACCTTTCAGGACTGACAGGCTTTATTGGAAACAACTAGGTCTCTCTCCTAAACTCATGTCATTTAAGAACTAAAATCTGGAACCTGTCTTAAGCTATCGTGTATTAGAAACATTATCACATTTTGGCCATCTTCATAAAAAAATTCAGATCAAAAGCAAGCAGTGATACATCTTATAAGCTTCAAAGCTTTCATCTCTATCTTTTGTCAACAGGATTTTGTTCTATGCATATAACTCCAATAGTTTCATGTTTAATTTGCCAGGGGACAATTTATGATTCTGATATTAATTTGCTTATATCTATGGAAACTGTAATTCTATACTGATATAAATATTGTTTGAACCACAAACAGGAGTTCAGAGAAACAAAATAATTATTTCCCCCATAATGTAAGAATTAAGAAATGATGAGTGGTAATACTGCCACATATCCGTGGGTGTACTTACATGGCCTGTTCTGGTTCTGCGTGGTGTCCCGGGGGTCGCACGAGGGCGAAACCATTCTTAAGTTCTCCCGCTGCCACCCGACACGCCATCTCTGTCACACACCCAGCAGCCTTAAAGAAAGAATAACAGTGAGTAAAAGAGGACAGGCCTTGTTTTCACAAAGTTCATGTCAAAACTTGAAGAAGTTGATAATGAAAAATGGAACATTATAGCAAACACATATGCTATTTAATTATCAACTGAAGTACTCAAGCCAGGATTTGAAAAGGGCAGGGGGTGAGGTCAGAAAGGGCACTTCCTATGCGCATTGAATGAGCCTTAATGGGGCATTTGCAAGGGCCAATGTTCAATTCTGATTGTGTATGTGTTGTGTCAACTTTCAATACTAGCAGTTTGTTGTGAATATCTCAGCTATTATCTTGACTCAAGTAACAAAATTATGTTCATTTCTAAAAATTGTTGGAAATGAGCAGCAGGGTGCCCCAACCTGATATTCAGGCCAAGCTGGAACACAGACCTGCATAATATAGACCCTTTTTTCAGATTTTGAAAAAAAGTTAGACCCTTTTTTCAGATTTTGAAAAAAAGTAAGTTTTATTCCTAGTGTACTAAACATAATATGACCAGATTTTTACCAATTTTGTATCACCATTTCCCCCTGCATGGAACTTACCATTCTGGCAGCATTAGATGTGTAGAAGTCGTTCCATACAGTGTCTGAGTCCACCCCAACACCACCACAAGGCAACGCACAGAACCGCATCGGTAATGACTCTGAAACACATCATATAAGTAATATTTCAATCATATATTAATTTATAAAGTAGAATATGAGACAGAACTAATGAACTCTGCTATGATATAAGGGGTGAGAGTGATCTGGTGGTATACGTGTCTGCCCCTCTCATTGAAGAGGTTGTGGGTTCGATCCCAAACAGACGTACGTAATCATGGCCTCTGAATATGCACACAATTACTGGTTTCTACCGAGGAGACAAGACTTGAGCATCATTTTAAATGCCTGAACTTTCGTCCCAATCAAGCTTAAAATGGTTAGTGAAACTACATAATAACAATTCTTTTCTGGTCACTAGCCTTGAGACTTTATCTCTCCTATTTTTAAGCAACATAAAAACTTATTCCTAAAACAGACACAAACTATATCTAACCATAAAACAAAACATTCTCTATTCTAATGAATTTAATGAAAACCATATTTAACTATTTGAGCAAAATAAATCTCATTTTCTCCATAAACAGTGAGACATTTCTCTGGAAATAATAATGACAAACTTTCTTCCCCATTAAAATTCTAAATATGGTAAACCTTTTTACAGTCACAAAATAAAGTGATGTTCCCTCAATTAGAATGCCTAAAATATCCCAATCCTAGCTTTAACTGAAGAAAAAAACGTGATAAATGTTTCCGACTTTGAATATGACTGGCTCACACATCTTAATCAGCAGCTGGTGCTACATTTCTGAGACAAAAACCACTTAAGTGGGCTAAGTCACTACCATAAATGTCATTCCTTCCTCTTCTAAGATAGCAGATAGTTATATACATTTATGAAGCCTGACTTTATTGTTGATGCTTTATACACCCTTGTTACTGGAATGGGTGGAGAGGGGTTACTGGACAGGGATGAGAGGGGGTTACTGGCTCCGGTGGAGAGTGCCTCAGAGTGTTACTGGAAGCGGTCAAGAGGGGGTTACTGGACTCTCTGGTGTGGAGGCTACTGGACTGGTTGGCGAGGGGGTTACTGGACTGGGTGGAGAGGGGGCTACTGGCTCTGGTGGAGAAGGGGTTACTGGACTCTGTGGAAAGGGGGTTACTGGACTCGGTGGAGAGGGGGGTTACTGAACTCGGTGGAGAGGGGGCTGCTGGACTCAGTGGAGAGGGGGGTTACTGGAATCGGTGGAGAGGGGGTTACTGACTCTGGTGGAGAGGGGATTACTGGACTCTGTGGAAAGGGGGTTACTGGACACGGTGGAGAGGGGGCTGCTGGACTCAGTGGAGAGGGGGGATTACTGGGATTGGTGGAAAGAGGGATACTGGACACGGTGGGGAGGGTGTTACTGGACTCTGTGCTAAAGCTGTAATCCAGCCCTATTTGACTCTATTTACACACATGCTTTTTTATAGGTACAGCAGCATATTTCCCTTCCCTGGTTCTTAAATAATGCCTTACCTACCTGAACAATATATTATCATATTAAGTTTAGTATTATATTGCAGAATCATTTTTTGACAAAATCAATGAAAAACTTACCAAATATTTTAGGATCTAGCCGTGGTCTCCCAAGATGATTTGTAGCGAAAAATAATGTGTAAACTTCTGAATGACATGACTGAATTTCTTCCAATGACGCCTTGCGACATCGAAGTTCCTGTGAAAACAAAGGAAAAAACAAAATAAAACACCAAATAACATAGCCATTCACATGTTCAAGAAGGTTATGAATTAGTCTACAAACTTATTTATTTTACAATGATTGTGAACAAGTTATATATCAACAGTATATTAATCACTATCATTGGCACAATGTTATATGAGAGTGTGGTCTTGTGTTGTGGGGGAGGTAGCAGAGTACCCGCAGGAATCCCACTTGCCCAGCTTGGGATATCACAAATCTAAGTCTCATAGCCATTGTGCATTTAGTCTTTCTGATATTTTTAATAAGCCTTAGATATATGAGGGTTGTTCTGGTAATTTGAGGAATAACTAAGAAGAACAAGTGTTTGTAAATTGATACAATTTAAGGTAGATGACATCTACATTGATGATAAACTATATATGCATGCTTTATTAAGCTCTACATGTAGATTTCAGGTCTCCATGACAACACAGCTGTGTGTACCTGACCCTCGTATATAGTGCAAATTTCAGGTCTCCATGACAACACAGCTGTGTGTACCTGACCCTCGTATATAGTGCAAATTTCACGTCTCCATGACAACACAGCTGTGTGTACCTGACCCTCGTATATAGTGCAAATTTCAGGTCTCCATGACAACACAGCTGTGTGTACCTGACCCTCGTATATAGTGCAAAACTCAGGTCTCCATGACAACACAGCTGTGTGTACCTGACCCTCGTATATAGTGCAGATTTCAAGTCTCCATGACAACACAGCTGCGTGTACCTGACCCTCGTATATAGTGCAAATTTCAGGTCTCCATGACAACACAGCTGTGTGTACCTGACCCTCGTATATAGTGCAGATTTATGTTATTTATTTTAATAAATGTTTATGAAAGAAGTCTTCACAACAGCATATAGTGGATCACACAAATGCATGTCTGAAGACCTTTATTTAAGCGAGCATACCTGACATTTTGAGATCAAGTTTTTCTCCTTGAGTCGAGACCAGATGGCATGGATTCTACCCGCGTGTTCAGGATGTACGTTGTCCTGACCACATGTACACTGGTGTTTTTGCATCGACTGGTCGTACGCAATTGCTGGAATAACACACACCAGTCAACAGTCTTTTCCACATGAACAAATGGGATCATCAATAAACTGCTTTCATTAAATGCTTTCACATGAAGTATTAACAAGAAGAGACCCTAGATGTACAGTCTGCTTATAAATCCCATTAATTCGATACATTTTACAGCACCATGCCAAAAGTGAGTGAACTTTTTTGTGGGAGCTCATTATTTAAATAAAAAATAAGTAAGACTTAATGGAAATTATTTTTGTAAGAAAACTAAAGGGTGGCTTATATTTTAGTTTTGCTGCCTATCTTGATAAGCATATGTCAAATACAACAAGAGACAGTTAAAGAGTCAATGCATAATAATAGTGTATAAGTATTTTCAATCCTAGTCCCCATATTTATTTGACAGTGGCTATACTGATGATGTTATACTTGGGGCAAGAATAGCCGTTTATGATGTTAAAAAAGCTCTCGGTGTTTCTTGACTTATGGCAGGTTGCCTCATATTATTGGAAGATACACATATTGTCTGTGTAATATTTATTATCAATTAGTACTGGGTGCCTATACCTTGCCAAACATACTGTTCAAGTGCCTGAATATGCCAGTTTTTAATCAATCAATTTCATTTAACTAAACAGGAAGTTTCCTAAATTGACGCGTATGGTTCCCCTTTACGAAAAGAGAACCTGTGTGAGGCAGTGTACCTGTAGTGAACGTGTATTTTACAGGCCCCATATCCTGTGCAGGCGGAGGCATGGAGAAGGTGACGAGGGGGCTGGACTGGGTCCGTGTCAGAGGCTTATGGTGCTTTCTGTGGGGCTTGGTCACGGCAAGCAGGTGCTCGCTCTCCCGCCGCTGTAGCTTCTTTCTCACCTCAGCATCACCCTCATCCATCTTTGTCTCCTTTACAACGACAACCTCACTATCATCTGCCTCACGAGACTCCTTCATCTCCTGTAACAACAATAAGAGACTATTTCATCTCCTGTGGACATCAATAAGAGACTTGCAATTCCTGTAACATCAATAAGAGACTCTTTCATCTCAAGTAACAACAAAAGAGACTCTTATCTCCTGTAACACCTATAAGAGACTACTTCTCCTGTAACATCAATAAGACACTCTTTCGTTTCCAGTAAAATCAATAAGAGACTCTCACCTCCTGTAACAACAATAAGAGACTCTCATCTCCTGTAACAACAATAAGAGACTCTCATCACCTGTAACAACAATACGAGACTCTCATCTCCTGTAACAACAATAAGAGACTCTCATCTCCTGTAACAACAATAAGAGACTCTAATCTCCTTTAACAACAATAAGAGACTCTCATCTCCTGTAACATCAATAAGAGACTCTCATCTCCTGTAACAACAATAAGAGACTCTCATCTCCTGTAACAACAATAAGAGACTCTTTCATCTCATTCATTGGGACAGACATAATGATTGGTACCTGTGCTAGTTTGGCCTCTGTTTCCTCGTCCACATTTTCCATATGAGTCTTGCTGCTGGTGCGCTGGAGCACGGTCTGACGGATGTGCTGCTTCACCAAAAACTTGTCCTTCAGGATCTACAACAACAACATCACACTGCTTGTGAGATTGGTTCATATATAATATTGCTCGTGAGACTGGTTCATATATCACACTGCACCGGAGACTGGTTTATACATCATTATTCACTAAGGAATGTTGCATACATGATATTTTGCCATCATATTGCACTCAGAAATGGTTTATATCATATTAGAACTGAGACTAGTTCATACATCAAATTACAACTGAGACTGGTTCATACATCATATTACAACTGAGACTGGTTCATACATCATATTACAACTGAGACTGGTTCATACATCATATTCCTTGTGAGGCTGGTTCATACATTATAGTGCATGTAGGACTGGTTCAAACATCATATTGCTTGCGAGACTGGTTCATACATTATAGTGCATGTAAGACTGGTTTATACATAATATTGCTTGTGAGACTGGTTTATATATCATATTGCTTGTAAGACTGGTTCATACATCATATTGCATGTAAGACTGGTTCATACATTATAGTGCATGTAAGACTGGTTCATACTTCATATTGCATGTAAGACTGGTTCATACATTATACTGCTTGCGAGACTGGTTCATACATTTTAGTGCATGTAAGACTGGTTCATACATTATAGTGCATGTAAGACTGGTTCATACATCATATTGCTTGCGAGACTGGTTCATACATTTTAGTGCATGTAAGACTGGTTCATACATTTTAGTGCATGTAAGACTGGTTCATACATCATATTGCTTGCGAGACTGGTTCATACATTTTAGTGCATGTAAGACTGGTTCATACATTATAGTGCATGTAAGACTTGTTCATACATCATATTGCTTGCGAGACTGGTTCATACATCATATTGCTTGCGAGACCGGTTCATACATTATAGTGCATGTAAGACTGGTTCATACATTATAGTGCATGTAAGACTGGTTCATACATTATAGTGCATGTAAGACTGGTTCATACATTATAGTGCATGTAAGACTGGTTCATACATTATAGTGCATGTAAGACTGGTTCATACATTATAGTGCATGTAAGACTGGTTCATACATTATAGTGCATGTAAGACTGGTTCATACATTATAGTGCAATTAAGACTGGTTCATTCATTATAGTGCATGTGAGTCTGGTTCATACATAATTGTGCATGTGAGACTGGTTCAAACATTATATCATGTAAGACTGGTTCATACATCATATTGCATGTGAGACTGGCTCTTACACCACACTGCAAATTTGACTGACTCATGCACCACTCTGCATATATGTCTGGCTCATACAGAACACTTGATGTGAGAAATGTAGAGGTTACCTGCTCTGGGTCATGTTCAAGCCCGGGCCCAGTAACAGCACCCCTCTGCATCAGCAGGGTCTGGGGGATGAAAGGAAGGGGTGCTGACTGGGTGTGCCGTAACGGCCGGTGCCTGCAAAACACATGGTCATGGGTGATGCTGTTCTATCATAACAACTAGAGTATTGTGGCGCAAACTCAAAAACCTCCACTTCATGGCTATAACAATAACTTCGAGGCTTTAACAATACCTCCACACCAAGGCTTTAACAATACCTCAACTTCATGGCTATAAAAATACCTTTACACCAAGGCTATAATAATACCTCCACACCAATGCTATAAAAATACCTCTACACCAAGGCTATAATAATACCTCCACACCAAGGCTATAACAATACCTCCACACCAAGGCTATAACAATACCTCCACACCAAGGCTATAACAATACCTCCACACCAAGGCTATAACAATACCTCCACACCAAGGCTATAACAATACCTCCACACCAAGGCTATAACAATACCTCCACACCAAGGCTATAACAATACCTCCACACCAAGGCTATAATAATACCTCCACACCAAGGCTATAAAAATACCTCCACACCAAGGCTATAACAATACCTCCACACCAAGGCTATAACAATACCTCCACACCAAAGCTATAACAATACCTCTACACCAAGGCTATAATAATACCTCCACACCAAGGCTATAACAATACCTCCACACCAAGGCTATAATAATACCTCCACACCAAGGCTATAACAATACCTCCACACCAAGGCTATAATAATACCTCCACACCAAGGCTATAAAAATACCTCCACACCAAGGCTATAACAATACCTCCACACCAAGGCTATAACAATACCTCCACACCAAAGCTATAACAATACCTCTACACCAAGGCTATAACAATACCTCTACACCAAGGCTATAACAATTCCTCCACACCAAGGCTATAACAATACCTCCACACCAAAGCTATAACAATACCTCTACACCAAGGCTATAACAATACCTCTACACCAAGGCTATAACAATACCTCCACACCAAGGCTATAACAATACCTCTACATAAAGGCTATAACAATACCTCCACACCAAGGCTATAACAATACCTCTACATAAAGGCTATAACAATACCTCTACATAAAGGCTATAACAATACCTCCACATAAAGGCTATAACAATACCTCCACTTCTTTTCCTACTAAAAAAGGTAAGGAATATGTATACGCTTAGGTACTTACTTGTGTATTCTGGCTTGGTGAGTGTCAGAAGATGAGTGGGGGTTGGTGGGGGTTGGGTAGGGTCCGGCCAGGGGGGAGGGTTTGGTCCCAGTCGCCCGCCCGGTCTCCTCGATCGCCTTCAACATGTAGTTGCTCGACCGCCCTGTTGACTCTGATGGTGAAGGGTACTCTCCGTCCATCACTGGAAAATCATTTTAACATGCCCAATTAATGTTTTTTGTTCTTTTAGACAATTACTAAACAAGTGAACAATATTAAAAAGCAATGCATATGTCCACGGATTCCAGATATTCTAATGTTAAGCAAACTTGGTCTTTTCCAAGCTTTCTTACAAGACAGTTGTAATGTTAAAATCAAACCCACATTCAATACATTCTACCTGAAATAGGGGACTATTCATACAAATTGTTTCCATGTACTATCTTTTAAGAGTAAAATATAGAGCAACAAAGCCTACTTCTGTGTCATACCATATGGGTGTGGGTATCCAGGTATCCCAGGGCCAGCTGCTGGGAGCCCATGGGTGAGAGGGAGCCCGAGTCTGGCGGCAGACATTGCCCGCAGATCTGCCTCTGTGTAGTTAGGGTGGTTACTTGTCCCTCCCTGGGGTATACAATACAACATAGACATATAAGCATAAAAAAATAGAATCTGAGTTTAAAGAATACAAAGGTTTTAGTGCTACAATTTGTTTCAAAATCATATTATTTAAAGATTCATTCAGTTGTTGAAATTGACTGTATACAATGTATTTACACATAGGGCTTAGAATAGGCTTAGAGTATTTAGAGTGTGGGGAGGATAGCAAGAGAGACTATAAACATATATATCATGTATACATAGAGTGTTGGTAAGGATAACTTACGGCGCTGGGTGGGCGTCCCATAGAGATGTTGGGCATGGATGGTGAGGTGTACAGGTCAGGATTCGAGTAGCCCATGTTGTACAGTAACAACGGGTGAATGTGGGTCTCCTGGAATTCCCAAGTTGCACATCTCATATAACAGCAGTCACTATCTCATATACCCTTAGCCATTATCTCATATACCAGCAGTCACTATCTCATATACCAGCAGTCACTATCCCATATACCAGCAGTCACTATCTCATTTACCAGTAGTCGCTATCTCATATACCAGCATTCACTATCTCATATACCAGCAGTCACTATCTCATATACCAGTAGTCACTATCCCATATACCAGCAGTCACTATCTCATATACCAGCAGTCACTATCTCATATACCAGCAGTCACTATCTCATATACCAGCAGTCACTATCCCATATACCAGCAGTCACTATCTCATATACCAGCAGTCACTATCTCATATTCCAGCAGTCACTATCTCATATGCCAGCAGTCACTATCTCATATACCAGCAGTCACTATCCCATATACCAGCAGTCACTATCTCATATACCAGCAGTCACTATCTCATATACCCTAAGCCATTATCTCATATACCAGCAGTCACTATCTCATATACCAGCAGTCACTATCTCATATACCAGCAGTCACTTTCCCATATACCAGCAGTCACTATCTCATATATCCTCAGCCTTTATCTCATATAGCAGCAGTCACTATCTCATATTCCCTCAGCCATTATCTCATATACCAGCAGTCACTATCTCATATACTAGCAGACACAATCTCATATACTCTCAGCCATTATCTCATATACCAGCAGTCACTATCTCATATGCTAGCAATCACTATCTAATATACCAGCAGTCACTATCTCATATACCAGCAGTCACTATCTCATATACCCTTAGCCATTATCTCATATACCAGCAGTCACTATCTCATATACCAGCAATAACTATCTCATATACCAGCAAGCACTATCCCATATACCAGCAGTCACTATCTCATATACCAGCAGTCACTATCTCATATACCAGCAGTCACTATCTCATATACCAGCAGTCACTATCTCATATACCAGACTATCTCATAAATAAGATAACATCTATAATTCCTCAAATGAAATATACTATTCTCCATCTCCTCTGGAACTTTTACATGGAACAAAATAATTTTCACATCATATATCAATTATTCATTTTCCAAATGTTAAATAGATTTGTGAAAGGCCAAATCAGTCCTAAAATAACCCAAGATTAGCCCCCACAGAAAACCATGGATTTCACCTGCTCAGTATGATGATAGAACTATTGCAATAATAACATAAAGAGATTACACTTTTAACAGCTTGATTAAATTGGCCCTAACAATCAATTTGTGCGAAATCAAGTCAGAGAAAATTCCACTCTATAGTAGTGTTTCTATAAATATCTGTACTGGAATCTTTCTTTATCACTTGGAGAGAACATTTTTCTCTCATCTGCTGCTTGTTTACCTTCTTTAACAGAGGACGCATTTAGAAACTTGTTTCTATTTATGGAATAAATCAGAGTGGATTAGCAGAAGTGATATATCAATCCTACTCTCAACTAATTGAATCCTATTGTACAATTAAAAGGTCTATATTACAAAAATCCCTGGTGGTCAAAACAAGACTACAACAAACCTCAGCTATCTGGATATCCAGACTGAAGGCCAACACCCAATACACTTTCATGAAGAAATATAAACTACTATTTAAGACTAAATAAACAAATTAGGGACTACTTTACGAGGAGCTAGGATTTGTGGGTATCAGAAGGTAGGTAACCTTATAAAGCAACGTTTTTCTTAGGGGAAAATGATCACAATTTTTCCAATATATCATAACTACCATCACTCATCTTAAGTAATAACAAATAATATCTCAACATTGTAAGGTTTTGAAATGCCATCTACAAATGCCATGGTGCTATAATAGCCAGTCTCACATGGCGTGACAGTTCTTGTATGGTATTAGTTCTGATATATTTTGTTTTGTCATTAAAGAAACTTAGAGAAAATGTCAGGCGTCAAGTGAAATGCCAGGTTCCACGAAGTAAGATACATTTTTGCACTGTAAGTAATCAAAGTGGTCTATGGCATTGTCTATTGTTGGTAGGAAAAGGCAGGTATTTAATTACTCAAAGAAGTCCTAAGGCTCATCAATCTCCCCCAACCACCCCCACACACTGCCTGATTAGACAGAATAACATCTACAGTAATGAGGAATCCATTACAATCAAGCCTCTTTACAAGCGCAATACAACAAGGGAAAATAGCA
This sequence comes from Mya arenaria, assembly GCF_026914265.1. Taxonomy (NCBI): domain Eukaryota; kingdom Metazoa; phylum Mollusca; class Bivalvia; order Myida; family Myidae; genus Mya; species Mya arenaria. The sequence continues at coordinate 62,701,763 of NC_069122.1, forward strand.
TGCATGGGTGTTTCCTCATGTGAGCGCTACTTTGTCCATTAACAGTTCTTGAACATATGTGATAAACAGCGCTATATTTAGAAACTGGCACTCCAGGATGGTGTGCACTTGTTTACTTCAATCTCTTTCTATAATTGGAAGGATCTAATACAAGGAAGACAGAAGTAAATTGTCAGACACTTGGGGAAACACATAAAACTCTGAGAAATGAGGTTTGAATGTCAGAGAGGTATCCAATTCTGAATGGTTCATAATTAGGAAGATTTAGTGCTTCCACACAACATCTGATATTTGCCATAGTTATTTCAACACCTCTTCTTCCAATTAGACACTGAGTTGTATTGTCATAAAGATGATTCAGTTTAGAATATCCATTTAAGACCAAAATAGGTAATAACTATTTTGCTATAATGAAATATTTCTAAAAGAAAGTATGGTTGGGGTACAGAATTTTCCTTCAGACTGGTTCCATTGGAGAGGGCATGGTGAATGGCGCTGGGCGGAGAGTACAACTTTACTCTATGGTAATTTAACTGGCTTACCTGTTCTTTGAGACTGGTTCTGTTAGAGAGGGCAGGGTGGACACTGCTGGGTGGGGAGTACAACTAATGTCAATAGTGTTTAGACTGGTTTACCTGTTCTTTGAGACTTGTTCCATTAGAGAGGGCAGGGTGGACACTGCTGGGTGGGGAGTACAACTAATGTCAATAGTGTTTAGACTGGTTTACCTGTTCTTTGAGACTGGTTCCATTAGAGAGGGCAGGGTGGACACTGCTGGGTGGGGAGTACAACTAATGTCAATAGTGTTTAGACTGGTTTACCTGTTCTTTGAGACTGGTTCCATTAGAGAGGGCAGGGTGGACACCGCTGGGTGGGGAGTACAACTAATGTCAATAGTGTTTAGACTGGTTTACCTGTTCTTTGAGACTTGTTCCATTAGAGAGGGCAGGGTGGACACCGCTGGGTGGGGAGTACAACTAATGTCAATAGTGTTTAGACTGGTTTACCTGTTCTTTGAGACTGGTTCCATTAGAGAGGGCAGGGTGGACACCGCTGGGTGGGGAGTACAACTAATGTCAATAGTGTTTAGACTGGTTTACCTGTTCTTTGAGACTTGTTCCATTAGAGAGGGCAGGGTGGACACCGCTGGGTGGGGAGTACAACTAATGTCAATAGTGTTTAGACTGGTTTACCTGTTCTTTGAGACTGGTTCCATTAGAGAGGGCAGGGTGGACACCGCTGGGTGGGGAGTACAACTAATGTCAATAGTGTTTAGACTGGTTTACCTGTTCTTTGAGACTGGTTCCATTAGAGAGGGCAGGGTGGACACCGCTGGGTGGGGAGTACAACTAATGTCAATAGTGTTTAGACTGGTTTACCTGTTCTTTGAGACTGGTTCCATTAGAGAGGGCAGGGTGGACACCGCTGGGTGGGGAGTACAACTAATGTCAATAGTGTTTAGACTGGTTTACCTGTTCTTTGAGACTGGTTCCATTAGAGAGGGCAGGGTGGACACTGCTGGGTGGGGAGTACAACTAATGTCAATAGTGTTTAGACTGGTTTACCTGTTCTTTGAGACTGGTTCCATTAGAGAGGGCAGGGTGGACACTGCTGGGTGGGGAGTACAACTAATGTCAATAGTGTTTAGACTGGTTTACCTGTTCTTTGAGACTGGTTCCATTAGAGAGGGCAGGGTGGACACTGCTGGGTGGGGAGTACAACTAATGTCAATACTGTTTAGACTGGTTTACCTGTTCTTTGAGACTGGTTCCATTAGAGAGGGCAGGGTGGACACTGCTGGGTGGGGAGTACAACTAATGTCAATACTGTTTAGACTGGTTTACCTGTTCTTTGAGACTGGTTCCATTAGAGAGGGCAGGGTGGACACCGCTGGGTGGGGAGTACAACTAATGTCAATAGTGTTTAGACTGGTTTACCTGTTCTTTGAGACTGGTTCCATTAGAGAGGGCAGGGTGGACACTGCTGGGTGGGGAGTACAACTAATGTCAATAGTGTTTAGACTGGTTTACCTGTTCTTTGAGACTGGTTCTGTTAGAGAGGGCAGGGTGGACACTGCTGGGTGGGGAGTACAACTAATGTCAATAGTGTTTAGACTGGTTTACCTGTTCTTTGAGACTGGTTCCATTAGAGAGGGCAGAGTGGACACTGCTGGGTGGGCAGTACAACTAATGTCAATAGTGTTTAGACTGGTTTACCTGTTCTTTGAGACTGGTTCCATTAGAGAGGGCAGAGTGGACACTGCTGGGTGGGCAGTACAACTAATGTCAATAGTGTTTAGACTGGTTTACCTGTTCTTTGAGACTTGTTCCATTAGAGAGGGCAGGGTGGACACTGCTGGGTGGGGAGTACAACTAATGTCAATAGTGTTTAGACTGGTTTACCTGTTCTTTGAGACTGGTTCTGTTAGAGAGGGCAGGGTGGACACCGCTGGGTGGGGAGTACAACTAATGTCAATAGTGTTTAGACTGGTTTACCTGTTCTTTGAGACTGGTTCTGTTAGAGAGGGCAGGGTGGACACCGCTGGGTGGGGAGTACAACTAATGTCAATAGTGTTTAGACTGGTTTACCTGTTCTTTGAGACTTGTTCCATTAGAGAGGGCAGGGTGGACACTGCTGGGTGGGGAGTACAACTAATGTCAATAGTGTTTAGACTGGTTTACCTGTTCTTTGAGACTGGTTCTGTTAGAGAGGGCAGGGTGGACACCGCTGGGTGGGGAGTACAACTAATGTCAATAGTGTTTAGACTGGTTTACCTGTTCTTTGAGACTGGTTCTGTTAGAGAGGGCAGAGTGGACACTGCTGGGTGGGGAGTACAACTAATGTCAATAGTGTTTAGACTGGTTTACCTGTTCTTTGAGACTGGTTCCATTAGAGAGGGCAGGGTGGACACCACTGGGTGGGGAATTGGGCCCAGAGTCTGAGTTGCTGCCACAGTCAACTGTAATATAAACACAGAGAATGCTAGTGTACACACACTAGAAAAGGGAGCGGTGTTCCCAGCACACACAAGCTGTATTGTGGACGAGGTTTATAATAATATCTAGTAACTGTAGAGACATTCCCCCACAGACACAAGTAGTACAGCAGACTTTACCAGATCAGGTTGTTTTCTGTTATTTAACATTCACCAAAATCCTGTGTGCAATGTTGAGTACAAAGCGTAAAAACTGTTATGCTTTATCATAGTCTTTCTAAAACCCTATTCACAGTCCCGAGCCATGAAGACATAAATGAGGCTTAAATTGGATCAGTTGCAAAAAGAACCACTTCAACAGGTATTTCAGGTACAGACAATAAATTGTATACTTATTTTGAGAATAGACAGAAATATATTTTGGGCCACAGAAATGCTAATTTTAATCTGATAAAATTATTGTTTTTGGTATAGATTCCATGACAACTAATCTATATCAAATCATGCTCAGTTTTTGTAGTTACATAACATCAATGCTGTTATTTCTACAACACACAACTCAAAGTACATGTACAGTAACTATTATTAGTAACAGAATGAACAAAACGCTATTACTGTTTACAATGCATTTAATGACAATAAAATGCATAATGAAAACAGACTACTACCAAATTTCACAATGGATAGCATTTATTCTCTCCAGATTATGATTAAATTATTGGCTGCTGTCTAGAAATTATTTTAATGGACTTGGAATAAATTGTTTCAGTTTGTTTTTACACTGTATTGTCTATTGGACAATGAATAAATTGTTCCAGTTTCATTTTTGCTCTGCGTTCTAGAGATCCTTTTAATGAGCTTGGAATAAATTGTCATAGTTTCATTTTTGCTCTGCAATCTAGAGATCATTTTTAAAAGACATGGCCTAAATTGTTCCAATTGCGTTTGTGCTCTGTGATCTAAAGATCATTGTCAATGGACTCAGCGCAAATTGTCCCAGTTTCGTTTTTACTCTGCGTTCTAGAGATCATGTTAATGGACTAGGAGTTAAGTTCCAGTTTTTATTGCTCTGCATTTTACAGATAATTTCAAGGGACTTGGAGAAAATTGTTCCAGTTTCGTTTTTGCTCTGTGTTCTAGAGATAATTTTAATGGACTCGGGGTAAATTGTTCCAGGTTCCTTTTTGCTCTGCGTTCTAGAGATCATTCTGATGGACTCGGAGTAAATTTTTCAAGTTTCGTTTGTGCTCTGTGTTCTACACTTAGTATTAGTTTTATACCCAATTATTATCAGTATTGTTCTCTTGTGTATCATCTATCATAGCAAGTTATCTACAGTAAAATTTGGTAGTTCTAGTAGCTAGACAGTCAGTTGCAAGAGTTCCATATCAGAGTTCTTGCTTCACAAAGTGCTTCATGAAGAAGCCGCACCGTGTCAAGGTTTGTGTACAGAACATGTATACCTTCATCTTCATTATTGATGTAATTTACAGTACATTGTTGTTGGCACATATTTGAGGACCAATGACAATCGAGGATTTACCCCATTTACTGTAGTTCCATATCACATAGAGTAGATTTGAGGGTGAGTACAAACATTTATTTTCGTAGAGATTATTTTGCTGTGATTTGGTACAGTCCTCTATTTTTCATAGATTGCTCTGCCCTCTTCGCATGCGACTACGTTTGTCGGTTTAGGGTCATTGTCTGGAGGCATTCGAAGCTTACATTATGAATTCAATTTTGAAATAGATGTGTATCAAATCGTATTGATAACTTTTCAGTGCACAATTTAAATATTTATGTGGCAATTTTTAATACAAATCTCATTTATGTGTCTTCCTGAAGTATGCTCCTGTACAACCAAACAAGCAAACTCAGTACCAAAAGGTGCAATCTTCTGTTGATCAATTTGAATAAACAAGAGCTGTCATAGGGCAGCACGCTCTACTGCTGCTGCTTTGTTCTATTTTTAGTTAACAGTGACATTGACCATTGGGGGCCAAACACAATCCCATGGAAGTCCTCCATAAACTCCTCCTACATCAACACATTATCTTGCTTTTTCCCTTAAATATTTGGAATCTGTATTTCCGTTAACTTTAAGTTAGCCTTGATCTTCAGACACCTTAGTAACCAGTATTCATGAACATGTGTGTTTTACCGTAAGGTGTACAATCAAATTTAGTTTGTAAGCATTAAGTACCAGCTACATTAGGTACGGACAAACTCACTCTTAACGCATGCTTCAAGTTCATGACTTTTACATGTTAGTTTTACTTGAAATCTAAAAATGTTTCTGATACTGATCCTATTGACTGTTCAGTCCCAAGATTACATTGATCCAAGCCTCTTAGACTCCCTGTTGCTTCTAATGCTTCCAGAGAGTCTAAGACAAATCAATGTAGTGAAACTCAACAGCCTCCAGTCGGAATTGAAAATATTGGAGAGAATCACTTATTTAAAACTTTTTTGTGTTAGATCAATACATTATTTTCTAAAATATTATGTTTAAATACATTGTTAAAAGCAATCTTCAACTAATAGTTTTCAAAACTTTATACCAAAATCATCCATTTGGTTTCCTACTGTAATGGCTGTGTGATTTCAAAGGGCATTAACCCATGACTGTATGGTCAAGAAATGATAACATACAAGATGGCCATGATGGCCTTAAATCGCTCACTTGAATAAAAGTTTTGAACCCTTGTTTCCATCAGAATGAATGAGTTTTTTGGTTTATTGCAATGCAACTAGGGATTAAACTATGATTGAGTATTGTCAAATGTAATGCTGCAGTAGTTAAGGTCATCAAAGCACAAAATTGATGTTTGTTTTTAAAACTGACAATTGTTCCTAATTACATTGCTGTAGCTTCAAAAATAAGAAAGTAGGTCAAAAGGGGTTGGGCCATTATATGAAACTCAATGACAAATATCAAAGGTCTGGGCCATGCCAGTTTTGACCCCAGGAGCATAATTTGAACAAACTTGGTAGAAGACCTATCTAAGTTTTTTTCTTCTTTTAGTTGCCATGACAACAAGAGTTCAACATGAAAATCATTTATTGGAACAATTTCGAAAGGGCACTATCAAAGGAACATCCCAGTGAAGTTTCATCCAAACTGGCCAGGCAGTTTAGGAAAAGATGTTGTTTGAAGCAATTGTTGACGGACGACCGACGGACGGATGCCGGACTGTGTGCGATGGGAAAAGCTCACCCTGAGCACTACATGCCTATGTGAGCTATTTAGGGCAATAATTGTGTCATGGAAGCCATGACTACATGAATCTAAAATAAATCTGCTTCTACTGACAGAACATGGTATATAACATAGTGTACAGTTGGACACAGACACGCCTAGAGAGAAAAATAAAATAAAAAAATATGCAAACCCTACATGTAGCGCTAATGTTCACCTTTTCGTCTTAATTCTAACCTTCCTAAACAAAAAATAATTATCATGTAATGTCTTACAAACTTAAATATAAAAGGAAATGAAACCAATAATTATGTTTAAAAGTTGGAAACAATTTTCATTGAAAACACCTTAAAATTGTACAAATATTTGCCTGTGGTGTTTATATCAGCAATGAGCAAGTTGTTGGGGGGTAAACAGTGAAAATGATTTGAATTCTTGACATTGTTCAGATTGTGGAGGGCCAACAGCTACAGGGGAAACAGACTTCGGTCATTAAACCACACGTTTTATAATATCATGAATGGCAGGAAGTATTGTAGAGAAAACATGTGTGATACTATACCCAGGTAAAACTATATAATAAATACCATAGCTCCTCAAATAATCATCATTGTATGTGTGAAACTTTTTTCTTTATCAACAAAAAGCATTAATTTCTTACATACTTAACTTTAATAGAATATACACTAATGAAAATACACAAATACCAACAAGAACTTTTTATCCGATTTGACACATGCAAGAACTAGAATTTCCAAGAAATTGGATGATTGTGGCACCATTCAAAAAAAGCTCCCATCGTTTGTCAAACCAAGAATATTTCTTATTTTAAAATTTATATTACTGGTTTGAATTTAGAAATTTGTCTTGTCTGATTGTTATACCCAAACAAGAAATAAGCCAACCATATGTCTATATATAAGCATCCTAACTCTGATGTTACTGGGGCAATTAATTTCATAATGGAACTACACCTGGAAAATGTAAACACTGTTACACTGTTTAATTACGATTTGCACAAGGTTCTACCACAACACCAAGAGTAACAACTATCTGTTGCTTTTTAAAGGTGAATGAAAATCATTGTTTTATTTAGATGGTATTATATGAGCAACTATGGTAATCAAATTTCAGCCTGTTTGAATTTTGTGGAGAAATCTGCAAAAGTACTGATTTATGTATGACTACTGCTGGTTTAATTTCCAAGCAAGCATTTAGAAACAGTTTACAATTCTTGTTTTTTATCAAAATATTTTTTCCTGAATTGTTTCCAATTTTGAAGTTTTGCTGCAATACCAAAGAATCTTAAACTCCTACTAGGGTTGAGCTGTGTGGACTTTCAGAGGTGAACAAAACTATATACCTTGACACCATGCTATAATAACTAGGTTGTATACTTGAATGCAAGTGAAATTCACACAAAAATTATGGTAAAAAGATACAACTTTATAAAACAACGAGCTTTGATGCTCTGCAAGAAAACAACGTCATTAAGCCATCAGTTTATTTGTCCGTCAAGTACCATTCAGGAAACAAATGTTGTTAAGTTAAGAACTGATTGAGGGTTACACCCAAACTATTCATTTAATGTTAAAGTAATGTGAAAATATACTTAATAATAGATTTATTGCACTGTTGAAAATAGTCTGCGGTATTTGTAAACCTCTATGTTAACCAATCAAATTCGCACTAGTGCATTAATTATACGATATTTATGCATAACATTTTTATGTTTAGTAACTCGGTATGATCAGAAAGGAGAAAGTTAAATACAGACATAGTCAGTAATTGTTTCCTCTCTTTTTATGCAATAGGTTTGGAATTTATATTGCTTCAAGTGAGAAAACAATGTCTCTCTTTTCGACTTTTCGTAGAGTGCAGGCTGAATGCAGATGTGAGTCAAGGTTTGTACTATGGCAACTTCTCATGACTAGTGCAATCATGTGTGTTTTTATTTCTTCAGTTAATTGTCCCTATTGGAGAGACACAAGTTTGTTTCCCCCTCAAAATTAAAACTCTTTAAGGTTAAATATATAATTGTGCTTACTAGTGGTGTCTGACGATTGCTTAGCGAAAAAAGAAAATGCTTGGTTTTGTCCTTGGTAATTAATTTGTTTAAAATCACATTGTTTTATGTATTATTTTGATTACAATAACATTAATGAGTGTGTCAATGTATTGGAGCATTTTCAGTACACATGTGAGATTTCTGCCAAAATTCCAGCAGACTGGATGTAAAGAAGTAGTACCACATTTCTGGCTTAGAATACATACTTGAGAGGGGGCCTTTTCGCTTAAAATATCCCTTTTCAAATCTCCTTGGAAGAATGGGACTTTGTGTGATGCGGGAACGCTCCGTTATCTTCTGTTTCAAAGCAGAGCGAACCTTTAAGTTTGGTTCAGACGCTGAAAATAAAACACAGGGTTAATATCATCAACAGCGGGCATACACAAACATAGTCACATGCATCATACACAACTTCAGGCTGCATGCATCATCGGAACCTGATCATCACTATGGTATTTAGATTACTCGACAAAAAATACCACAGGAAAATAGGCTAGCGAAACTAAATAAGTAACGTGCGATTCATATTCAGCCCTAGTACTGGGTATATCCATATTTCCTAATGTGACTGTCCCTGACGTCCAATCATACATCTGGATTTCACATCATCAGAATTTATAATAATAAGGTTTCTGCCATCGATTTGCCCTGGGTTTTCATCAGAACAATAAGTTATAAATAGAATTGGTACTGCATGTAACGTCCTACATGGTTCATCTAGTCACAACACACACAACACGCTACATCCTGTGATCTTGCAACAACATACACAACTTCACGCTACATCGTGTGATCTTGCAACAACATACACAACTTCAAGCTGCATCGTGTGATCTTGCAACAACACACACAACTTCACGCTACATCGTGTGATCTTGCAACAACACACACAACTTCACGCTACATCGTGTGATCTTGCAACAACATACACAACTTCAGGCTACATCGTGTGATCTTGCAACAACATACACAACTTCACGCTACATCGTGTGATCTTGCAATAACATACACAACTTCACGCTGCATCGTGTGATCTTGCAACAACACACACAACTTCACGCTACATCGTGTGATCTTGCAACAACACACACAACTTGACGCTACATCGTGTGATCTTGCAACAACACACACACTCTCACGCTACATCGTGTGATCTTGCAACTACACACACAACTTCACGGTACATTGTGTGATCTTGCAACAACACACACAACTTGATGCTACATCCTGTGATCTTGCAACAACACAACTTCACGCTACAATGTTTGATGATGCAACAACACACACAACTTCATGCTAATTGTGTGATCTTGCAACAACACACACTTTCACGCTACATTGTGTGATCTTGCACGAACACACAGCTTCACGCTACAATGTGTGATCTTACAACAACACACACAACTTCATGCTACATCGTGTGATCTTGCAACAGCACACACAACTTCACGCTACATCGTGTGATCTTGCAACAGCACACACTCTCACGCTACATCGTTAGATCTTGCAACAACACACACAACTTCACGTTACAATGTGTGATCTTGCAACAACACACACAACTTCACGCTACATTGTGTGATCTTGCAACCGTACACACAACTTCACGCTACATCGTGTGATCTTGCAACAGCACACACAACTTCACGCTACATTGTGTGATCTTGCAACAACACACACAACTTCACGCTGCAATGTGTGATCTTGCATCAGCACACACAACTTTAAGCTACATCGTGTGATCTTGCAACAGCACACACAACTTCACGCTACATCGTGTGATCTTGCAACAGCACACACAACTTCACGCTACATCGTGTGATCATGCAACAGCACACACAACTTCACACTACATCGTGTGATCTTGCAACAGCACACACAACTTCACGCTACATCGTGTGATGCTGCAACAGCACACACAACTTCACGTTAGATAGTGTGATCTTGCAACAACATACACAACTCACACTACATCATGCAATCTCATGATAAACTCTAACTTAGCACTGTACTTAATAACAACAGGCTTGCCAACAACTACTTTGAAGATATTAGCAAAGAAAACAATAACAATATTATTACATCTAATTATAGAGCAGCACAATGACATTCAAATAAATGAAGAATGGTTTATAAAAGTTTAAGTAGATCCAATCTTTACTGCCCTGACCAAAAGAGAAATCAATATTTTACTTAATATTGTAATACTTAATATGAACAAGCTGAAGAAGGTTTTGCTAAAAACAGAAGATTTAAGAATAGTTTCCAGGGAAACCATCATATCAGATAATGAAAAAAAGCATGGCAAAAAGTTTTCTGTATTTGTGTTACCAAGCTCATCCTTCATCATAGGCAACCATGGTAAGTTCGTCCGTTACCCTTCATACTTAGTTACACTTCATACATAGTTACACTTCATACATAGTTACACTTCATACATACTGTGGACAATTGACTGACGATATCGTGTTTTAATGAATATGCATGAGGCAGGGGAGACAACTCTTCTTCCAATGAATTTGCATGTTACAATACAATTAAATATTGTTTAACTAACAGTATAGAATCAGTAGCCTCGGCGACTGTGTAGTCTTGACTACTGCCAAATATTAATGTACTGAAAGGGCGGACCTGGTTCAATTCCAGCTTTTGCCAGAATACTTTTCAACTGGTAAGGATCTGGTACCCTGTGGAACCAATGATACTGCCTTATTAATTATTCATGAATACCAGATTTTCCAAGCCAAATTGCCCACGGTACACAATGGGGCATAGCAAAAAAAACAAGAGATGTTTGTCAAACATTATGCCCCCTGAGCGCCAAGTTGCCAGAAATATTTGGACAATTGAATGAAATATGCATGGACTGAAATGACAGCTGATTTGTCATTGGATGCATATGAGGCAGGTCATCTACTTATGATAACTTAAGAAGGCAAATAAATGCCCAACTAAAATAGTAACATAAAAGAAAATCATTTCTATACAAACATTTATACATCAATCCCAATCATCTGTGCATGCATTAAAAAAATATGGACAATCAGAAAACCTTTTTTCAGCTTACAGTCACACTGACCTTGACCTTTGACCCACTGACCTCAAAATCAATAGGGTTCATCTGCTGGTCATGACCAATAAGCCTACCTAGTATGAGGTCCCTGGGTCAAAGCGTTCTCAAGTTATTGATCGGAAACCGTTTTTCATGTTAAGGTCACACTGACCTTGACCTTTGACCCACTGACCTCAAAATCAATAGGGTTCATCTGCTGGTCATGACCAATACACCTACCAAGTATGAGGTCCCTGGGTCAAAGCGTTCTCAAGTTATTGATCGGAAACCGTTTTTCATGTAAAGGTCACACTGACCTTGACCTTTGACCCACTGACCTCAAAATCAATAGGGTTCATCTGCTGGTCATGACCAATAAGCCTACCTAGTATGAGGTCCCTGGGTCAAAGCGTTCTCAAGTTATTGATCGGAAACCGTTTTTCATGTTAAGGTCACACTGACCTTGACCTTTGACCTCAAAATCAATAGGGTTCATCTGCTGGTCATGACCAATACACGTACCAGGTATGAGGTTCCTGGGTCAAAGCGTTCTCAAGTTATTGATCGGAAACCGTTTTTCATGTAAAGGTCACACTGACCTTGACCTTTGACCCACTGACCTCAAAATCAATAGGGTTCATCTGCTGGTCATGACCAATAAGCCTACCTAGTATGAGGTCCCTGGGTCAAAGCGTTCTCAAGTTATTGATCGGAAACCGTTTTTCATGTTAAGGTCACACTGACCTTGACCTTTGACCCACTGACCTCAAAATCAATAGGGTTCATCTGCTGGTCATGACCAATACACCTACCAAGTATGAGGTTCCTGGGTCAAAGCGTTCTCAAGTTATTGATCGGAAACCGTTTTTCATGTAAAGGTCACACTGACCTTGACCTTTGACCCACTGACCTCAAAATCAATAGGGTTCATCTGCTGGTGATGACCAATACACATACCAAGTATGAGGTCCCTCGGTCAAAGCGTTCTCAAGTTATTGATCGGAAACCATTTGGTATTCCGACCGACCGACCGACAGACCGACCGACCGACCGACCGACCGACCGACATGTGCAAAACAATATACCCCACTTTTTTCAAAAGGGGGCATAAATATATCACAATTACTGGAAGGTCGTTTATACAAGGATGGAAGTTTGGGTGTAAATATTCAACTATGAATGTGTAAATAAAATTATTTCATTTGAAAAAAAATCCACCCCTAAAGTGCAAAGATAAAAAATACAATGATGTTAAAATCTCAATTATTCCTTTAGAAGTATATTTACAAATCAATAATAGTGGGTGACCTGCTAGCAGACAGATTTAATGGTAATTGGAAAGGTAAGTAATTAGCCCAGCAGTGCAACCGAAGCAATATTATAGGGCCTTTCATGACCAATTGGCCAATTTCATATTGGGCGGCCTGTATTTAACATTGATCAGCATCTGAGTGAAAGAACAATTCCAGGCAATCAATGATGATTAACCTATCAGAAAACCAATTAAAGTGTATGTGTGGGGGGAGGGAGACCCCCTGGATAGCAAGAATGGCCTAGTTAGTTGATACCGTCATACATGTACACAACTGGAGAAGGTCACCTTGCCATCAGCACCAGGATACCATAGTAACATTACAAGTACTCTAAGTAGTAAGATAAGAAGTACCATGTACTGGCAAAAACATGGACCTGACCATAACATGGAACTGACCATAACATGGAACTGACCATAACATGGACCTGACCATAACATGGACCTGACCATAACATGGACCTGATCATAACATGGACCTGACCATAACATGGAACTGACCATAACATGGACCTGACCATAACATGGACCTGACCATAACATGGACCTGACCATAACATGGACCTGACCATAACATGGACCTGACCATAACATGGACCTGCCAATAACATGGTTCTATAATGACAATAACATGGTACTGACAATAACATGGTACTGACAATAACATGTTACTGACAATAACCTGATAATGACAATAACATGGTACTGCCAATAACATGATACTGACAATAACATGGTACTGACAATAACATGGTTCTGACAATAACATGGTACTGACAATAACCTGATAATGACAATAACATGGTACTGCCAATAACATGATACTGACAATAACATGGTACTAACAATAACATGGTACTGCCAATAACCTGATACTACCAATAACATGGAACTGACAATAACATATAACTGACATTAACATGATACTGACAATAACATGGTACTGACAATAACATGGTACTGACAATAACATGGTTCTGCCAATAACATGGTTCTGACAATAACATGGTACTGACAATAACATGGTACTGACAATTACATGGTTCTGACAATAACATGATAATGACAATTACATGGTACTGACAATTACATGGTACTGACAATTACATGATAATGACAATTACATGGTTCTGACAATTACATGATAATGACAATTACATGGTACTGACAATAACATGGTACTGACAATAACATGGTTCTGACAATAACATGGTACTGACAATAACATGGTTCTGACAATAACATGGTACTGACAATAACATGATACTGGCAATAACATGGTTCTGACAATAACATGGTACTGACAATAACATGGTACTGACAATAATATGGTAATGACAATAACATGATACTGACAATAACATGGTAATGACAATAATATGGTAATGGCAATTACATGGTACTGACAATAATATGGTAATGGCAATAACATGGTAATGTAAATAACATGGTACTGACAATAACATAAAACAGACAATAATATTAAACTGACAATTACATGGTACTGACAATAACATGGTACAGACAATAACATAAAACAGACAATAACATGGTATTGACAATACTATTAAACTGACAATAATATTAAACTGACAATAATATTAAACTGACAATAACATGGTACTGGCAATAACATAAAACAGACAATAATATTAAACTGACAAGAATATTAAACTGACAATAACATGGTACTGACAATAACATGGTACAGACAATAACATGGTATTGACAATAATATGGTACAGACAATAACATGGTACTGACAATAACATGGTACTGACAATAACATGGTACTGACAATAACATGGTACAGACAATAACATGGTATTGACAATAATATGGTACAGACAATAACATGGTATTGACAATAACATGGTACTGACAATAACATGGTACTGACAATAACATGGTACAGACAATAACATGGTATTGACAATAATATGGTAATGACAATAACATGATACTGACAATAACATGGTAATGACAATTACATGGTACTGACAATAATATGGTACTGACAATAACATGGTAATGTAAATAACATGGTACTGACAATAACATGGTACTGACAATAACATAAAACTGACAATAATATTAAACTGACAATTACATGGTACTGACAATAACATGGTACAGACAATAACATAAAACAGACAATAACATGGTATTGACAATACTATTAAACTGACAATAATATTAAACTGACAATAATATTAAACTGACAATAACATGGTACTGGCAATAACATAAAACAGACAATAACATGGTATTGACAATAATATTAAACTGACAATAACATGGTACTGACAATAATATTAAACTGACAATAACATGGTACTGACAATAATATTAAACTGACAATAATATTAAACTGACAATAATATTAAACTGACAATAATATTAAAATGACAATAACATGGTACTGACAATAATATTAAACTGACAATAATATTAAACTGACAATAACATGGTACTGACAATAATATTAAACTGACAATAACATGGTACTGACAATAATATTAAACTGCCAATAACATGCTACAGACAATAACATGGTACTGACAATAATATTAAACTGACAATAACATGGTACTGACAATAATATTAAACTGACAATAATATTAAACTGACAATAACATGGTACTGACAATAATATTAAACTGACAATAATATTAAACTGACAAGAATATTAAACTGACAATAACATGGTACTGACAATAACATGGTACTGCCAATAACATGCTACTGACAATAACATGGTACTGCCAATAACATGCTACTGACAATAACATGGTACTGCCAATAACATGCTACTGACAATAACACGGTACTGCCAATAACATGCTACTGACAATAACATGGTACTGACAATAACATGGTACTGACAATAACATGGTTCTGACCATAAAATCTTGTATTTGCAATTACATGTTTAACTGACAATAACATTATATACAGACAATAACACCATGTTCTGATATTAACATCTTGAACAGGCAATAACATCATGTACTGATAATAACATATTCAACTGGCAGTTACATTATGCACTGGGAATAATGTTGTACAATATTTATCTGTTCATATAAAGACACGTAATTGTGATTTTGAATGAAAGTTTTATCATAATGATCTACATGTTGACAGTGTAAATGTAGCCCATCAACATTCTTAAATCATGCTATCAAAAGAGTATTGAGGCCAGTGTTACATACTACAAGGCTATAAAAAGACATCTTTCTTACTGAAGACGATGACGTTAGTCTTTCTGATATGATATTTCAGATATGAAACTACTTGATAATTTTGGTTTACGTTCATATTGAATGTAGTAATTAAAGTCCTTAGCTTAAGTCATTCTCAGCATAAGTCAGAACATTATTGTTTAAACGCTAATTGATTAAGAAGGGCAGAGCAATCAAAGTAATTATGAACACACAAAATTCACCTACTATAAAATACAAAAATACTTTTTTTCAAACTAACACCTTATAAACACTCCAAGCTAATATTAGGCACACAAACTATCCATTCCAAGACCAATCCCATACTGAGTGTGTCATACCTGTCTAATGTCATACAGCATTACAGAGAGTGTGTCAAACCAGTCTAATGTCATACAGCATTACAGAGAGTGTGTCATACCAGTCTACTGTCATACAGCTTCACAGCGTCTGTCATACCAATCTAATGTCATACAGCATTACATAGTGTGTCAAACCAGTCTAATGTCATACAGCATCACAGAGTCGGTCATACCAGTCTTATGTCATACAGCATTACATAGTGTGTCATACCAGTCTTATGTCATACAGCATTACAGAGAGAGTGTGTCATACTAGTCTAATGTCATACAGCATTACAGAGAGTGTGTTATACCAGTATAATGTCATACAGCAAAATGTGAGTGTTATACCAGTTTTTTGTCCTACAGAGAGTGTGACTTGCCTGTCTCATGTCATACAGAGAGTGGGTCATACCTGTCTAAGGGCATACAGAGAGTGGGACATGCCTGTCTCATGTCATACAGAGAGTGGGTCATACCTGTCTCATGTCATACAGAGAGTGGGACATACCTGTCTAATGTCATACAGAGAATTGGACATGCCTGTCTAATGTCATACAGAGAGTGGGTCATGCCTGTCTAATGCCATACAGAGAGTGGGACATACCGATCTTATCCCATACAGAGAGTCGGTCATACCTATCTAATTCCATACAGGGAGTGGGTCATACCTAATCTAATACAGAGTGTAGGAAATCATTCATGTCTTATGTCAAACAGCGGTTGGGTCATTCATGACTAATGCCATACACATACCTGTCTTCCTGAGCGGAAAGTCGTCATCATATTTGCCAAGGAGGGTGCGGCTATAAGGGGGGGACAATCCAGTGGGAGGGGAACCCTGCTCCAGAGGCCTGAAACACACAAAGTTACATACGTTTATGATCTGAAACATATCCTTCTGTAAACCAAGCCACACTTAATGAGTCATTTGTTTGACCTTGTTCTCATTCAACATTTTGAGGGGTGAGTAGGAAGTAAGGTGTTGTTTTGTTTTCTTTTTTTCTGTATAACCATATGAAAACAAATTCAGACAGACAAAAATCCACAGGAGACTCAGGTTTCAGAAAGGGTTCAACAAACTATTAATTGTGTTCCCATGTATGAATTATTCATGAGAAAAAAAGCATAACAAAAACAATAACAACCAAACAGACTTTGCTTTTTTAAATGTTAATCTCCCTTGGGACCGGAGCAGAAACAAGAACAAGTATAAAATATTCCCCAGAAATATTCATGAATACTTTTCTAAGCTTTTAAACACACTGCTTCTTTAAATAAGAGCACCACTGATACACCAGAGGCAGCAGGCCAATATTAATGGTTGGTAGAGCACCACTGATACACCAGAGGCAGCAGACCAATATTAATGGTTGGTAGAGCACCACTGATACACCAGAGGCAGCAGACCAATATTAATGGTTGGTAGAGCACCACTGATACACCAGAGGCAGCAGACCAATATTAATGGTTGGTAGAGCACCACTGATACACCAGAGGCAGCCGACCAATATTAATGGTTGATAAAGCCTAACTCCACCAGCCTGAAATATGTTTTTAGCTTTTCCTATTTATATAAAATATTCATTACAGAATAAAGGGGTATGAAAGTAGAAAAACACACACAAGAACATAGGTACTCAACCACCCTCAAAATGTCCAACAAACTATTTTATAATGGTGGAGCCTAACCACAGAACTATTTTAGCTAGAGTTATGGAACTTGCTTTAATGTCAATGTGAACATGTGTACAGATTTTCATGGCTATTAAGTATAAGTTTTCAAATGGCTACTTATTAATTATCATAAAATAAGTATTAACTCCGAAAGGACACTGACATGTGACAACTTAAAAATGTTGGAAGTTGTTATAAAAGTAGTTAACACAACAACAGAAAGGAATTTTTGACTCTTTTATTAACCTAACGTTTTGGGAGCAGTCTGTTTCTATCTGTTGTAAATTGTCTTTTTTTTAAATTAGATACTCAGTATTCTCCAATACCCAGCATGTTTGAAAGCCAATGTGTTAATCAGAACAAGGTGGGAACACAGGGTATGTTATAAACAAGGCTTTGTCCTCACATGGTAAAACTTGTGATGATCGTGTATCCACCTTTCAGCCTAAGAAAGGGAACCATCTCTCTATCTCACCCACCAGTGACAATAATGCTCACTTGGTACCAACACAAAGGACTCCGTGATATAAGAATAACAGGTATGTTAATTGATAAGTGAAGAGTACCAGAGTCAGTGTAAATGTGTAAGCGTTTTCAAACACCTGCTACATAGATCTCTGTGACAAGAGCCAATGTGCGTGACACGAGCAAAGGTGTGTGACACAGATATAACAATTGAACATAATGACAAATAGCACTTGTTCTTAACAATTAACATATGTTATAGTGCCCAATAACATACATTTAATTAAACACTCACAAGACTTTTAGAACACATTTCTGTGTTTTGCTTTTTTGTCTACAACCACCTGTAATAATCAGTTTGTGAATGAACCCTATTGGAAAGTGACTTCTATGGCAGTGTGAGACTTTAGTGTATCCCTACAGCATAATTATCGTGGCTTGTGATTCTTACCAGTGTCGAAACTGTGGGGGGCTGTTGTGGGTCACGGCCTCGCGCTGTTTCTTTGTCAGAACAAACTCCTGTAGCCGAAGTTTCACCTCCGTAGATGCAACAGCACCTGCAGCAACAACGGCAGACGTTTAGTTTGACATGACAATACATTGTACATCACAAATACCATAGTGAGAGGTGTAAGGATCAAGATGATAGCTAACAGCTTTTATCATCATTAACTTGATCTTTGATCTGTAAGTTAAATGCTTGTATGCTTTTAAATTTGGTGAGAAAGTATTCATTCATTGTTAATGGTAGTTTCACCAAGTGTTTAAAAGCTATTTTACCTTAATTAAGTTAATGCTGCACACAGGAGACAACCAGAACAAAATGGTTCCTTAAAGTGACAACTAATTGTGTGTTTTCAATGGACTTACCTAAGTGACATGAAAGATTGAACTTTGACTTGTAATAGTATTGCATTCTCAGGTGTAGCTCTTCAAATGATTTTTTTTACATTCAGATGAGGATCACTATTTTTTAAATCTAATCATATCAATATTACAATCAGCAGATCGAAGCAACTCGTCATACCTTGCTAAGGGTTCTAAATTACATCTTACTTCAATGTTTATCTATAAGTACACCTCACACTGACGTAAGCAAACTGCAATTATATTCAAATTTTCACTTTTCAATGCAGCAAAGTCAGTGAGTCGAGACATTGGATATTGTATGTTCTATTGAACAATATCCATATACAAACAGAACTGGGGCGCGGTTTGCATTCATCAACACAACAATGAATGGATTACTGTTAAAAAATTCATACAATTTTGTTTATTTCAAATGGTTAAGGTGAATCTGAACTTTCTGCTCTTAAAGAGCATTTAACAGAGATCGAAAAATGCCAGCTTTTACCACCCTAAAATATTCCAGGTTTTTTTTCTCATTTTTGGCAAACTAATGACAAGTCCCGATCCAGTTTTACCGGTCTCGAAAGGTGGGTCAGACTGGTTTCACAAACTGAGTGAAGTCTTTCATCACATGATTTGTATTACACCATCCACTCCCTTTATCAACATTGTGACAACCAGGAGTGAACCCCAAAATATGTTAAGAACCCAAAGAGTACACTGAGAAAACCCAAGAGTACTTTAAGACAACAAGTGGTGAATGCAAAGAATACAAAAAAAAGTCATTTAAACTAGCTACAGAGAAACTTAAGAGTACATGGAGACTACCTACAGAAAAACCCAAGAGTACATTGAGACTACCTACATAGAAACCCAAGAGTACATTGAGACTACCTACAGAGAAACCCAAGAGTACATGGAGACTACCTACAGAGAAACCCAAGAGTACATTGGATACTACCTACAGAGAAACCCAAGAGTACATTGACACTACCTACAGAGAAACCCTAGAATACATTGACACTACCAACAGAGAAACCCTAGAGTACATTGAGACTACCTACAGAGAAACCCAAGAGTACATTGAGACTACCTAAAGAGAACCCCAAGAGTACATTGAGACTACCTACAGAGAAACCCAAGAGTACATTGAGACTACCTACAGAGAAACCCAAGAGTACATTGAGACTACCTACAGAAAAACCCAAGAGTACATTGAGACTACCTACAGAAAAACCCAAGAGTACATTGAGACTACATACAGAGAACCCCAAGAGTACATTGAGACTACCTACAGAGAACCCCAAGAGTACATGGAGACTACCTACAGAGAATACCAAGAGTACATTGAGACTACATACAGAGAACCCCAAGAGTATATTGAGACTACCTACAGAGAACCCCAAGTATACATTGAGACTACCTACAGAGAAACCAAAGTATACATTGAGACTACCTACAGAGAACCCCAAGAGTACATTGAGACTACCTACAGAGAAACCCAAGAGTACATTGAGACTACCTACAGAGAAACCCAAGAGTACATTGAGACTACCTACAGAGAAACCCAAGAGTACATTGAGCCTACCTAGAGAAAACCCCAAGAGTACATTGACACTACCTACAGAGAAACCCACGAGTACATTGAGACTACCTACAGAGAAACCCACGAGTACAATGAGACTACCTACAGAGAAACCCAAGAGTACATTGAGACTACCTACAGAAAAACCCAAAAGTACATTGACACTACCTACAGAGAAACCCAGGAGTACATTGACACTACCAACAGAGAAACCCTAGAGTACATTGAGACTACCTACAGAGAAACCCAAGAATACATTGAGACTACCTACAGAGAAACCCAAGAGTACATTGAGACTACCTACAGAGAAACCCAAGAGTACATTGAGACTACCTACAGAGAAACCCAAGAGTACATTGACACTACCTACAGAGAAACCAAAGAGTACATTGAGACTACCTACAGAGAAACCCAAGAGTACATTGAGACTACCTACAGAGAAACCCAAGAGTACATTGAGACTATCTACAGAGAAACCCAAGAGTACATTGAGACTACCTACAGAGAAACCCAAGAGTACATTGACACTACCTACAGAGAAACCCAAGCGTACATTGACACTACCTACAGAGAAACCCAAGAGTACATTGAGACTACCTACAGAGAACCCCAAGAGTACATGGAGACTACCTACAGAGAACCCCAAGAGTACATTGAGACTACCTACAGAGAACTCCAAGAGTACATTGAGACTACATACAGAGAACCCCAAGAGTATATTGAGACTACCTACAGAGAACCCCAAGTATACATTGAGACTACCTACAGAGAAACCAAAGTATACATTGAGACTACCTACAGAGAACCCCAAGAGTACATTGAGACTACCTACAGAGAACCCCAAGAGTACATTGAGACTACCTACAGAGAAACCCTAGAGTACATTGAGACTACCTACAGAGAAACCCAAGAGTACATTGAGCCTACCTAGAGAAAACCCCAAGAGTACATTGAGACTACCTACAGAAAAACCCAAGAGTACATTGAGACTACATACAGAGAACCCCAAGAGTACATTGAGACTACCTACAGAGAACCCCAAGAGTACATGGAGACTACCTACAGAGAATACCAAGAGTACATTGAGACTACATACAGAGAACCCCAAGAGTATATTGAGACTACCTACAGAGAACCCCAAGTATACATTGAGACTACCTACAGAGAAACCAAAGTATACATTGAGACTACCTACAGAGAACCCAAAGAGTACATTGAGACTACCTACAGAGAAACCCAAGAGTACATTGAGACTACCTACAGTGAAACCAAAGTATACATTGAGACTACCTACAGAGAAACCCAAGAGTACATTGAGACTACCTACAGAGAAACCCAAGAGTACATTGAGACTACCTACAGTGAAACCAAAGTATACATTGAGACTACCTACAGAGAAACTCACGAGTACAATGAGACTACCTACAGAAAAACCCAAAAGTACATTGCGACTACCTACAGAGAAACCCATGAGTACAAGGAGACTACCTACAGAAAACCCCAAAAGTACATTGCGACTACCTACAAAGAAACCCAAGAGTACATTGAGACTACCTACAGAGAAACCCAAGAGTACATTGAGACTAGCTACAGAGAAACCCAAGAGTACATTGAGACTACCTACAGAGAAACCCAAGAGTACATTGACACTACTTACAGAAAAACCCAAGAGTACATTGAGACTACCTACAGAGAAACCCAAGAGTACATTGACACTACCTACAGAGAAACCCAAGAGTACATTGACACTACCTACAGAAAACCCCAAGAGTACATTGAGACTACCTACAGAGAAACCAAAGAATACATTGACACTACCTACAGAGAAACCAAAGAATACATTGACACTACCTACAGAGAAACCCAAGACAATGCAGGGTGAACCCAAAGAGTACATTTGAGACTATCAACAGTGAATCAAAAGAGAACATTATGACTTTGATGAGTGGATCAAAAGAGTGAACTATGACTTCCATGAGTAAACCCAAAGAGAACATTGTGGCTTCCAAGGGTGAACTCCAAGTGTTTTGACCCCAAGAGTTTTGACCCCAAATGTTTTCGGAGTGTACATACTTTCCTCATCCTTGCCCTTGTTCTTGATCTGTGAGAGGCGGGTCTTCTCCTGCAGCTCCTTCTCCATCCGCTGTCTCTCTTCCAACTTCTGCTGCTCTGCTAGGTACTCCTGCTGTTTCTGCAGCATCACCAGTTGCTATGGAAACACAAACATATACTGGTTACAACTCATTGCTATAAACTGGGAATACCAGATGCTTTTTTAGGAACTTGTTATGAGAGCTTAGTGCAAACTACTTCCATACTGAGTAACAACTGTCTCCCACTAAGAAAGCCTTTTAATTAGTCTTCACTGCTTAAATAATATGATATATTAGATTTATTTTAGATAGATTCTACTTTTACAATATTAAGTGAGTTTTGTTGATTTTTGTATATATAAAACCACTGGAGAAAATTATTCAAAAGCATTTATAATCCTTTGCATGTGAAGATTTTTCTTCCATATCTAACAAAAGCAGCCGTTTACATATAGTTTTGCACTGTTAGATGCACAAGTTCCATGAAAACTATTGTGGCAGACTTGGTGAGGCTCTGATAAAATCTATATTTAGATAAAACCATTTTTAAGTCATTGGCAATAAGCTGTGTGGGACGTTTTGATTAATTAACAGATATCTGGATAAATCAACTTCGACAGTAACAGTGAAACACAGCTTGATTATCATTGAGACTGTCTTCATTCTGTGTAACAACAGGGACAGTTGCCTTTAATATCATAAAATAGGTTCAACACATGGAATTACATATATAAGTAAAACTAACAGGAATTTGGTTGATGTATTGACTATCTCAGTTTCTCTCAGTAATACAAATGAAAAAACTGTCATGTGAGCCTTTCAAGTGAAGATTTCAATTAACCATGTGCTTATAATTCAGGTTTGAAAGAAAAATTTCTTAAATACGAAATCAATATGTTCAAGGTCACTTAATAAGAATAAAATAATATAAAAAAAAAATGAGGCAAAATAATAGCAAGGACAGTTTGATAATGTGTTTCCATTATTCATATGTTGTTAACGCGCAATATCTGCATTGTTTCAGTCCTATTATAGAGACATACTGGCGTTCATAATGCATGAAGTGCATACTCTTATCACGTCATTGTTTATTTCATTGCTACACTCTGATCGGACAAGTGCATCCAGTGGTAAACAATGGTCTGTTACAAATATCGGCCGTTATTTTTCACACACATAAAACTGATATTGTTTCCTTAATTTTAATAATACTATATCTGAACATATTCATTTTTAAACAAACAGAGCATGCTATATGGATTGGCAAGAGTGCGCCTGAGCAGTCTGGCATGAATACAAAAAAACTATGAATCAATCTTAAAATAATTATTGAAATCCAATGTTAATATATAGGCACATCATAGTACAATGGAATGTCAGTCAAGCTGCTGTAGGAATATCAGTCTATATGTTAAGCACCTGTAATCAAGCATATTTCCCCAAAATATGCATTTTTTGTGTGACATGCAAAGGTATTTACAATAAGCAGCCCTACTTTTGTGAACTATTCTTCTTGTTCATGTCACAATTAATCCAATTTCCACTACTGGTAAAGCGCTACAACAAACAACACTTACGTCATGCACAACATACCAAACATTCTTATCAACATTTTAATAATAAGCTTAAGTGGGTTTGCCATGCATACATGCACAACACAACATGATGCTATCATTGCACTGTGTGATTCCCAGGAGAGCCCCCTAGCCCCTGATACCTTTTAGGTAGCCATTCTGCTCACCAAAAGCCCCCATGAAAAGCTGATCCCATCAAGGTGGCCCAGAACCCACACAAACACCTGACTGCCTGTAGGTTGCCATGTGATTCCCTAGAGCCCAACAATCCCTGATCCCCTCAAAGTGGTACAGCACCCCACACACCCCTGACTGCCTGAAGGTTGCCATGGGATTTCCCAAACTCCTGCTTACATCAATGTGGCCATTATTTTCACCACAAGGTGGGTATTATCCCCCCTCCCAAAGCCCAACAAACCCATGATCTCCTCAATGTGGCCTTTATTTTCACCACAAGGTGGGTATTAACCCCCCAAAGCCCAACAAACCCATGATCCCCTCAATGTGACCTTTATTTTCACCACAAGGTGGGTATTATCCCCCCCAAAGCCCAACAAACCCATGATCCCCTCAATGTGGCCTTTATTTTCACCACAAGGTGGGTATTATCCCCCCAAAGCCCAACAAACCCATGATCCCCTCAATGTGACCTTTATTTTCACCACAAGGTGGGTATTATCCCCCCAAAGCCCAACAAACCCATGATCCCCTCAATGTGGCCTTTATTTTCACCACAAGGTGGGTATTATCCCCCCCAAAGCCCAACAAACCCATGATCCCCTCAATGTGACCTTTATTTTCACCACAAGGTGGGTATTATCCCCCCCCCCCAAAGCCCAACAAATCCATGATCCCCTCAATGTGACCTTTATTTTCACCACAAGGTGGTTATTATCCCCCTAAAGCCCAACAAACCCATGATCCCCTCAATGTGACCTTTATTTTCACCACAAGGTGGGTATTATCCCCCCCAAAGCCCAACAAACCCATGATCCCCTCAATGTGGCCTTTATTCCCGAGACATAGCCCCACAAACCCATGATCCCCTCAATGTGGCCTTTATTCCAAACACAATGCCAAACAAACCTTGATTCCATCATCTGTGATGATATGTAGCCCCTCTCCCCACATCCCTCCCTCCCCCCATCCTGAGTGCAGTTTTAGGGGCTGAGGTGAACAAGCCAATCAATGATGATATGTAGCCCCCTACACCCTTCCCTGCCTCCATCCTGTGTGCAGTTTTAGTGGGTGACCTACACAAGGCAAACAGGGTGGGGAACAATGTACAAGACTAACTCCATCCTGTGTGCAGTTTTAGTGGGTGACCTAAACAAGCCAAACATGATGGGGAACAATGTACAAGACTCCCTCCATCTTGTGTGCAGTTTTAGTGGGTGACCTAAACAAGCCAAACATGATTGGGAACAATGTACAAGACTCCCTCCATCTTGTGTGCAGTTTTAGTGGGTGACCTACACAAGGCAAACATGATGGGGAACAATGTACAAGACTCCCTCCATCCTGTGTGCAGTTTTAGTGGGTGACCTACACAAGCCAAACAGGGTGGGGAACAATGTACAAGACTCCCTCCATCCTGTGTGCAGTTTTAGTGGGTGACCTAAACAAGCCAAACATGATGGGGAACAATGTACAAGACTCCCTCCATCCTGTGTGCAGTTTTAGTGGGTGACGTAAACAAGCCAAACATGATGGGGAACAATGTACAAGACTCCCTCCATCCTGTGTGCAGTTTTAGTGGGTGACCTAAACAAGCCAAACATGATGGGGAACAATGTACAAGACTCCCTCCATCCTGTGTGCAGTTTTAGTGGGTGACCTAAACAAGCCAAACATGATGGGGAACAATGTACAAGACTCCCTCCATCCTGTGTGCAGTTTTAGTGGGTGACCTACACAAGGCAAACAGGGTGGGGAACAATGTACAAGACTCCCTCCATCCTGTGTGCAGTTTTAGTGGGTGACCTACACAAGCCAAACATGATGGGGAACAATGTACAAGACTCCCTCCATCCTGTGTGCAGTTTTAGTGGGTGACCTAAACAAGCCAAACATGATGGGGAACAATGTACAAGACTCCCTCCATCCTGTGTGCAGTTTTAGTGGGTGACCTAAACAAGCCAAACATGATGGGGAACAATGTACAAGACTCCCTCCATCCTGTGTGCAGTTTTAGTGGGTGACCTAAACAAGCCAAACATGATGGGGAACAATGTACAAGACTCCCTCCATCCTGTGTGCAGTTTTAGTGGGTGACCTAAACAAGCCAAACATGATGGGGGACAATGTACAAGACTCCCTCCATCCTGTGTGCAGTTTTATTGGGTGACCTAAACAAGCCAAACATGATGGGGAACAATGTACAAGACTCCCTCCATCCTGTGTGCAGTTTTAGTGGGTGACCTACACAAGGCAAACAGGGTGGGGAACAATGTACAAGACTGACCTTAAAGTGTTCTTGCATCTGCCTCTCATGCTCTTTCGCTAGCTGATCTTGTTGAAACTAAAACATATAAACACATGCTATTCTTTAACATAGCTCAATGGTCACTTGCAGTACAAAGAAGCATTTAATATCACTACTTTGGTTCAATTTATGGACAATTACTATGCATAGCAACATGTGAATAACAGCATATTCATAGGTCTCCCTCTGTCAAAGCAAAGTCAAGCATATTGCATCTAAGGCTAACTAAATTTTGAAGCATTCCACTGGTCAATAAGTAATATATCTATGTGCACATTTTATTACAAACTGTTACTTTGCGCAGTTAAAATAGACTGTATCAATAAAACTATGCCCGTCATAAGCTGTCACTATATTAATATAACACTATTTCTGTGACATAAAATCATGGTCTTTAATCACAGTCAAGACTGCATTTTAACATTACTGCAAAATCATGACCACCCCAACTTACAAATGTAATGGAGCATGTGCCTTCAAATCTGAGATTAAAAATGTGTACTTTAAATGATATTCTTATATTATCATAACAAATATACTGTACACAACATGCACATTATCAAAAACATTTGAATTGGTATCTTTTTTGTGGCTGTGAATTGTGTCTGAAGGTAAGATGAAAGATGTTTGTTGACTTTCAGATGCACGGCCTTCACAGAGCTGCAAGAATGGTAATCTGATTGAGAGGTTTAGTTTCAAGCACATTCTGGGCACATTATGATTTTTAGAAAATAGAGAGGATATTTCTTGAAATGCACTTTAAATGCACTTATTTTTTCCTAGAAATTGAGCACACCTGCTCCAATATATTTGTGAATACAACGACTTGATTCTCAATCGTGAACAGTGAATAATTTGATTGGCACGATGCATTGGTGGTTGTGCCTATTCCTATCAGCAGAACATAGCACTCAGACAGACTTAACGCAAAGAAACCTAA
Organism: Mya arenaria; assembly: GCF_026914265.1. NCBI lineage: Eukaryota > Metazoa > Mollusca > Bivalvia > Myida > Myidae > Mya > Mya arenaria. The sequence continues at coordinate 62,729,565 of NC_069122.1, forward strand.
TATCTTAACTTATTAAAGTCTTAAGAAAAATATGATTAAAAATAATATCTAATATGGAGTGCACAAATTTGCTTTAAGACATGTTTGTGAGAGATTTATTGAGGACACAGAGTCAAGGTTAGTGGGCCAAATATACATTGGTGTAACCTGCTACTTATACAAACTGAATAATACTTATCGGTCATTAATTTGGTCCAATGCAGTGGTTAGTGTAATCAAGTAGAGGTATGTATCAGTCTGACGTCAGTGTTGAATTTAATGAAGCTTGTACAATAACCAGCGATTCATTCCTACGTCATACTGTATTATAAATCACTTTTAAGCCTAGCTAGTTATGCTCAGTCAATTATTAAATATTCAGATAGTCTGTTCTCCGAGTGTATCCACAAATGGTATTAACAATACTGCCAATAAATCAACATATTGTCAAAGTGCTTATGAATAAACTTGGGTAGCGTAAACACATAGTTAATACAAAACTTTTAGTCTCGGTTTTGCACAAATTTTGTTGAATTGATAAATAATATTACAGTACCTGTTTTGACAGGTTCAAAAGTTTAAAAAGATAATCCTGATTATAAAAGAACAGCTTTTTCTGAAAGCACAAGTTAAATTACTTACTGGCCATTTTGGTCATTAAAAATGTAGTTAACAACATTAGTGAACTCAACAAATGAATGCAAAGTCTTATGCAGTGTTTTGTTCAAAAAGTAATTTTTCAATGATACTGTTCTTCAAAACTATTTTTCAATTTTTATAGAATACCATCACATAGCCGTAACCGATTTCATGATTTTTGTAATAGATTATCGGCGACCTCAGTCCTAATCGATCGATTTTTGACAATTCTTTTAAGTTATCATTTCATCCCTTGTAACTTTCACATAAGTTTCAATTGTATGCTTATGCTGTATGAAATGTTTGACAAGTAGATGACTACTAGGGAAAGTACGGGTCATTCAAGGTTATGAAGGTCAGGTGAAGCGATCTAGGCACCAGTAAGTAGTTTTACTGATGCAAGAACAACTTCAATTGAATTACCATTTTGTTACAGCTGCATCATAATTAGTTCTAAATTTGGCATAATAGATGCGCTTTTTCCCACTAAAACATCTCCAAACATGTTAGTTTCTCATTTCTTAACACCTATGGCCTAAAGCATTGTCGCTGATGCTATAATTATTGTGTTCTATTAGGTGTTTTATGTGTATTTGAGCAAACACAGTACATAAGAACTTGACAAGGGAAAAAGCATGGAGCTAATGCCAACACTCGTCTGTTCTTGTGGGTTTTTTTCAGTTGAAAAAGGGACATAACATTTATTAAAGGCAGAGTTTCTTTACTTGCTTTGAGAATGTGTATTGTGTACATATGTACCAAGTTTCATTTGAATATCTTTATGTTGGTTTTTGAGAAATGGCCATGTTAAAGTGTTTCATAATGATTACGATGACTACACCAAGGCTATCACTAATACCAAACTAGTTTTCTTGGAAAAAAATACGATGAGGTGATTGAAGGATAGACAGTAAAAATATGGGAAGTGGAAGGAATCAAAGGATGTTCTTTTTTATGCCTTATATGTGCCTCTGGGTAGTTGAGGCATGAGCTCGGGTGATTACCTGCTGGTACTCGTGCAGCTCACGTTCATGATTCTGCATCATCTGCTGCTGTCGTTCCTGGAACTGCTGTACCAGCATCTGCTGCTGTAGCTGCTGTTGCTGTTTAAGGGACATGATCTGCTGCTGGAAGCCAGGCTGCAGGTTTGCCTCCCCGTACATAGCATCCCCCATCTTCCCGCGCCGTTCCAGCACAGGGGACGTCAATGGAGAAGAAACTAGATCTGAAACACACAATGAACATCTCGTGTCATCGCCTGCTGGAGTGACATGGATCATTGCATACATGCCATATCCCCCTGCGGGGGGAGGGGGAAAATCCCCCGAAATTTCGATCCATCCCCCGGTCTCCCCGGCGGGAGATAAAAATTCCCCGGATTTAAAAAAAATTTTTTTTTTTTTTTTTTTAGAAATTTACATCAGGCAATAATGACAAAGTGAAACCACAGTATGTGAGTGTAACTAAATGTACAAATACACAAGGATGAAATGCCAAAAGGAAACTTTTACAACAAGTAATCAATTACATTGTAGTAATTATCAAAGGCAAAGAAATATTACTATTTTGGAAGGAAGAAATTAATAATATAATTAATTCTCTTATTGTCTGAAAGTCATTAAAGCTGATAGAATTAAGCACAATTTTTTAAAAGGCTTTGGAGGAAGGTAAATTTGATTTAATTGTCTCGAAAACATATTTTTCCAATGACATATTTTGTTCTGCGAGTGCATTACAGTATGACATGACAGTGTGTCATAAGAATATGATAAATCATGACATAAAATAATTCAGTATAATGAAAAAGTTTTTAAAGCAAACTATATGTGAATACATTTTTTCGTACTTGCGTCTAAAAATACTTCAATATTTCGCCAACTTAGACCTGCTAAAAAAATCCCCCTGAATACAACCAAAATCCCCCTGAATTTTCAGCCTTTTGAACAAATCCCCCTGAATGGTCTCCAGAAAATATGGCATGTATGTCATTGAGCTATATCAAAGTGAGACCATTTGCAGCTTTTCTCCCCAAGAAAAGGAAACTAGTCTTCACAGTTTTACATATAATCTGTTTATATACAAACCACTCTATCCCAACGTGTGTACCAACAAGTTTCAAGTGTATCATCTTGAACCTTTATGCCAAAAGGTTATAGTTTTTGCGTGACAAAGCTTACAAAGACTGTGAAAATACTCCAGATTTTTTTATATTCAGCTCAAAGCAAGTTGAACAAAACAAAAATAAAAAAAAGTAGTAGTAAACAACGAGATCAGAAGGCGCATAAATTTGCATAATCACATAATTTTTTATCAATGTCTTATAGACTAAAGAACGAAATTACCATATGTAAACACTCCTTTCATGAATCCAGTTTTTATGCCACAATAGTTCGTATCTTAAACACATTTTCAGCTAACCTTAAACCCTTAACCTATTCTGATGAACCCTAAGAGGTGTAAAATCCAAAAAGATTTCAGTATACTCCAACACACTGATATTTTGTTGTTATTTCTATTAAAACACATCCTGTTTTCACTGACTAGAAAATTATAACACACTCATATTTTGTTATAATTAATAAATGAGACTGTACAACTTAATTAATCAGAGGCAGTCAACAGTTATCTAATGACTATTTCTGTGTTCCAGCGAATTGAGTTTCTGTTGACTGCTTCCTCATTTTCAATAAAGTTAACATTTTTTTGTGTACATTAAAGGTTAAGAAACAGGTGTAATCAGTGTTTATGCTAATGCCTCTGCCAATCAGATCTTGTTTTCTTTGAAGCGCTAAAAATAACTACCCATGAATGCATGCGTGCAATAGTTTGCAAATTATATAGTTAAATCCTTGGAGGATTACATCTATAGCTAACAGGTGACTCAATCATAAAATAAAACAAAAATCTCGAAACAAAATAAATTAGCTGCTAATAAACGTAAAAACCGAGGATAAAGTAATCAAAGCCCAAAATAGTAATTAATAACTGTATTTTTACTATGCATATAGTATAACCACTACAGCGCTTTATTATGTATTACCTGTGTGAAAAGTCCTAATAACAGCGATTATAACGTTATGAACATTTCGTCAAGTGCCATGCTGTATACATGTTCTTAAGATCTATTTATAATTTCTGCTTAATAATCAATACTTAATCATTGACCTGATAATGATAGGTTCAAGAAAGAGTATCAACTCCCAATATTTACCTGCATGACATTCAAATCTCCTTTATATACTTCATTTGAACACAGGAAATGTTCAACCAACTGCATCAACCCTAAACCAGTCAGGGCTTTTACTGAATATATATAATAAATTTTCTCTTGTTGTTTTTTCTTTTCAATATATCAACACTTCTTGTCACTTTTTTCTTTAGAGATGTAAATTCCCATTAAACAAACTTGCATAAAATTAAATAAAGATGAAGTCTTTTCATACAATAAATGTGTTTTTATTATTATTATTTAAATACAAAGCACCCTCAGCACTGTAACTCAAGTCGGAATCACAAAGGCATCAGGTTTCAAGCAAACTTTTATATCTCTCCCTTGTAAAATCTTCAACATTTTTCTCCGTCATAAAGACCTCATGCAATTTGCCTGAAAATGTCACAAACAGTAGCTGAGCAAATGAGAAAATGATAGAAAAAATCCAGAAATAGCATTTGTTTGCCACAGCGAATAATTTACTTAGCCATATATAGCACTATTGACGTCCCTAGTCAGCGCCAAATAACAACCTTTCAAGCAGCGTATTTACTTTCCTGATGACAAAAGTCAGTATAAACTTAATAACAAGCACACTCAGAATTTTCAATTCTTTAGGACATTATCATTGAACTGTCTCTCTATGAAGGGACGGTCACTCACAGACTTTATGTTGGAACAGGTTTTTTACAAGTTGTTAAAATTGAGTTATTTTACTTTCTTTTCTGAATTGCACCAAACAGGAATTTGCAAATACTCATTTGAACAGATTTATAATGTAAATCCAATTTGAAATAATTAGTTTCAACAGCATAATTAATGTTTTTCAACAAAATGTGACATTTTAAAATAATCAATAACAAAAAAATGAGAGCACTTATTTGGAAAACTCTAGCTAGTATTTCATACACTCTATTTTGGATATTGGTCTACGACTCTATTGGTCTACGTGATTCAGTTGATTCATATATTTGGCCATAAAGTCATACTTTCATTAACTATTTACAGTAACCCTAGTTTCAACAATTAACTGTTTAATAGTCTGTTAAAGGTCATGTACTACAAATAAAGTGAACCCCATTACTCTAAAGTGTGCTCTTCCTCCCGTGGAAACATTCCTTTTATTTGACATAAACAATAAACCATACTTATAAAGCTAACCAGGTGGAGTACTATATGTAACAATGTCTTCCGTCTGATAATATTTTATCTTTTATTATGAAGGTCACTGTTACAAAGCAGTACAATCATGCACTTATAGTTTTGTCTATACTAACTAGTTTCCACTGATTGTGACAATAGCTGATAGCTTATAGAATCAGTCAGGTACAGTTCCTTTGAAGAAATCAGAGTACTAATGTGTCCATTTAAAGACGCCATGTGAAAGTACCCCTTGTGGGGATTAAACTCCTTCCTTTGAAGAAATCAGAGTACTTGTGTCCATTTAAAGATGCCATGTGAAAGTACCCCTTGTGGGGATTAAACTCCTTCCTTTGAAGAAATCAGAGTACTTGTGTGTCCATTTAAAGACGCCATAGGAAAGTACCCCTGGTAAATGTATAGCCTTTGGCCAGTAGAGCTAAAAAATTATCAATCGATAAGCGTTTGATTTTGACACATGGTCAGTTTTCTATCATTTTTTTTATTTTATGTTGATATATTTAACAAAATCGAAGAGTTTTGAATTACTTGATACTGTGCAATATACGACTATGATGGAAATATGTCTCCTCTTTTGTATAATAGCCCAATTCACTCCAAAAGTTGCATGATCGCTCACAAATGTTAATTTATGTGGTACGATTTCAAACATAAATCAACAAATTGAAAATAAGAATAAAAACTGAATCGAGCGATTTCATTGTAATTACATAATCTAGTAATGTGTAAAATATCAACATGATATATTTTGTTGTTATGGAGATATTCATACCTTTTGATGCCCTGGCAGTGTACTGGGGATAGATGAAGCAAATAAATAACTGCACAGGTGATAGCTATTAAGTGGACTGAGGATAGTAATGATGTGTTTAGAATAACGAGACTGTGATAATGATTACGGCTATTTATCTATACGCGAGCTCGAGGGAAATTGTTCGATGTTGTCCATATCGAGGGATGAGAGCAAAAACATGTTGTTGTAGGAGAGAATGGATCAAACTCATTGTTAACTAAAGTTTGCTCAATAATTTCTTATCAAATTGTACTCTCACTTTTTGCAGATTATTTGAAAGTTCGAAATAGACATATACATATTGTATATTAACAGTGTCACTATCAATTTTTGTCCCATTTTATATGTTATCACCAGGACACAAATTTCTCAACTTTGAAACTATCCCCAGTATATATTACGGCTATCCCCAGTACAGTACTGTGAACATTTCTAAGGGCATATCTTTAACAGTTTAAAAGTTACATTGCCATATCTCACAATAAAAATAGTTGAGCTTATGCTAGTGAAATCCTTCGATTCAATTTTTTTATTTATTCGATATATTTCCTAAAAATAACAATACTTGTCGAAATTCTGTAAGTTTTGAGGTGATCAGCTCAGATTTGAAGAAACATTTTAAGAAGTCTGCTAAATCGTAAGCACTTTAAAGTATTCCATAGGCCAAATTAAGCATTCAGCTATTAATTCAAACACTTGCTTCATTTGTGGATACGGTAGATATGCGTTTACACAGCAAGATCTTACCTCTGGTTAAAAAAAACAACTGCATAATTTTCTGTTAACTTATCACTTTTTGAGCTATATCCAGTGTCAGTTCCCACACAGTGCTTACATCTATTTTGGTACACCTGTTTCTAAAATTATCCAAATTCATATTTACATTTATAGGGAGATGTTGCCAAATTCCTTCTCACAGTTTATTCTCACCTGGACAAATGTTTTAAGCCAGGGGCATTACCTGAAGCATTTGGAACTGTACCCTCACACACTTGAGCCCAGGTGTTGAAATGTGAAGGTTTTTTATTAGTTTTGGTTTTAATATGTTATATGAGATGGTTAGGGAATTTTGAATACAGACCAGTTATAAAACAAGAGGGCCATGATGGTCCTATATCGCTGATTAGACAAAGGGGTCTTCAGTTATTTATCAGACAACATACTGGACGCTGCCCGCCCGTATGCCAGTCAGGTGAAACTATAACACATCCTGTTTCTTAAACAGGGGCATATAAACAAGAAAAATATGTATTTATTACCAAGGCCCAAAACTCTTACAACACATTGATATGGGGAATAAGTTCACGAAGTTTGAAGTTGATATCTTCGATGATTGTTAAACAATAAAATAATAAAAAAAATAAAAAAAATGCTAAGACAGCAACATTCATATAAATAAAGAAAAACATTCAAAAAACATTTAAAAACAAAATAAACGTTTCAAAGTTTTCCAAGTAGACATAAAGTGAAAAGTAGCCCCACCCCTGGTGGCCATGTATATTTATGAATCAACCAGGGTGAAGGAATTTGATGAAGGGTCATCTAAGGAACATTTCAGTGAAATAATGTCGAAATCAGACCAGCGGTTTCTGAGAAGCAGAATTTCCTTTGATTTGCCATAGCAACCAGAGTTTTGCATGGAACCACTTTTATTACAGGAAGAGGACCACTCAAGGAACATTCCTGTGAAGTTTGGTTGATATTGTCACAGTGGTTTCAGAGGAGAAGTTGTTTGAAGAAAGATGTTGCACGACATACCACAGACAATTAATCCCATTTAACACATATCAAACTGAGCACAGTGGAAAATCACCATATATCACATATCAAGCTGAGCACACCGGACAATCACCATACATCACATATCAAGCTGAGCACAGCGGACAATCACCATTTATCACATATCAAGCTGAGCACAGCGGACAATCACCATATATCACGTATCAAGCTGAGCACAGCGGACAATCACCATATATCACATATCAAGCTGAGCACAGCGGACAATCACCATATATCACATATCAAGCTGAGCACAGCGGACAATCACCATATATCACATATCAAGCTGAGCACAGCGGACAATCACCATATATCACATATCAAGCTGAGCACAGCGGCCAATCACCATATATCACATATCAAGCTGAGCACAGCGGACAATCACCATACATCACATATCAAGCTGAGCACAGCGGACAATCACCATACATCACATATCAAGCTGAGCACAGCGGACAATCACCATATATCACATATCAAGCTGAGCACAGCGGCCAATCACCATATATCACATATCAAGCTGAGCACAGCGGCCAATCACCATATATCACATATTAAGCTGAGCACAGTGGACAATCACCATATATCACATATCAAGCAGAGCACAGCGGACAATCACCATATATCACATATCAAGCTTAGAACAGCGGCCAATCACCATATATCACATTTCAAGCTTAGCACAGCGGCCAATCACGATATATCGCACATCAAGCTGAGCACAGCGGACAATCACCATATATCGATCAAGCTGAGCACAGCGGACAATCACCATATATCACATATCAAGCTGAGCACAGGTGGGCTTAGAACCATTTTTCAAGCATTCTGAGTTAAATATTTTGTGAAATTACTAAAAAGTTTAACATGAAAATATACATTTAAATGCATTTGTAAGCGCTTGCTATGCTGGTGAACTAAATTTTATTTGTCCACCCAGGGACTACCCGGGTATCATAGCTACGCCCCTAAAAGTCCTGCATACATACTGTAAGTTAAGGAAGTACAGGTTCAATTCAATTTCTAAACACTTTGGTTCCATTGCATGAATCAATACTGTTTGTTTATTCTATCAAAATATCATTCAAAAAGTGATTTACACAATGCAGTTAAGAGCAAAAAGCCTGTATTTATTATTTTTTTCAACTCGGAAACCAGCTAAAACAATTAAGGCTGTGCATAACATAATCAAATATAAGATCAATAAAGAAAATAACATTTATATGAATTAAAATATTAATATGTACTTACAGTCACCTTAAATAACCATTTAGTTTACACTGGTAATTTGTTCACTGCTTAAACGAAAACATGAGTAAATGGGCCATCTGTTTAAGCATTAAGATCTTAGTGGGTCAAACCTGTGATTCATGACAAATATAGCCTTTCAATGAATTACATCTATTAATAGACGTGTAAAATAGTAATTGCAGCTTTAGCTGTATAGTATATTGTAAGATTTAAATATTTCAGCCTTTCAGATATGACAATATACAAAACAGAGGGCAGAAGGGTGCCAATGCTGGTCTCCAGGAGGGCAGATTGTGTTAGGGTGCTTACAGAAAATGGACAGGGTACAGCACCTTTCCATTTCTCTTCAGTTAAAACCCAATTTATCATATGGTCATCATTAATCAATCAAAAAGTGTTGTCATTGATTATTTAAAGTCTTATTTCCTGTAAACCATAAATATATACAGCCTCTTGTTTCAACCCAGTTTCTTCACACAAACAAAACACCATTAATAATGGCATGCGCTCTCTGTATCTGGTTTTCAGAACAGCCTCAATAATAACCGGAGATTCTTATTAAAAACTATATCTGTGAAGGCTGAAGGAAGGCTTCCAAGAAAACAGATTGCTCATGATGTTAGGAGCTGTGTGGAAATACGCATCAGTGCATCAACTTATATTCTCCTGTTTCAATGGCCTATTTCAAGACATAAACACTAAATAAATACATGAAAATCTGACAACATTGAAAACAAAAACAGCAACAATTAGTGCCACATCACTGTCTGTATCATCATATAAAACAGGGAACCAAGGATTTAATTAAAGGAAACAAACAGAACAAGTAGTTCAAGCGCCTTCTATCCTCTGGTTACTCTTGTTTCGCAACTTTATTGTGAATAATTACTACTGACTTGAAGAATGTAAAGAAGTATAATAATGCCAGTTGACTCTTATTTCATCCACTTCTATCAATGTTATGTGCCTATTGTACTTTTAATGGGAAACTCGCATGTTCTTTTAAAATGCCCCTTTTTATATGATAAAATAATGTGTGGCAAATCATTAGAAGTGTTAAACCAAGATACTGACAACTGGAACCCTTCAGCAAATGATGACAATATATATATATGTGCTCAAATATTGTTATTATGAATAGCAAATAGTAACGCTTTTCAACAAAAGGCTTAAAGGTTAAGTTATCCTTTAATTAAAATGTGTGAGTCCTTTTGGGCGTAAGGTTATGTTGTCAGTTTTCGAATTCATCCTTGCCTGAACCTGAGAATGGCTTTGCTCCCCACTAAAACCAGAATATTTGTTATACTTAGTGTATTTTTTCTGCAATTTTGGTTTCAAAGAGTTTAAGTAATATTATCCACCACCACAATAAATCCTTGATCTCTTTATTTTTCATGGATAAATTCACTGTATTTCTGCAAGTGTTTTCAAATGAATTACCGGAAAAAAAAACAATTTTGTTGCGTGAGTCCCTTTCAGGAGATTCTGACTTACCCACTTTTATCACTACAAATATAATATCCGTAGTGGACTTTCCAGGAGATTTCTACAGTCTTTTACAGGCACATCACCAGCATTAGTTTCAACATCACTGTTGTCTATTCACTAAATTTACTAACAATAAAGAAAAGAAAATCCACTTTTTATGCCTGCCATGAAATATTGTTTTGACAACCATATCGAATCTGAATTTCTATGAAATGCCATAAGGTGACTGAGATCTCAATAAAACAGTCATATCTGGCACAGTGGCAGGTAGCACGCCATTTTATGACCACTGTTTGATCAAAATATGTAACCTCTAATACTGATACAGCCTTTAAGAACTTAGAATGACCTTATAATCACTTCACACACACACTGATATTATGAGAACATATTTTTAATATGCTACAGATTTTACTACAGCTCCGATATGATCAAACTAGCTATCCTGTTAGGTGGTTGGTTGTGTTTGTACTCCTGGAATACTCAAGAACATTTATGAATGATTTTCCAAGAGAATAAAGAACATATAACAGCCCGGTGCATTTCCTGGCTACACCTACAGATACAGATTGAAGCTGCCTAGGAGACCGAGCTCTGTGCTGGGGAAACACGCCTGTATATCACACCCTATTATTTAACCATGTTTTAATGACTATATAGTGCATATTATGAGGCGAAACAAATAATAGTGTTTATATCACTTGCCATGTATTTTAGAGTAAGCAGGTCAGGATTTCCAAAAAAAAATAGATTTGAAAGGTAGTGGTGATATTTGCTCATTGTTCACACCTCACCCGAGGAGAGTAATAATTGTCAGGGTCAATGATGCCCTGTCTCTCTAGAAAAACAGCATAATATATTCGCATATTTCTGATACAAGTAATGGAAAAGAAAAAATAATACTCCAAAATATTGAGAGAAAAAAATGGTTGGAGAAAGTTGGTCAGGTACGTGCAGTAAAAAAGGTCGGATAAAAACTACAAGGCAGTGTTAGAATTGTGAAGATTTTTTTCCCCTAGAATTGTGCATTTACCATCAAATATTTCAAACAAAGAATCAAAGCAGGGTTTTAACAATTTTAAGAGCCTAAGATTGCATTTAAACATAATTATGTGAACTAGTTGTTATTGAGAAACAGGAATACTTATTAGGATTGTTGATGGAGCATTTTGGACCCATATTTGGTTGAAAAAAAATCTGATAGATACTGGAAACCAATCCCTCCTGTTTTTTATGCTTAAGAAATTTGAAATGCAGCTAATCCATAAAGATGTTTTTATTTCTTGAAAAATAAGTTAGAGAGCACATTATGAAATTAAAGCAGGATTGTCAGCCAGTGTGACGGTTCAACATTGAGGCTCAATGCCATGCAAAAATATTGAATTATTGAAAGCATAAGAATCCATTTGTATGAGTTTAATCGTTATCAAGATAACTATATGTGTATTTTCTTTTAAAAGCTGAAGAATCCATCAGTATGAAACTACTGGTTGGAAACCAGGACGCTCCTGAAGCAGCTCTAGAATTTCCAGGAACGGCCTTGAGAAAAAAACGGGCATTAAAGATAATTAATAATATCAGTCCCTCTCCAAAGACTTTATACCTTTTTCTTCAAAATGTTGGCGAAAATTCAAAATTGCCAAAAAAAATGAAATAAAAGAGAAAAAGATTTTCAAACCAGTCCTGGCACTTTATTTTCAAGATTTCACTTCAGTTACCATAGATACCAGACAAGAAAAAAATAGATAATCTATTATCTCAAGTATTTCAGCAGACCAGGCTTTCTGCCAAGTTTTGCATAAAATCATCCAAACAAACAGATAATTGTTAATCATTTTGATACTCGGCTTCCCCGGCACATCACTCTACCTCAACACAAGAAGTCTAAGGGGAATAACCCAACACTTACACATCATTCGGCAAAAACAAACATAAAACAGTGCATTCTTTCTCAAGAACATACTCAGTTATCACAGAACATGACAGGAACTGTATGACTAGACAAAATATGTTAGATTTGTTTAAATCGTTGTCAATATCTACAGGAAAATTGTGTTCTATAATATATCAAAACATGAGCTAATATATGACAGTACAAAAAGTAGATTTATTTAAAAAAAATAACAGGGGATTATTTGAAATTTGCAACAGTCAAAGTTAAAATTATAATTTCACTGTTGTTGGTATTTTACCCGTTTCACTCTTTAAAACCGATGTAAAGAGTGCTAGAAAAAAATCAATGACAGTTACATTTCCAGTATGACCAAAAAATTGGCGTTATTTCCCAATTAATTGTCTATATAACATCATAATTAACATACTTGTAATAAAAATAAGATTGCGATACATTTCACCTCAAAAACACTGAAAGTATTTTATTTTGCCCACACATTCTTAGGCTTGTTCACAATATTTGAAAACCTGTTTAATAAATTCCGTATTGGATGACCACACTCCTGTAAGATCCTCTCTATTCCAAGAAAATGGCACATTCAGTTTTGAAAGTCTCAAGTGCAAGAATAAAAAGCTTTAACTTAATGTAAAATAGAACTTGTTTGATAACTTACCTTTAGCCATCGTCAACATATTCCGTACAAGTGATGTTTACTGACATGATTCCATTTCACAATGACAACGATGGCAAACTGTACGATCCGCCCCTGTCACATACCTGGAGGCTTGCTTGTCAAATCAGATGTTCACAATGGAAGCGATAATGCTATTTTGGAAAATTAGCAACTTGAAATCTACAATCCCTGGGTGCGACACCTGAATCTTATGCTAAAGTAAACACTTTTTATGCTACAGAAAATTCTTCAAACACTTATATTCTATTTATGTCACTCTACAACTTGGATGTGTTTTATAAAAGATTCACTCCATTGTAGCCTTCTTACAATTAACATTTCGCCGAATGGCGCTATACTTTCACTATTTGTATAATGATATTTAAAGTCCAATTAGAAAAAAGATGTTAAAAAACTAGAATATAAGACTGATTTAAAACCCGCATTTGAGAAGAACTTATATATCCATTTCAATCTGACTTGGCACAACAAATCTATCCAGAGTTCTCAGAGTGAAAAAGATCTTGACTATGACATGAACGTTCACTTTGTGATCCATATATGTCAACTGAACACATCAAGAAGTCAAACAATCCAGAATTAACATCTTCCCCCACATCAAAGAAATTACTTTGAACTTTAAGGTAAATTATGGAGATATCCAACAAGACTGATGGCTTATACAGAAAAAAAGTACTGAGTTCAAATTCCAATATAAAATGTCCAATGACTTGCAGAGGTTTAAATGATCAATAGAAGCGCCTCTCTTCCAGCTAAATATAGACTCCACCACTAGCAAGCTGGCCTCAAACAGAAAACATCAATATTTTGCTTCTATAAATACCATCTCGCAAACAACAACATGGTCTCAACAGACTTATTTAACTAAAAATAGCTGACGACTTGAGAAGGTTCTTTAACATTTAAAAAATTTAAGAAAGTGCAAAGACCTAAAGTAAACTTCTGTTTGCAAATAAACTTCTCTCAAGCAGGTAATAAAAGCCAATAATTATGCATTCTTGCAGGAATATTTAAGATATACTGGTAGTCAATTTTCTGCACTTGAAAGAGCTTAATTTAAGGATTCAATATAATTGGCTGGTTGATGTTGAACTAATGCATACTGTATATGTATGGATCGTTTATTATATTAAGGTGATATTAAATAAAATATATAAGAATGGGCGGGAATTAAGCGCTGCAACCCATTTAAAAAATATTTGGCCAAAAATGGCCTGAATCAATTATTAAGACAAAAAAGTAAATTCTATATATCCTTTCCATCATTTTGTTGCCTTTTTTTTCATCAATCTGGCGTCAATCATTCTTGGTGCTTGAAAATTTGACATAAATATGAGCTCATGTCCAAATTATCATCAAATTTATTAATAACGACCATTAATGTTATCATATTCACCTCTATTTAATTCATGGATTACAAAATAGATTATCAATCAAGGTGTAAAATTAAGTTCTCACAAACATTTTATTTTTTTTCAGAGATATTGTACACAACATAGGACACCTTTTTGTAAACAAAACAGCATAATGAATGTTAAACAATCAAAATTTGAAACAATACTTTACTACTAAAAGCGCTTAAATCGGAAATCAAGGCCATTAAAAGCGCCAAATGCTGATGTGAACGATAAGATTTAAAGATGCTGCTAAACAGATGCATGAATAACAAAAACTGTTATAGGTCAGACCATTCAACTATACGCTGCCGTGTCATAGAAATGAAAGCATTAATGATGTTTTATGTGCCAGTGTCAAAAACATTCAAGAAAGAAAGTTGATCAAGGGCCATAAATTAGATTTCGGTTAATATGGAGTTACGTAACCTAATTGTGTAAATAACAAGAACAACAGTAACTGTGTAAAGTATGATGTCCATTGAATGAACATTATTTATGATCTGAGTCAAAACCACAAGTTGCCCTTAAACTTAAACTTTAACTTAATTAACCTTCAAAGTCGATCAAGGGTCTAAATTTGTATTAATGATAATATGGAGATCTGTAAAGTTATGATGTGATGGTCTGACATGAACATGAAGTTATATCAGATTTCATTTAAAACTCAAAGTTGCCCAAAAAACACAATGCCACAGATGACGACAAAGGGAACTATCATTGCTATATTATTCAAGTTCCCTTCGTCTTAAGTTAATTAAACTGCTTGATGAAACTTAATTAAACTTCATGCACTGGTAAAGCACAATGAGAGGAAGAGCTGAGTATACAGGAACCATAACTATATTTAAACAAATTACAGAGTAATTGCCCTTTGTAAGTTTTTCTTGTCCAGAGCCAAACTTGAAAATTCCTGTATGGAATTTAATTAAACTTCATACAATGGTAAAGCACAATGTGAGAAAGTGCTGTGTTACAAGAACCATGACTGTTTCCACACCATGGTCAATTTCAGGTGGGAAAAATTAATGAAAAATGCCAATATGGGGGGCTTTGACAGACAGGAAATTTATTAAAAAATGTTCATGGTTAAATAGACTAACACTGCAAAGCACTGGGAAAACAGGGAGAAACATAGACGGACACAGAAGTGCTCTGAAAATGCCCACATAAACATAGACGGACACAGTAGTGCTATGAAAATGCCGACAAAGGTAGACAGACACGGTAGTGCTATGAAAATCATCCGACATAAACGTAGACAGACACAGAAGTGCTATGAAAATGCCGACTTAAACGTAGACAGACACCGCAGTGCTATGAAAATGTGTTACATAAACATAGACAAACACCGCAGTGCTATGAAAATGCAGTCATAAACGTTGACAGACACTGCTAATAAAATGCTGACATAAACGTTAACAGACACCGCAGTGCTATGAAAATGCCGACATAAACGTAGACAGGAACCGCAGTGCTTTGAAAATGCCCACATAAACGTAGACAGGCACCGTAGTGCTATGAAAATGCCGACATAAACATAGACAGGCACCGCAGTGCTATGAAAATGCCGACATAAACATAGACAGACACCGCAGTGCTATGAAAATGCCGACATAAACATAGACAGACACAGCAGTGCTATAAAAATGCCGACATAAACGTAGACAGACACCGCAGTGCTATGAAAATGCCAACATAAGCATAGATAGACACAGCAGTGCTTAAAAATGCCGACAGAAACATAGACAGACAGGGCAGTGCTATGAAAATGCGGACAGAAACATAGACAGACACGGCAGTGCTATGGAAATGCCAATATAAACATAGACAGACACGGCAATGATGGTCACAGCAGTGACAGGAAATACAATGACTGAAACATCACCAGAAATAGCAATGACATGAAGTTCAAGACAGCACTATGAAAATACGCCAATGAGTGTATCACCGGACACAGCAATAACATAAAATATAGTGAAGAAAATCAGCAGACCCATAGTGGGAAGCAATAGTGAGCATAATAAAAACTACAATGGCAACTGAAATTAAAAATAAATGAAAAATCCCTAACAACTGCCTCTCTCCCAAAAGGCCACTGCAAATAATATTTTTGAAAGGATGGCCTTATATAATTAAAGCATTTAAGAATTTTTTAAATATTTTCAGCAAATTCTGATTGGTCTTAAAGGTACTCGCTCATTATTTTGGCCCAAATATTAGTTCACCCAGTTATTCATCTGAAAACACTCGTGTCGTTATCATTTTACTCTATGGTAATAGCAGAAAAAATACAGTTCTAACTTGGTTTTAGTGAGTGGCGAACCCACGCAAGTAAAATCAAGAATTTTATTGAAGACAAACGCCTATACCACAAGGCCACCGGGATTTAAACAAAAGTGTCTAATATTTTGACCCCTTAACAATAGACTGATAACATCACATGATAATGTCAACATCATGTGATAATGTCAATCAACCAATACCGCAACAACAAAGCTATATTTAAGTGATTATTAGCTTTGGTAATGCTTATGAAAATTGTGGTCTTCCAAGATGAGCAAATATCAATATTCGAGTTACAAAAAAAGTGCATTTTACAAAAACATGAGCGACTACCTTTAAAATAGGTTGAATAGATGCTAGGAAATATTTGTTAAAATAAATCTTGCACAAATGTCTTTGCAACGATGAATGACTGCACTCCCCAGGAGACTGATCAACAACAGAATGGCAAAATGTGTCAACTACATGCACGCATACCTACGCAACAGAAATACCAGGGTACATTCCTACAGCGCAATGACTGGGAATCTATTTATTTGTTGGAATATCTCTGTATATAACATACGCAACCTGACACATATGTCAGAACCATTTTTATATTTCATCACTTAGTCGCTATTTCCAGAATACTGAAACTGAGAATAGTAAGAGATCCCAGTTGTTACATAAAGAGAAACCTTAAACCAAGGGAGTCTACCTACAAATGTATATGCAAACATTCCTGAGTGTCAACCAATTAACGATATAGTTTATACCATTTTTGTTAACATTTTTTTTATATTCTAAACTGTATTATCCACCATTAAATAAATATATTGCAATTAACAATTGTATCGAATCATGCAAACAATATTCCTAATTAGTTGGAGCCCAGAAGGGCGCCGACTATATTTGATATTACTTTAGAAATATTATAACTTAGGGACTAGTTCATAAATTGCAGAACAATGCTTTCAATAGTTTCCACATTGCATGATAAAATATGAAGTTTAGTATGTTTTATAAAACTGTACACTTTAATTGATAATGAAAACTTAAATTATAATGGCACTGCTTATCATTTTGAAAATTTTGATTTTAAATACCAACTTAATCATAACAACTCGGCCATCTCCAAGATAGATACAGGCCGAGGTGTTCCGATTGATATCAACTTCGGCCCAAATAGATGAAGGTTACACAGTACTATTACAATATCCTTTTTGTAAACCTCCTATCCAGTAATCTCCCTTGGTGACAGCAAAAATGCCGAGTTTTGAAAAATTAACCTTGAGCTTAATTGTTTGTTTTGAAAATGTCATTCGAAAGAATGAACTTAAGATAATAACCTCTTGATGTATATTATTTTTATCCCCGTTCTATATATTCATATGATTGAAATGTGTTACAAAAACTAATACAAAATATAAAGAAAGGAATTCACATAACATGCCGGTACAAATAAAAGGTAAATTTCATGCTATTGAAATCTATGTATTAGACCATTGACTCTATTTCTTCCGAAGAAACGTATGTATATTTTTGTTATAATTTAGTTACTTGATGATTAGCTTGGGAAAAAAACAAAATATCTATAATTCCAGGCTTAAACTTTTGTAACAATATTATTAACCATAATGTCCTTCGAGCATATGTGCACCCAACACAAAAAAAATATTATCATTGAAATAAATACCATTTTTGGTTATCTGCATGCACGTTTTTCTTCTAATTTCATTTGGCCGACTTGATGCTATGCATCAACTTTTTCCTTGTCAAATATTGTATTAACTTGTTCACAGTAAAATTAATGTGAAGCCTAACCTTAATCATAAAAAGTATCATCACTGTACGTATCATTCAAATCAAAATATGCCAGCCTCCTGAAATCGTCAAAGAGGCTTTATTTAAAGAGTCAAGGAGGCTCAAACTTTACTAAGACTCCACAATTTTGAGACCAGAGTTGTAGGTTTGCTATCCATGTGCACATAGCCTCCGGCAACATGTATTCCAAGCCTAGCCAGCATAATCATATACATTACCTATGGGTTCCTGGAAGCCCGAGTCTACACTGCCCTTGTAGTCCAGTTTCCTGGGCATCCCGTCTGAAATAGGCCAACAAGGGATTGAAAAGCTACCTTATGGACAAAAGGCATTTAATGAGTACACGTAACTTTAAAAGTAAACTCTCACAGATTGAACGTTTGACAAATTTTAATTTTTTGTCTTGAAATGAGCCAAATTTTGCGTTAATGTCTGATATGAGACTGATGATAAAAGATCAGATTGTAGATTTTAATATTTACGCTCGAAAATTGATGACTAAGAGCGTTACTAATGCGTTACTAACCCTTTAAAAAAAAATATGAAAATTTCAAGTTTTCCAAATAATTGAGATCTGTTCTATCATGTGTCATTCTATAGGACTGATTTGAAAACACTGATGCAAAATCAGCTGATTCTGCGGAAAAAAAGAAACAGTTGTCAAATTTGTCAATTGTGAGAGTGCAGCTTCAAGTTGTTTTCTAGACTGTTGTTTTTTTTCAGTAAAGGGTCGATAGCCGGAGTTGTGGGCCTTGCTATACAGGATTTTGTGAAATTTCTCTTCTCAAGTTTTCATTCAAATATCTTAAATGATTTTGAATTATTATAATGGCCAATGTTTGACGAAAAAACACCAAGGCATATGACAATACCTCAACTGTTGTTGTTTTTTAAATTTCCTTAAGTTGTGAATAAACCTGGGTGTATAAACATGTTTTCAGTGTATGAAATTGTCAAAAGATGTTTACAATGAAGAAAGAATCTAATCTTAAGGAGCCAGTCTCCTCTATCTTTCAAAACGTTTTTCAATCAAGTGCTGTTGATGATTTTCTACAATGAATTCTCCCATACAAAAAATACTCAAAGGGCCATAACTGTTTAAGAAAGCAGATGAATTCAGATATCACTGTGCACATGCTTTACTGACAGACACTTGGGCAACAGTTTTCTTAAGCCAACATTTAGTTAATGTTAATTCCTAAGCTATGGTTTTTCCAAAATGCTGAATAAAAATTCTAAATAAAAAAAATATATAATTTTGTTCAATTATTTATTTTAAAGCCTAGTTAAATATATTCAACCACCATAATAATTTAAAAATTAAAAAAATCCCAATTTTGTGGGAAGAAATGACAAATGTCTAATTCCAAGGGTATACTCTGGTTATTTTCTAAGATACCGCGAAAAAGACCCTGACCAAACAACACCAAACTGAAATATGTACTCTACATAACATAAATTTAGTAATCAAAGATTGATTTTTGCCCAAGTGAGACAGAAGACAAGGTAAATTTTGACAATTGAAGATAAGACCTCTAGAGAAATCCCATTAGAATTTCTGGCAGACAGGTGAATGGCTGAAACCATTTCAGCATGAGGATAGATCTAGCAAAACTGGCTTAAATTTCGAAGCAAGCTCGAGTCAAAATTGGACCAAACTGAGCTTGAACCTTAAACATGCTCTATGCATGTGATTCTCTATACTTTGAATGTTGATTTGTTTCATTATTAATACTATAATAGTGATTGAAGCAATTGTTTTTTTGGCTTTACATGTAAGTCATGGACATCATTGAGATAAAATGCTCATCAACATTGTAGAAAGTTATGTGAACAGAATTTTTGGCGGTGTCACCAAAATTGCAGTCCAGTGTTGTATATACTGTGCTACGAAGGTTTACCCTAAACATTTGGAATATTTAAGCTATATACCTAACTTGGTAATATCATGAGATAACATCGACTAGCCAATCACACATAAGAATTAATTCTACTAGGTATACATACCTAGTAATATTTTTAATGGAAAGATATGAAAAAACTGCGAAAAATAAATTAATTGTAAACTATGTAGTACTTTAGTTAGTTAGTTTCAATGCATTGTACACATTGATACCATGTTTACATCAGTTTTCGACAATTTTCTTCTTTTTTTATTTCATCATACGGTGTATAGCCCCTTTTATGTATAGACAAAGGTAGAGCTGTCAACATTAACAAGCATATTAAAACAGGGATGGTACAGTACCATACAATCCATTAACAAATATATCATATCTATATATATGACCAGAAGAAAAGCTGATGTATTCCGGGCTGACACTCCTAAGAGCCAGTATATCAGTGAGACACATGGTGACCCTTATTCTACAACACATCAATACCTAGGAAATATAGAAATCAATGTTATGTTGACAATTTTCTTAACAACACAGAACTTACAGTAATTATTGGATGACATTGTAGAAAGATCAAGTCTCCTTTTCTAATGTATCCATCAATGAAGTAAAGTTTGGATGCTGTATATTTGTCTCACCATGGACATACACGAAAACCTCCCACTACATAGCAGCCTCAGTTATTAAACTTGTCCATCAGGCTCCAGGGAGTAGTGATTTTCTTCCAAATATAGACGCAAACCTAATTCATTGTCCTGTTCTGTTTTTCCAAGTCTGCTGGAGATGTGATTATATAAACAAGTCTAGTGTTAGATAAAGTCCTCCCTGTGAAACCAGTCAGCTCCTGCTATTTATAGCACAAATTTCCAATATCTGGGTCCAGCAGCTTTCTGTCCAGCTTTTTCGCTTATTTGGAAGAACTTTTTTGTGGGTCCGTATGACCACAGCTCTGCGTTGACTTTCAGCCCAGAAAATCAATTGACAGCTCTGAAAATAGAAGTCATCACGAAAAAAATTAATTTGCCTGAAGAGCTTTTTCTCCTCGTCAGTAAAAGTGACAAATTAAGGCAGAAGAAAAATAAGTTTGTCTTTATTTAGATACAAGATAGCTAAATTTAGCTTTAATAAGGACAAATCACACCATTTGGGGATCTTTTTTATTTTTTAATACACATGAATGGAATAGTATGCTTTGTGATACAAGCAAAAATGTTAAAAAGGGAAAACAGAGAAACAGACAATAGGATATAAAGTAAACACAGCAGCAAACACAATGGGACATACCTAAACACAGCAGCAAACACAATGGGAGATGATCTAAACACAGCAGCAAACACAGAGGGATATAACCGTAACACAGCAGCAAACACTATGGGAGATGATCTAAACACAGCAGCAAACGCAGATGGATATAACCTTAACACAGCAGCAAAAAATACAATGGGACATACCTAAACACAGCAGCAAACACAATGGGAGATAATCTTAACACAGAAGCAAACACAATAGAACATACCTTAACACAGAAGCAAACACAATGGGAGATAATCTAAACACAGCAGCAAACACAATGGGAGATAATCTAAACACAGCAGCAAACACAATAGAACATACCTTAACACAGAAGCAAACACAATGGGAGATAATCTAAACACAGAAGCAAACACAATGGGACATACCCAAACACAGCAGGAAAAAACACAATGGGAGATAATCTAAGCACTGCAGCAAACACAATGGGTGGAAATTTAATACAGCAACAAACACAATGGGACATAACCTAAACACAGCAACAAACACAAATAAAGTCAATGGGAGATAACATTAACACAGCAGTAAACACATGGGGGATAACCTAAACACAACAGCAAACACAATGGGCGATAACATAAACCTAGCAGCAAAGACAGGGGGAGATAACCTAAACACAGCAGCAAGCACATGGGGGATAACCTAAACACAGCAGCAAACACAATGGTCGACATAAACCTAGCAGCAAAGACAGGGGAAGATAATGGTACCTAAACACACCAGCAAACACAATGGGAGATAACCTAAACACACCAGCAAACACAACGGGAGATAACCTAAACACAACAGCAAACACAATGAGAGATAACCTAATCACACCAGCAAACACAATGGGATATAACCTAAACACACCAGCAAACACAACGGGAGATTACCTAAACACACCAGCAAACACAATGGGAGATAACCTAAACACACCAGCAAACGCAACGGGAGAAAACCTAAACACACCAGCAAACACAATGAGAGATAACCTAAACACAGCAGCAAACACAACAGGAGCTAACCTAAACACACCAGCAACAACAATGGGAGCTAACCTAAACACAGCAGCAAACACAACGGAAGATAACCTAAACACAGCAGCAAACACAACGGGAGATAACCTAAACACAGCAGCAAACACAATGGGAGATAACCTAAACACAGCAGCAAACACAATGGGAGATAACCTAAACACAGCAGCAAACACAATGGGAGATAACCTAAACACAGCAGCAAACACAATGGGAGATAACCTAAACACACCAGCAAACACAATGGGAGATAATCTAAACACAGCAGTAAACACAATGGGAGATAACCTAAACACAGCAGCAAACACAATGGGAGATAACCTAAACACAGCAGCAAACACAATGGGAGATAACCTAAACACAGCAGCAAACACAATGGGAGATAACCTAAACACACCAGCAAACACAATGGGAGATAACCTAAACACACCAGCAAACACAATGGGAGATAATCTAAACACAGCAGCAAACACAATGGGAGATAACCTAAACACAGCAGCAAACACAATGGGAGATAACCTAAACACAGCAGCAAACACAATGGGAGATAACCTAAACACAGCAGCAAACACAATGGGAGATAACCTAAACACACCAGCAAACACAATGGGAGATAATCTAAACACAACAGCAAACACAATGGGAGCGTACCTTAACACAACAGCAAACACAATGGTAGATTATCTCAACATAGCAGTAAACACAATGGTAGATTATCTCAACATAGCAGTAAACACAATGGTAGATTATCTCAACATAGCAGAAAACACAATGGTAGATTATCTCAACATAGCAGAAAACACAATGGTAGATTATCTCAACACAGCAGAAAACACAATGGTAGATTATCTCAACATAGCAGAAAACACAATGGTAGATTATCTCAACACAGCAGAAAACACAATGGTAGATTATCTCAACATAGCAGTCAACACAATGGTAGATTATCTCAACATAGCAGTCAACACAATGGTAGATTATCTCAACATAGCAGTAAACACAATGGTAGATTATCTCAACATAGCAGTAAACACAATGGTAGATTATCTCAACATAGCAGTAAACACAATGGGAGATTATCTCAACATAGCAGTAAACACAATGGGAGATTATCTCAACATTAGTGATGGGCAATCGGTTGAATTTTACAATCGATTATGGGTTACAATCGGAGACCATCAACCGATTAGACATCGGCTATAATCGGATATTATAGAGCAGTGGTTGCTAGTGATATACTTGAAGGTAATGGGTATCACTTCGTCTCTGTAAGCTGAATTTAATGTATAAACCAAAGAATAGTGCTTACATATTTATTTTTCAGGAAACTTACAAACATAAAACATAAAACAGAAAACAGAAAATTAGTTAAAAAGAAAAAAAAACATTAAACTGAAATGTATACATCAGAAATTTCAGTCACCAGTATGAATCTATCAGTAAATGTTTGTTTGGAAATATTGTCTGGTCAATGAGATATGGGTTCATTCTACATCTCTTCTTGCTCATCACCTGTGATTTAGTTACTGTATACCTTTTTCGCGCAAGCCTTTTTGCAAAGGCAACAATACGCCTTGCTTATGTCAAGGTTTTCTTTGGTTGGAGGTCCTAGTTTGATTTTTCTTAATGCAAAAAGGAGCCAGACTTTGGATTTTGCTTTTCCACCCGGATAATTGTACCGCATATCGTCATTGTTGTCTGCCATTCTTACGAATTTTACCCAAAGAAAAATTAACGGAAATGTCGGCAAGATAAAAAATCGTAAATGAATGCTGAGTAACCTCCCTTGATAAATTTGTTTGATGTTCCGCGATAATCGATTATGATAATTTACAAACGATTATCGCCGATTTTGAAGCTTTCCGATCAATTTTCGATTATAATCGATCATCGGCCCATCACTACTCAACATAGCAGTAAACACAATGGTAGATTATCTCAACACAGCAGAAAACACAATGGGAGATTATCTCAACATAGCAGTAAACACAATGGGAGATTATCTCAACATAGCAGAAAACACAATGGTAGATTATCTCAACATAGCAGAAAACACAATGGTAGATTATCTCAACATAGCAGTAAACACAATGGTAGATTATCTCAACATAGCAGAAAACACAATGGTAGATTATCTCAACATAGCAGTAAACACAATGGTAGATTATCTCAACACAGCAGAAAACACAATGGGAGATTATCTCAACACAGCAGTAAACACAATGGGAGATTATCTCAACATAGCAGAAAACACAATGGTAGATTATCTCAACATAGCAGAAAACACAATGGTAGATTATCTCAACATAGCAGTAAACACAATGGGAGACAGTGCTCCAGCTAACCCGTTTTTCAATGGCGCAGCGCCCGTGCCCCTTTTCTTACCGCCCTGCCCCTTTTTTGAGTAGTGCCCTTTTCACAAATGCTCTATTAGCGCTAATTATCCCGTAAGTGCCCTTTTTACTATTGAAATCATTATGAAAGATCAGCAGCCGCTGTCATAATTGAGACAAATTACGTAATATTTATGATAATAGTGTTCCCGCTAGGTGTCACCATGCTGCCCCATTGCCGACTGCTTAAAATATGCCGTACTGCCCTTCCATCTTCCCATGTGCCTTGTCCAAGTCATATGACAGCTAATTGTGTATTTTTGTAGTAAGCAGACGACATGTGTTTTCATAACCGGTCATCTTTTAATCCGATAATTAGGAAAAGCCAAATAGGGAACATCGGCAGGAGGCGGAGCTATTGAATACCAGCCAATCAGAATATACATTGAGAACTCGTTTATTCAATGATGAAAGTTCGTAAAATGCGACAGAAAATGTGAGGGGATGGTGAAAAATGTTGTCAAGCACAATTAAATATTTTTAAATAATTGTTTATTGTATTGTACAGACGAGACTCGCCATTTTAAACAGTGTTGATTTGAAGCAGACGGTCTCTGCCGATTTATAAACACAGGAAAAGTGGCGCTAACACAATCAAATACATCACTTATTCAGTAAATGTTTTGAAAGTTTATTTGTAAAATATTGATGATGAAAATTTCTTTGTAACCCACAAAAATATGTTGATGCTTTATCTAGTGTTTACCTATCATGTCCACGATCTTGTCAAAATTCGCCGAAACCGCCATTTTGTCAGACCGAATTTAGGAATTATTTTATCAATGTTTTATGTTTTATAAGTGACTTTTTTAGAAAGGGCAGTGATTTTTATTGTCATTTTATTCTAAAACATGAGCATATTAAACATTATTTTACCAAAGACAATTAAATAACAGCCAGGCTGAATGTAACATTCGTACCCAATCCTGAACGTACCAAATTAAGATTCGTCCCTTACATATTTGTTTTTTGTGTATTTATTTATTTGATTGCTTCAAATGTTTGTCTTTGTTTTTTTCTTCATGTTACATGATTTTTAGGAGAAATATGTGACATTGCACTAAAGAAGACTCCAGTCAAGTACAATCACACTATACCACAGACAATAAGACAAATTTTAATTTTGATATTAAAACACACCCTTCTAAATTTTGAGAAAAAGCCCCATTTTGTTCAAGTCTGAAAATCATGGAAAATGATTTAAAATGAGTATGAAAACAAAACAAATTCTAGGGTGAGACCTCCCCCCCCCCCCAAGAAAAAAAAAACAACCTTGTGACAGGGGTGGACCCCTCCCACAACCACCCCCAATCGCCCCTACACGACTCATGTAGCTTGCCCTTTTCAAAACTCCACCCTGCCCTTTTCAAATCCTGGCTGGAGCACTGGGAGATTATCTCAACATAGCAGTCAACACGATGGGAGATTATCTCAACATAGCAGTCAACACAATGGGAGATTATCTCAACATAGCAGTCAACACAATGGGAGATTATCTCAACAAAGCATCAAACACAATGGGAGATTATCTCAACATAGCAGTCAACACAATGGGAGATTATCTCAACACAGCAGAAAACACAATGGTAGATTATCTCAACATAGCAGTAAACACAATGGGAGATTATCTCAACATAGCAGTCAACACAATGGGAAATAACCTTCATACAGCAGCAAACACAATGTGAGATAACCTTAACACAGCAGCAAACACAATTGGAGCTAACCTTAACACAGCATCAAATACAATGGGAGATAACCTAAACATATCATCAAATTCAATGGGAGATAGCCTAAACACAGCAGCCAACACAAGGGATATAACCTAAACACAGCCGCCAACACAAAGGGAGGTAACATAAATAACCTAAACACGGCAGCCAACACAAAGGGAGGTAACATAAATAACCTAAACGCAGCAGCCAACACAAAGGGAGGTAACATAAATAACCTAAACACAGCAGCCAACACAAAGGGAGGTAACATAAATAACCTAAACACAGCAGCAAACACAACTTGAGTTTACCTAAACAGAGCGTCAAACACAATGACCTAGAGAGCAGCAAACATAAATGAAACAAAGCAGCACAGACGATGGGAGATAAACTTAAGACTGAGCAGCAAAGACAATGGTAGATAAACTTAAGAAAGCATTGAAGACAATGGGAGATAGCCAAAAATCACCAGCAGACACAATGTTAGATTAACTAGAGAAAGCAGCAGACAAAATGGGAGATACCTTAACACAACAGCAGACACAGTGAAAGATATTCTTAAGAGAGCAGCAAACAAAGTGGGAGATTACCTAAACATAGCAGCAGACACATTAAGAGATAACCGAAACACATCAGCAAACACAATTGGAAACAACCTTAAGGCAGCAATAAAGAAAATTGAAAATAGCCTAAACACAGCGATAAAGTCAATTGGTGCCGGCATAAAGGGAGCAGCAAAGATGAAGACAATGGGAGATAACCTAAACACAGCAGCAAGACTGGGGACTTGATCATTTATTCATGACCACTGCATTTTCAAGAAATTCATTTTAGATGTTTTATAATTAAACTTTATTTAGGCTCTTCTATCACCAACAACTTTATTTAGGCTGAGCAAATTAATAAATAATTCTATGTTTCTCATTGGTACATTCAATGTCACAATTTCTTTATATCTGTGTTTTCACTATTTCGTGGATGTGGCCTACATTATTGTTTTGTGATTTTTTTAAATGAAAATGATGAATGCATCATACGTTTATGTTTTAATTAGTAAAACTATTGATTCTTAACCAATATTTATGTTATGTGCTAAACAATATACTGTATATGACAATAAAATCACTTGGGTCCTTCAAGAGATTATGAGAAATAACGAACCAACACTAACTGGTACCACTTTGAAATTGTGCCATATACACGGAAGTAGTCCCATGTATAAAGTACAGAATCTACACTATGTAGATCTCATGTTACAGTCTTTGATTTTCATACAAGTTTACATCATGACTGTGAGGCATCTCAGAGCCAAAATCTTATTTTCTGTACTAGCAAAAATGATTTAGCATTAAAATTTTAAGCACTGACTTTCCAAATTATTATCAATCATGTTTAAATCAAATCCTCAATAGCTCACTCAATAGAACTTGTGACTGTGGATCACAGAAAGTTGCATTGTAAGTAAGCGTCTTACCAGAAGAGTACCCCATTGGAAATAAGTTGAAAAACTTTAATGAGTTATCCTGCGTTATATGTATAGGTCTCACATATTTGAGCTCTTTAGTAACATATTTAGTAAACAAAGGTTGTTGTTGTGATTTAGTATAGATATTATCCCTAATTCTTTGTTAAACAGTCTGTGATATAACTACATGTGATATTTTGAATGTAAGGTTCTATGACATATATATGCATAAACGAATCGATCTATACATACCAAAACCCCAAAACAATTGTCAATTTCAATATGCATTCAGATACTAGTAGAGAGAATTGCAATTTACTATATGGACTTTTTTACTGAGAAATTTGGTCAAAGTATACATAGTACCAGATTGTATTTGTACGACTTCTCAGGTTACCATTCCAAGGACGGTTTTGCCAGCATGGGCTGAGACATTAGAATGCAGTTCACGTACATTACAGATCACCTTGTATCTAGCTCAAAATGTAAGGCAATATTCCTGAAAAGGTCAAGCACAATCACTTAGAGCTTATAATTGAAGATCAGATATACTGATGTGATGATCACCGAGATTGTGACGCAAGAATTCAAATTTGCCTGTATAACAACAGTTTAGCAGTTTAAAATGTTGGGCTATAAAGAAGTACATGAAATAGGTAAACATGTCGGATTTGCCAAGTTATGATTTTTATAAACATGAATCAATTTTCAAAGATAATCGTCTTAATTAACACAGGATGTATCATGCAAGTTTCTTACAAGTACAACATTTCATTCTATACTATGCTTAAAATCCACATATATACCTATTCGCATCCGATAATTACGTGTTTACTTAGCAAATACTGAAAATGTAGCCAAAAATGTTTTTCTCCTGTCAACAGTCGGCCATATTTTTGGTCACGTGACGAATTTCTCCAATGAAACATAACCCAAGGCGATCACTAAAAATAGATGTACTGACGTTAGTGCTTCTATTTTTAACACGAAGGGGAGGTAAAACGATAAGTTGTAATAACTATTGATCTGTTTAAACGTTTTACAAGTCACGACCGCCTTAAGTTCGACAATGGATTAACACTGAGGCTCCAAGAAGGAAAAACTGACTAGGATTTTTTTTACTGTTCAAGGTTGTTCAAATTGTTCTTTAAATCTTAATTGAAAAGGAACGAAATGCTACCATACATTACCATGTAATAGACAACTGTATATTATCAAAGGCTTTTAAAAGCCTGTTACATGAGAGTGTCCCTTCAAATGCCTGTCGCACCTTTTTTAGTAGACGATTGAAAACATGTTCTCAGCGATTTTGGGGTATCGGTTCACTGGCACCGGATTTTCAAATTCAAAATAATTTTCAAAAAATCAATAAAAAATCTTATAATTCCAAACTAAAAATTACAATGCCGTTTTTTAAATAATTTGAGTTTGAAAATCCGGTGCCAGTGAACCAAAACGGCAGCGCAGCGGTACTGTATCACCTCGCTAATTATGAACGGTAGTACATCGTCAGATAATCGGCGAAAAAAGTCACTGCATACGAGTCGACGGTTTAAACTTTTGAACATGCTAAAAATGCCGTTACGCTGCCGGAGCGAGCAACGGTACTACAACGGCAGTATTATGCCGATTGCTCCGGCATGGCTTCGTTAATGACATTAGAGCTCCGGTAGAGCCCCGTAATGGATCGGCGGCTCTCCACGTTTACCAAAGCTCTACCATACGATTACCGTGCGTACACATCGGTAGAACAACGGCAGCGCAACGGTATCACATCGCAATATAGCTTCGGTCAGCACTGGCGTATCGGTAGTTCTAACAACGACGGTGCTTCGGTAGCACATCTGATCTTACGCCGGCAGTACATCGGTTCCTCTACGAAGTATTGTGAATTTTTTAAAAGTGCCGTCTCGACGGAGCTCCCCCGATTTTTTCGCCGTTGTTAATTGTGTGCTCCGGTTAATAACCGCCGAGGTACATCGGTAGTGTGTGACAGGCCAATATACTCACAAAAAACGACGAGTAAAGGCCTCTGAATATAGTGTTTTTTTGTTGAAGATAACTTAAAATATAACTTATATTATACCAGGCACCAACGACCTTTATTACTTTGAAACTCGATCATGAAAAACGAACATCCGATGATCCAAAGGTTACCTTCTTGTCCGAAAGTCTAGGGGCATCAAAACTTACCTTTAACCCCACGGCGTCCAAGAAAAATCAAGAGTGCCGATATGCGCGCAGTGGAATCGCAAGCATCTCTGTGACAACACAAGCGTCGCTTGTTAACGCGGTGGGACCACATAGAACGTCGAGCGACGGCGCGCACCTAGAGCATGGCCCAAACAAACGCTTTCGCTCGGCGTTCTCATAAGAGCGCAGTGGGATCGCCGTGAGGTCGCCGTAGCAGCACAGTTAGGTCTCCTTCAACGCCACAGGATCGCCGTGGGCGCACACAGAGGTCGCAGTGCGAACGCAATGTTTATCCCGGCGATCGTATGGCGTTCTCTGAGAAAACACTGCGTCTCTATCGCGCTTATACGGCGCTTATAAGGAGTTTTATTTTTCTTACTGCGCCCTTATAATGAGTGTACGGTGCCGCTAAGGCGATCATTGCGCTCAGTCGGCGTTTGCATGACAATGAACCAACCAAACAAAATAGTATAACGGGATAATAGTACCCATTCATCCTAATATCATATATGTTTGGCGCATGGCAGGAAGGCAATTAGTGCCCATTCATCCTAAATTATATATGTCGGCGCAATCGGTGCCCATTCATCCTAAAATTCTATACGTCGTCGCAGCAGTACCCATTCATCCTAATATCCTATATGTTGAGCGCATGGCTGGAAGGCAATCGGTGCCTCATTCATCCTTATATCCTATCTGTCGGGAGCATGGCAGGAAGGCAATAAGTCCCCATTCATCATAATATCCTATATGTTGAGCGCATGGCAGGAAGGCAATCGGTGCCTCATTCATCCTAATGTCCTATATGTCGGGAACATGACAGGAAGGCAATCGGTACCCATTCATCCTAATATTCTATACGTCGGGAATATGGCAGGAAGGCAATCGGCGCCCATTCATCTTAATATTATATGTTAGGGGGATGGCAGAAAGGCAAGCGGTCCCCATTCATCCTAATATCCTGTATGTTGGGGGCTAGGTAGGAAGGCAATTTGTGCCCATTCATCCTCTTATCCTATTTGTCGGGCGCATGGCAGGAGGGCAATTAATACCCATTCATCCTGATATCCTATATGTTAGGGGAATGGCAAGAAGGCTATCCGTACCTTTTATCCTAATATCCTATATGTCAGGGGCAGGGCAGGAAGGCAATTGGTCCCCATTCATCCTAATGTTCTATATGTAAGGAGGATGGCAGGAAGGCAATAGGTGCTCATTCATCATAATATCTTATATGTTAGGGGAATGGCAAGAAGGTTATCCGTGCCCATTCATCCTAATATCCTATATGTCAAGGGCAGGGCAGAAAGGCAATCGGTCCCCATTCATCCTAATATTCTATATGTCGGGAGGACGACAGGAAGGCAATAGGTGCTCATTCATCCTAATATCCTATAAGTCGGGAGGATGGCAGGAAGGCAATCGGTCCCCATTCATCCTAATATCCTATATGTTGGGTCCATAGCAGGAAGGCAATTAATGCCCATTCATCCTAATACCTTATATGTTGGGCCCATTGCAGGAAGGGAATTGATGCCCATTCATCCTAATATCCTATATGTCAGGGGCATGGCAGAAAGGCAACCGGTGCCCATTCATCCTAACATCCTATATGTTGGGCGCATGACAGGAAGGCAATTGTCATTCATTATTATATCTTATATGTTGGGGAAATGGCAGAAAGGCAATCGGTGCCCAATTCATCCTAACATCCTATATGTTGGGCGCATGACAGGAAGGCAATCGGTGCCCATTCATCCTAACATTCTATATGTTGGGCGCATGACAGGAAGGCAATCGGTGCCCATTCATCCTAACATCCTATATGTTGGGCGCATGACAGGAAGGCAATCGGTGCCTAATTCATCCTAACATCCTATATGTTGGGCGCATGACAGAAAGGCAATCGGTGCCCAATTCATCCTAACATCCTATATGTTGAGCGCATGACAGGAAAGCAATTGGTGCCCATTCATCATAATATCTTATATGTCGGGGGCATGGCAGGAAGGCAATCGGTGCACATTCATCCTAATATTCTATATGTCGGGTATATGGCAGGAAGGCAATCGGTGCCCATTCATCCTAATATTATATGTTAGGGGGACGGGAGAAAGGCAATCGGTCCCCATTCATCCTAATATCCTGTATGTTGGGGGCTTGGCAGGAAGGCAATCGGTGCCCATTCATCCTCTTATCCTATTTGTCGGGCGCATGGCAGGAGGGCAATTAATGCCCATTCATCCTGATATCCTATATGTTGGGCATATAGCAGGAAGGCAATTAATGCCCATTCATCCTAATATCCTATATGTCAGGGGCATGGCAGAAAGGCAACCGGTGTCCATTCATCCTAACATCCTATATGTTGGGCGCATGACAGGAAGGCAATTGGTCATTCATCATTATATCTTATATGTTGGGGAAATGGCAGCAAGGCAATCGGTGCTCAATCATCCTAACATCCTATATGTCGGGAGCATGGCAGCAAGGCAATCGGTGCCCAATCATCCTAATATCCTATATGTCGGGAGCATGGCAGCAAGGTAATCGGTGCCCAATCATCCTAATATCCTAAATGTCGGGAGTATGGCAGGAAGGCAATCGGTGCCCATTCATCCTAATATCCTATATATCGGGAGCATGGCAGCAAGGCAATCGGTGCCCAATCATTCTAATATCCTGAATGTCGGGAGCATGGCAGCAAGGCAATCGGTGCCCAATCATCCTAATATCCTATATGTCGGGAGCATGGCAGAAAGGCAATCGGTGCCCAATCATCCTAACATCCTATATGTCGGGAGCATGGCAGCAAGGCAATCGGTGCCCAATCATCCTAATATCTTATATGTCGGGAGCATGGCAGCAAGGCAATCGGTGCCCATTCGTCCTAATATCCTATATGTCGGGAGCATGGCAGCAAGGCAATCGGTGCCCAATCATCCTAATATCCTATATGTCGGGAGCATGGCAGCAAGGCAATCGGTGCCCATTCATCCTAACATCCTATATGTCGGGAGCATGGCAGGAAGGCAATCGATGCCCATTCATCCTAACATCCTATATGTCGGGAGCATGGCAGCAAGGCAATCGATGCCCATTCATCCTAACATCCTATATGTCGGGAGCATGGCAGGAAGGCAATCGGTGCCCATTCGTCCTAATATCCTATATGTCGGGAGCTTGGCAGGAAGGCAATCGATGCCCATTCGTCCTAACATCCTATATGTCGGGGGAATTGGTGACGGAATTACACCGGAAATGCCTATCCAGTGTGCTAGAGATAGAGATCCGACGTCATATCAACGTTTGATTTTGGTCAGACACGACGTAAATGTGTTCGTATTGTTATATTTACTCCTCAACTTCTATAACTTAATTGAACTGCTTTTTTGCGATTGCGAATATATTACGATGAACGCAACATCTATGTATATGTTCGGATTGCGAAACATCGCATACTAATATGTGTCGATGCCTGTAAAAAGGGGTACAAAGGTGCAAAAATGACATTTGCAGTTTTTGGTACTTATTTATAGAGTACATCATAAGAAACATTTTGGCGAAAATTTGAGGTCAAAATCTTGCGTACTTTTATTGTTATGACGATTTAAAGAAGCACAGGGGTCGATAAATTGTTCCATGAAAGTGTCAAAAAGTGTCATATTTTTTTAGATATAGAAATAAAACAAAACCTGTTTCTTCATGTCTTTATATAATTTGTAGTTATATTTCATACATAAAATAACATATTATTGAACTGGTGACAAAATTCTTGTAAAATCATGATAAAAGTTTTGAATGGCAATCAAAATGTTACCATGACAACCACAATAAAATGCAATTTAATATATAACATGAAGGGATCACACATGCATCTCTTATAAAGTACTTAAATTGCCTAAGTATGGGCAGTCACTTTACAATATATTTAAAAAAAGAGTCAGAATGATAAAAACTTTCGTTGTTACGGTGATTTAAGACCAAGGGGAATAAGTGTCCAAAACCTCTTCTATTATCGAAATATTCAGAAAATGTACATCAATAAATAGGTATTGTCATGTATCTATGCATTTTGTAGCTATGCTCATTATACACAATATAATTTCACCAATGGAAAAATCTTGTTAAAAAACAACAACAATAAATGTAACAAATATATACAGAAATGTTGCCATGGCGACAAAAATACAAACTAGTGTATTTATTGTCTCTGTACATGTTGTGGAATTATATTTCTTAAAACAATATAAGTTAATTTAATGCAATATAATATTTATATATATAATAAATATAATAACATTAAGAAACAAGTTGTAACCATGGCAACCACAAGTATCTATTTTCAATACATTACATGTAAAATCAATTCTAGAAGATAACCTGATGGCAATAAAAATTGATGATATAAGCACAAGAAAATTATCACTTCATCATTTGTTATCACTTCACCATTTGTTAATAGTCAATGTTACTTAACTTGATGAAAAATTATATATAAGGGTATTAGCTAAAGAGTTATGGAAGGTTGCTGCACCCTGTTCTTTTTTGGAAGCACCCATCATGAAGAGCAAGATTGGCAAGCTCCTGCCTTCATAGAATAAAAAGCTTAAGACGGTCAAATATCAATTTAGGTTTGATAATAACTTTATATTAACATGATTATAAATACACACAGGTTTTACATAATTGAAACCTAATAGTTCTTCAATTAAACATATACTAAGTAACCTAACATTTTCTGTCACATTCAAAATGTTAAAATTCTACACAATAAAGGGTGCCCTCTTGACACATGGAAACCAGTCTCTTTTCTGTGGCTCCCTGTCTTTCTTAAACCTGGCTAAACCCCTAAGAGGTTTGTTTCAATAGTTACAGTTAAATTATTTAAAATATCAGTTTTTAATACCTACAGTTTTCTTAGACTGTGAAATAATGTTATTACTTATTTCTGAATGGCAAACACTAGTCCAAACAAACAGCTCTAAAAAGTTAATTAACAGGACTGACAGACAGACAGAAATATTTATTATGACGTGTACATAGTACATTGTAAATAAACATAGGTTATACAGTTTGTTCAATGCTTTGGTTGAGACTTTCTAGGGCACACTGTCTTTATCAATGCCAAATCTGCTGTATTCTCTGATCTTGTCATTTGAATACCACTGCCATTCAAGATCCATCCCCTTGATGCAGATTTTGGAAGGAGTTCAGGTTAAACAACTGCTGTGGTTTTTATCAAGGTAAACAAGACCATATCTGTGTTTGCACAAAGCCAAGACTGTATGCTGAAAGTATGACAAAGCCAGGACTGTATGCTGAAAGTATGGATTAATAAAAGTCATGTTTTGTTCAGTCATATTTTGACACACACAACACAAGCTAATATAAAGATCAAGATATCATGCAAGTGTTTTGACAATGTGAGGAGTTACCTGACTATTTAAAACAGCGTTTATTTTTTAACATTGTTAGAAATTGAAATGTGATATAGAAATTACATACTTATCAATGTTCACATATGCATATTTCCTCTGGCAACATGTATGCAAAGTTGTATTTTATCAATGTTAACAGTTATTGAGTTATGGCCAAGGTTATTTTTTTACATGTAACTGACAACAACAAAAAGGCTAACTCTTGAAAATCTAAGGCTCAATTCTGTTATGTAAGTATTTTCAATTTTAAAGTACTCTACTATAGGGATTAATGTGAACATTTTATTATCTACCTGCTTTTTCATGGACCAAACTGCCAATTTCGGCTTTCCTTCTCCAGACCATGATATTTGAAGTAGTGAACATCATTCTCACAACAGTGTCTGCTCCCTTCCTCGGCAATTCAGTCTCATCAAACAAATAAACTGCTTGTTGTCCTGCAACATTTGATACACATCTTTATTACATACCCATCATAAATCCATACACATTTACATGTAGCAAAATATGGTAGTCAGCATTCCATTCCAGTAAAATACGGCCATATTCCACTCTTGTGATGCACCTCATAACAAGTATCGTTGCGCAGTGTTAAAATGACATCATAAAACCAAATAGTGCGTCGTTAAAATGCCATTTATTATAAAAACATGTGGCTTTTAAGTGATCTAACCTGCATAAAATATATTTATATAATAAAAGCGTTATTAGTCCTGCATTTTGATCTTGAATGTTGTTTGTGACTCTGGTGGATTCTTGCAGATTTTGAACCGAATCTGCAAAAATCCACTTGAGTTGAATATAACCTCCCCAATCAAAACGCAGTAGTAATAAACCCTATTTTATTTCATACATGCTTTTTGTTTATCTGAAATATTGCATGATTTCAAAATAAAATATGGAAACCAGTAAATTATTCTGTATTACACAATATGTCTTCTGATTACGTATCATAAGATTGTCATGTGGGCAACTACAAATATTCCCCTTGCTTTGAAAAAAAAACTGTCAATTAACAACGGTTTATTAATAACCGTTTATTAATTTGTGAACTTAAGTTATAAATAACTGAAATGTACACCTGAGTGCTATGCACATACTCCGAACTACGATGACACCGCATTTCTGTCAAATTGGACCAGTCTGGTTGGCATGATGGATGAAGAAGCCTTGCAGGGCAATGTCCCAACTGTAATGGTGGGAGTCGGGCAGGGAACGTGGATAATGTCCTGAAATAAGATAGCAATATGATGCATATAAATAAAGTTATGTAGTGCACTGTGAACTGTTGTCAATTCATCAGTGTTGTTATCAAAACTCATAAACATATCACAATTATCTACAGTGTTGTCATGGTCAGGTTGAGTGATTCTAGTAAATGAAGATCATTCATAAGTTACACAAATCCTTATCAAAATGTCATGAGTGTCGTTGACAAGTCCATCGGGAACACTGTACTCCCATGACTACAAAATAAAATAACTCGATATGATGAGAAATTTATATAATTACAGAAAATTCATTCCAATTATGGACAATGTTGTATGGAAATTAAAAAAAAATCGCCAGTTCAAGCCATTAGTTTACTTCCGGGTTTATGACAATTTACGAATACTTTAGGCTTTTTATACATCATTTAAACATTACAAAGCTTAATATTAAATTTATACAACTGCAATGATATTTACCTGTCAAAACTCGACAGAAGCATCCTCCAAAGCAGTAAACCAAACTCTGTGTGATATAATACGTCTTTTTTATCAATTCATGAAAGAAATAATGACCTATTTGCGTAAATATAAATAATAAATTGCGTGAATGATGTCATTATCGGGGATATCAATGCAGTTGGGCTAGATAAGTACGCGTGGGTTCATTCAGACTCAACTTTCAGTAAATTAGATAAAGGTGTACCTTTTGATTAAGGATACACTTTCGAACTGATATTCACTAAAAAATA
Source organism: Mya arenaria (assembly GCF_026914265.1). Lineage (NCBI taxonomy): Eukaryota > Metazoa > Mollusca > Bivalvia > Myida > Myidae > Mya > Mya arenaria. Next base: position 62,767,329 of record NC_069122.1, read on the forward strand.
CGGCGGCTGGTAGCTGAAATCAATAAACGAACGATAAAGAGAAGTAAAAATTTCGTTGGTACTAACAGGTGGTGAAAAAAGTGGGTACGAGAAGTTCACAACACCTACGTGTGACATAATCGTATGTGTCAAACTATCCTGTATGAAAGAATAATATTTGATTGGACAGTTCCAAACTAATGCAACTGGTACATACGCTACTGTGCCACCACTTCTGTATGTCTACATACAAGGCATACACTGGTTTAGTTTATACCCTACAATTCTACTAGTTTGTGTCTACCCTAAAAGGCCTACACTAGTGTGTGTCTACACTACAAGACCTACACTGGTATGTATCTACACTACGAGGCCTACACTAGTGTGTGTCTACTCTACAAGGCCTACACTAGTGTGTGTCTATACTACAGGGCCTACACTAGTGTGTGTCTACACTACAAGGCCTACACTAGTGTGTGTCTACACTACAAGGCCTACACTAGTGTGTGTCTACACTACAAGGCCTACACTAGTGTGTGTCTACACTACGAGGCCTACACTAGTGTGTGTCTACTCTACAAGGCCTACACTAGTGTGTGTCTATACTACAGGGCCTACACTAGTGTGTGTCTACACTACAAGGCCTACACTAGTGTGTGTCTACACTACAAGGCCTACACTGATGTGTGTCTACACTACAAGGCTTACACTAGTGTATGTCTACACTACAAGGCCTACACTGATGTGTGTCTACACTACAAGGCTTACACTGATGTGTGTCTACACTACAAGTCCTACACTAGTGTATGTGTACACTACAAGGCCTACACTGATGTGTGTCTACACTACAAGGCCTACACTAGTGTGTGTCTACACTACAAGGTCTACACTAGTGTGCGTCTACACTACAAGGCCTACACTGGTGTGTGTCTAAACTACAAGGCCTACACTAGTGTGTGTCTACACTACAAGGCCTACACTGATGTGTGTCTACACTACAAGGCTTACACTAGTGTATGTGTACACTACAAGGCCTACACTGGTGTGTGTATACACTACAAGGCCTACACTGATGTGTGTCTACACTACAAGGCCTACACTGGTGTGTGCCTACACTACAAGGCCTACACTGGTGTGTGCCTACACTACAAGGCTTACACTGATGTGTGTCTACACTACAAGGCCTACACTGGTATGTGCCTACACTACAAGGCCTACACTGATGTGTGTCTACACTACAAGGCCTACACTGATGTGTGTCTACACTACAAGGCCTACACTAGTGTGTGTCTACACTACAAGGCCTACACTAGTGTGTGTCTACACTACAAGGCCTACACTGGTGTGTGTCTAAACTACAAGGCCTACACTAGTGTGTGTCTACACTACAAGGCCTACACTGGTGTGTGCCTACACTACAAGGCCTACACTGGTATGTGCCTACACTACAAGGCCTACACTGATGTGTGTCTACACTACAAGGCCTACACTGATGTGTGTCTACACTACAAGGCCTACACTAGTGTGTGTCTACACTACAAGGCCTACACTAGTGTGTGTCTACACTACAAGGCCTACACTGATGTGTGTCTACACTACAAGGCCTACACTAGTGTGTGTCTACACTACAAGGCCTACACTGGTATGTGCCTACACTACAAGGCCTACACTAGTGTGTGCCTACACTACAAGGCCTACACTGATGTGTGTCTACACTACAAGGCCTACACTGGTATGTGCCTACACTACAAGGCCTACACTGATGTCTGTCTACACTACAAGGCCTACACTAGTGTGTACCTACACTACAAGTCCTACACTAGTGTATGTGTACACTACAAGGCCTACACTGATGTGTGTCTACACTACAAGGCCTACACTAGTGTGTGTCTACACTACAAGGCCTACACTGGTGTGTGTCTAAACTACAAGGCCTACACTAGTGTGTGTCTACACTACAAGGCCTACACTGGTATGTGTCTACACTACAAGGCCTACACTGGTATGTGTCTACACTACAAGGCCTACACTGGTATGTGCCTACACTGGTGTGTGTCTAAACTACAAGGCCTACACTAGTGTGTGTCTACACTACAAGGCCTACACTGGTGTGTGCCTACACTACAAGGCCTACACTGGTGTGTGCCCACACTACAAGGCCTACACTGGTATGTGTGTCTACACTACAAGGCCTACACTGATGTGTGTCTACACTACAAGGCCTACACTGGTAAATGTCTACACTACAAGGCCTACACTGGTGTGTGCCTACACTACAAGGCCTACACTGGTATGTGCCTACACTACAAGGCCTACACTGGTATGTGCCTACACTACAAGGCCTACACTGGTGTGTGTCTACACTACAAGGCCTACACTAGTGTGTGTCTACACTACAAGGCCTACACTAGTGTGTGTCTACACTACAAGGCCTACACTGGTATGTGCCTACACTACAAGGCCTACACTGGTATGTGCCTACACTACAAGGCCTACACTGGTATGTGCCTACACTACAAGGCCTACACTAGTGTGTGTCTACACTACAAGGCCTACACTAGTGTGTGTCTACACTACAAGGCCTACACTAGTGTGTGTCTACACTACAAGGCCTACACTGGTGTGTGTCTAAACTACAAGGCCTACACTAGTGTGTGTCTACACTACAAGGCCTACACTAGTGTGTGTCTACACTACAAGGCCTACACTAGTGTGTGTCTACACTACAAGGCCTACACTGATGTGTGTCTACACTACAAGGCCTACACTGGTATGTGCCTACACTACAAGGCCTACACTGGTATGTGCCTACACTACAAGGCCTACACTGGTATGTGCCTACACTACAAGGCCTACACTGGTGTGTGCCTACACTACAAGGCCTACACTGGTATGTGCCTACACTACAAGGCCTACACTGGTATGTGCCTACACTACAAGGCCTACACTAGTGTGTGTCTACACTACAAGGCCTACACTGATGTGTGTCTACACTACAAGGCCTACACTAGTGTGTGTCTACACTACAAGGCCTACACTGGTATGTGCCTACACTACAAGGCCTACACTGGTATGTGTCTACACTACAAGGCCTACACTAGTGTGTGTCTACACTACAAGGCCTACACTGGTGTGTGTCTAAACTACAAGGCCTACACTAGTGTGTGTCTACACTACAAGGCCTACACTGGTGTGTGCCTACACTACAAGGCCTACACTGGTATGTGCCTACACTAGTGTGTGTCTACACTACAAGGCCTACACTGGTGTGTGCCTACACTAGTGTGTGTCTACACTACAAGGCCTACACTGGTATGTGCCTACACTAGTGTGTGTCTACACTACAAGGCCTACACTGGTATGTGCCTACACTAGTGTGTGTCTACACTACAAGGCCTACACTGGTGTGTGCCTACACTAGTGTGTGTCTACACTACAAGGCCTACACTGGTGTGTGCCTACACTAGTGTGTGTCTACACTACAAGGCCTACACTGGTATGTGCCTACACTAGTGTGTGTCTACACTACAAGGCCTACACTGGTATGTGCCTACACTAGTGTGTGTCTACACTACAAGGCCTACACTGGTATGTATCTACACTATACGGCCTACACTAGTGTGTGTCTACTCTACAAGGCCTACACTGGTATGTTCCTACACTAGTGTATGTCTACACTACAAGACCTACACTGATGTGTGTCAAGCCTACACGGCATTCACTGGTATGTGCATATACTAGTGTGTGTCTACACTACAAGGCCTACACTAGTGTGTGTCTACACTACAAAGCCTACACTGATGTGTGTCTTCCCTTCAACGCCTACACTGGTATATTCCTACACTAGTGTGTGTCTACACTACAAGGCCTACACTAGTGTGTGTCTAAATTACAAGGCTTACACTGATGTGTGTCTACACTACAAGGCCTACACTGGTGGGTGTCTACACTACAAGGCCTACACTAGTGTGTGTCTACACTACAAGGCTTACACTAGTGTGTGTCTACACTACAAGGCCTACACTGATGTGTGTCTACACTACAAGGCTTACACTAGTGTATGTGTACACTACAAGGCCTACACTGATGTGTGTCTACACTACAAGGCCTACACTAGTGTGTGTCTACACTACAAGGTCTACACTAGTGTGCGTCTACACTACAAGGCCTACACTAGTGTGTGTCTACACTACAAGGCCTACACTGATGTGTGTCTACACTACAAGGCTTACACTAGTGTATGTGTACACTACAAGGCCTACACTGATGTGTGTCTACACTACAAGGCCTACACTAGTGTGTGTCTACACTACAAGGCCTACACTAGTGTGTGTCTACACTACAAGGCCTACACTAGTGTGTGTCTACACTACAAGGCCTACACTGGTATGTGCCTACACTAGTGTGTGTCTACACTACAAGGCCTACACTGGTATGTATCTACACTATACGGCCTACACTAGTGTGTGTCTACTCTACAAGGCCTACACTGGTATGTTCCTACACTAGTGTATGTCTACACTACAAGACCTACACTGATGTGTGTCAAGCCTACACGGCATTCACTGGTATGTGCATATACTAGTGTGTGTCTACACTACAAGGCCTACACTAGTGTGTGTCTACACTACAAAGCCTACACTGATGTGTGTCTTCCCTTCAACGCCTACACTGGTATATTCCTACACTAGTGTGTGTCTACACTACAAGGCCTACACTAGTGTGTGTCTAAATTACAAGGCTTACACTGATGTGTGTCTACACTACAAGGCCTACACTGGTGGGTGTCTACACTACAAGGCCTACACTAATGTCTGTCTACACTACAAGGCCAACACTGATGTGTGTCTACACTACAAGTCCTACACTAGTGTGTGTCTACACTACAAGGCCTACACTGGTGTGTGTCTACACTACAAGACCTACACTAGTGTGTGTCTACACTACAAGGCCTACACTGGTGTGTGTCTTCACAACAAGGCCTACACTAGTGTGTGTCTACACTACAAGACCTACACTAGTGTGTGTCCACACTACAAGGCCTACACTGGTGTGTGTATACACTACAAAGCATACACTGATGTGTGTCTACACTACAAGGCCTACACTAGTGTGTGTCTACACTACAAGGCCTACACTAGTGTGTGTCTATACTACAAGGCCTACACTAGTGTGTGTCTACACTACAAGGCCTACACTGGTGTGTGTCTAAACTACAAGGCCTACACTGGTATGTGTCTACACTACAAGGCCTACACTGGTATGTGCCTACACTACAAGTCCTACACTAGTGTGTGTCTACACTACAAGGCCTACACTGGTATGTGCCCACACTACAAGGCCTACACTAGTGTGTGTCTACACTACAAGGCCTACACTAGTGTGTGTCTAAACTACAAGGCCTACACTGATGTGTGTCTACACTACAAGGCCTACACTGGTATGTGCCCACACTACAAGGCCTACACTAGTGTGTGTCTACACTACAAGGCCTACACTGGTATGTGCCCACACTACAAGGCCTACACTAGTGTGTGTCTACACTACAAGGCCTACACTAGTGTGTGTCTAAACTACAAGGCCTACACTGGTATGTGTCTACACTACAAGGCCTACACTGGTATGTGCCCACACTACAAGGCCTACACTGATGTGTGTCTAAACTACAAGGCCTACACTGGTATGTGTCTACACTACAAGGCCTACACTAGTGTGTGTCTACACTACAAGTCCTACACTGGTATGTGTCTAAACTACAAGGCCTACACTGGTATGTGTCTAAACTACAAGGCCTACACTGGTATGTGTCTAAACTACAAGGCCTACACTAGTGTGTGTCTACACTACAAGGCCTACACTGGTATGTGTCTACACTACAAGGCCTACACTGGTGTGTGTCTACACTACAAGGCCTACACTAGTGTGTGTCTAAACTACAAGGCCTACACTGGTATGTGTCTAAACTACAAGGCCTACACTGGTATGTGTCTACACTACAAGGCCTACACTGGTATGTGCCTACACTACAAGGCCTACACTGGTATGTGTCTACACTACAAGTCCTACACTAGTGTGTGTCTACACTACAAGGCCTACACTGATGTGTGTCTACACTACAAGGCCTACACTAGTGTGTACCTACACTACAAGGCCTACACTGGTGTGTGTATACACTACAAGGCCTACACTGGTGTGTGTCTACACTACAAGGCTTACACTAGTGTGTGTCCACACTACAAGGCCTACACTGGTGTGTGTATACACTACAAGGCATACACTAGTGTGTGTCCACACTACAAGGCCTACACTGGTATGTGCCCACACTACAAGGCCTACACTGATGTGTGTCTAAACTACAAGGCCTACACTAGTGTGTGTCTACACTACAAGGCCTACACTGATGTGTGTCTACACTACAAGGCCTACACTGGTATGTGTCTACACTACAAGGCCTACACTGGTATGTGCCCACACTACAAGGCCTACACTGATGTGTGTCTAAACTACAAGGCCTACACTGGTGTGTGTCTAAACTACAAGGCCTACACTGGTATGTGTCTACACTACAAGGCCTACACTGATGTGTGTCTAAACTACAAGGCCTACACTGGTGTGTGTCTAAACTACAAGGCCTACACTGGTATGTGTCTACACTACAAGGCCTACACTAGTGTGTGTCTACACTACAAGGCCTACACTGGTATGTGCCCACACTACAAGGCCTACACTGGTATGTGTCTAAACTACAAGGCCTACACTGGTGTGTGTCTACACTACAAGGCCTACACTGGTATGTGCCCACACTACAAGGCCTACACTGGTATGTGCCCACACTACAAGGCCTACACTGATGTGTGTCTAAACTACAAGGCCTACACTGGTGTGTGTCTAAACTACAAGGCCTACACTGGTATGTGCCCACACTACAAGGCCTACACTGGTATGTGTCTAAACTACAAGGCCTACACTGGTGTGTGTCTAAACTACAAGGCCTACACTGGTATGTGTCTACACTACAAGGCCTACACTAGTGTGTGTCTACACTACAAGTCCTACACTGGTATGTGTCTAAACTACAAGGCCTACACTGGTATGTGTCTAAACTACAAGGCCTACACTGGTATGTGTCTAAACTACAAGGCCTACACTGGTATGTGTCTAAACTACAAGGCCTACACTGATGTGTGTCTACACTACAAGGCCTACACTGGTATGTGTCTACACTACAAGGCCTACACTGGTATGTGCCCACACTACAAGGCCTACACTGGTATGTGTCTACACTACAAGGCCTACACTGGTATGTGTCTAAACTACAAGGCCTACACTGGTGTGTGTCTAAACTACAAGGCCTACACTGGTATGTGTCTACACTACAAGGCCTACACTAGTGTGTGTCTACACTACAAGTCCTACACTGGTATGTGTCTAAACTACAAGGCCTACACTGGTATGTGTCTAAACTACAAGGCCTACACTGGTATGTGTCTAAACTACAAGGCCTACACTGGTATGTGTCTAAACTACAAGGCCTACACTGATGTATGCCTACACTACAAGGCCTACACTGATGTGTGTCTACACTACAAGGCCTACACTGGTATGTGTCTAAACTACAAGGCCTACACTGGTGTGTGTCTACACTACAAGGCCTACACTGGTATGTGTCTACACTACAAGGCCTACACTGGTGTGTGTCTACACTACAAGGCCTACACTGGTATGTGTCTAAACTACAAGGCCTACACTGGTATGTGTCTACACTACAAGGCCTACACTAGTGTGTGTCTACACTACAAGTCCTACACTGGTATGTGTCTAAACTACAAGGCCTACACTGGTATGTGTCTAAACTACAAGGCCTACACTGGTATGTGTCTAAACTACAAGGCCTACACTAGTGTGTGTCTACACTACAAGGCCTACACTGGTATGTGTCTACACTACAAGGCCTACACTGGTGTGTGTCTACACTACAAGGCCTACACTAGTGTGTGTCTAAACTACAAGGCCTACACTGGTATGTGTCTACACTACAAGGCCTACACTGGTATGTGCCTACACTACAAGGCCTACACTGGTGTGTGTCTACACTACAAGGCCTACACTGGTGTGTGTCTACACTACAAGGCCTACACTGATGTGTGTCTACACTACAAGGCCTACACTAGTGTGTACCTACACTACAAGGCCTACACTGGTGTGTGTATACACTACAAGGCCTACACTGGTGTGTGTCTACACTACAAGGCTTACACTAGTGTGTGTCCACACTACAAGGCCTACACTGGTGTGTGTATACACTACAAGGCATACACTAGTGTGTGTCCACACTACAAGGCCTACACTGGTGTGTGTATACACTACAAGGCATACACTAGTGTGTGTCCACACTACAAGGCCTACACTAGTGTGTACCTACACTACAAGGCCTACACTGGTGTGTGTATACACTACAAGACCTACACTAGTGTGTGTCCACACTACAAGGCCTACACTGGTGTGTGTATACACTACAAAGCATACACTGATGTGTGTCTACACTACAAGGCCTACACTAGTGTGTGTCTAAACTACAAGGCCTACACTGATGTGTGTCTACACTACAAGGCCTACACTGATGTGTGTCTACACTACAAGTCCTACACTAGTGTGTGTCTACACTACAAGGCCTACACTGATGTGTGTCTACACTACAAGGCTTACACTAGTGTGTGTGTACACTACAAGGCCTACACTGGTGTGTGTCTACACTACAAGGCCTACACTAGTGTGTGTCTACACTACAAGGCCTACACTGGTGTGTGTCAAAATTACAAGGCCTACACTGGTGTGTGTCTAAACTGCAAGGCCTATACTGGTGTGTGTCTAAACTACAAGGCATACACTGGTGTGTGTCTACACTACAAGGCCTACACTGGTAAATGTCTACACTACAAGGCCTACACTAGTGTGTGTGTCTATACTACAAGGCCTACACCGATGTGTGTCTACACTACAAGGCCTACACTGGTTTGATCCTACACTAGTGTGTGTCCAAACTACAAGGCCTACAATAGTGTGTGTCTAAACTACAAGGCCTACACTGGTGTGTGTCTAAACTACAAGGCCTACACTAGTGTGTGTCTAAACTACAAGGCCTACACTGGTGTGTGTCTAAACTACAAGGCCTACACTAGTGTGTGTCTAAACTACAAGGCCTACACTAGTGTGTGTCTAAACTACAAGGCCTACACTGGTGTGTGTCTAAACTACAAGGCCTACACTGGTGTGTGTCTAAACTACAAGGCCTACACTAGTGTGTGTCTAAACTACAAGGCCTACACTAGTGTGTGTCTAAACTACAAGGCCTACACTGGTGTGTGTCTACACTACAAGGCCTACACTGATGTGTGTCTACACTACAAGGCCAACACTGATGTGTGTCTACACTACAAGGCCTACACTGGTATGTGCCTACACTACAAGGCCTACACTGGTGTGTGTCTAAACTACAAGGCCTACACTAGTGTGTGTCTAAACTACAAGGCCTACACTGGTGTGTGTCTAAACTACAAGGCCTACACTGGTGTGTGTCTAAACTACAAGGCCTACACTGGTGTGTGTCTAAACTACAAGGCCTACACTAGTGTGTGTCTAAACTACAAGGCCTACACTGGTGTGTGTCTAAACTACAAGGCCTACACTGGTGTGTGTCTAAACTACAAGGCCTACACTGGTGTGTGTCTAAACTACAAGGCCTACACTGGTATGTGTCTACACTACAAGGCCTACACTGGTATGTGTCTAAACTACAAGGCCTACACTGGTGTGTGTCTAAACTACAAGGCCTACACTGGTGTGTGTCTACACTACGAGGCCTACACTAGTGTGTGTCTACACTACAAGGCCAACACTAGTGTGTGTCTACACTACAAGTCCTACACTGATGTGTGTCTACACTACAAGGCCTACACTGATGTGTGTCTACACTACAAGGCCTACACTGATGTGTGTCTACACTACAAGTCCTACACTAGTGTGTGTCTACACTACAAGGCCTACACTGATGTGTGTCTACACTACAAGGCCTACACTAGTGTGTGTCTACACTACAAGGCCTACACTGATGTGTGTCTACTCTACAAGGCCTACACTAGTGTGTGTCTATACTACAGGGCCTACACTAGTGTGTGTCTACACTACAAGGCCTACACTAGTGTGTGTCTACACTACAAGGCCTACACTGATGTGTGTCTACACTACAAGTCCTACACTAGTGTGTGTCTATACTACAAGGCCTACACTAGTGTGTGTCTACACTACAGGGCCTACACTAGTGTGTGTCTACACTACAAGGCCTACACTAGTGTGTGTCTACTCTACAAGGCCTACACTAGTGTGTGTCTATACTACAGGGCCTACACTAGTGTGTGTCTACACTACAAGGCCTACACTAGTGTGTGTCTACACTACAAGGCCTACAATAATGTGTGTATACACTACAAGGCCTACACTGGTAAATGTCTACACTACAAGGCCAACACTGGTATGTGTCTAAACTACAAGGCCTACACTGGTATGTGCCTACACTACAAGGCCTACACTGGTGTGTGCCTACACTACAAGGCCTACACTGGTGTGTGTCTAAACTACAAGGCCTACACTAGTGTGTGTCTAAACTACAAGGCCTACACTGGTAAATGTCTACACTACAAGGCCTACACTAGTGTGTGTATACACTACAAGGCCTACACTGGTGTGTGTCTAAACTACAAGGCCTACACTGGTGTGTGTATACACTACAAGGCCTACACTAGTGTGTGTCCACACTACAAGGCCTACACTGGTGTGTGTCTAAACTACAAGGCCTACACTGGTAAATGTCTACACTACAAGGCCTACACTAGTGTGTGTATACACTACAAGGCCTACACTGGTAAATGTCTACACTACAAGGCCTACACTGGTGTGTGTCTAAACTACAAGGCCTACACTGGTAAATGTCTACACTACAAGGCCTACACTAGTGTGTGTATACACTACAAGGCCTACACTGGTAAATGTCTACACTACAAGGCCTACACTAGTGTGTGTATACACTACAAGGCCTACACTGGTGTGTGTCTACACTACAAGGCCTACACTGGTATGTGTCTACACTACAAGGCCTACACTGGTATGTGTCTACACTACAAGGCCTACACTAGTGTGTGTATACACTACAAGGCCTACACTGGTAAATGTCTACACTACAAGGCCTACACTGGTGTGTGTCTAAACTACAAGGCCTACAATAGTGTGTGTCTACACTACAAGGCCTACACTGGTATGTGTCTAAACTACAAGGCATACACTGGTGTGTGTCTACACTACAAGGCCTACACAGGTAAATGTCTACACTACAAGGCCTACACTGGTATGTGTCTAAACTACAAGGCCTGCACTAGTGTGTGTATACACTACAAGGCCTACACTGGTATGTTCCTACACTAATGTGTGTCTACAGTACAAGGCTTACACTAGTGTGTGTCTATACTACAAGGCCTACACTGATGTGTGTCTACCCTACAAGGCCTACACTGGTTTGTGCCTATACTAGTGTGTGTCTACCCTACAAGACCTACACAGGTATTTTCCTACACTAGTGTGTGTCTTCACTACAAGGCCTACACTAGTGTGTGTCTACACTACAAGGCATACACTGGTATGTTTCTACACTAATGTGTGTCTACACTACAAGGCCTACACTGATGTGTGTCTACCCTACAAGACCTACACTGGTATTTTCCTACACAAGTGTGTGTCTACACTACAAGGCCTACACTGGTATTTTCCTACACTAGTGTGTGTGTCTACACTACAAAGCCTACAGTAGTGTGTGTCTACCCTACAAGGCCTACACTGGTATTTTCCTACACTAGTGTGTGTCTACACTACAAGGCCCACACTAGTGTGTGTCTACCCTACAAGGCCTACACTGGATTTTCCTACACTAGTGTGTGTCTACACAACAAGGCCTACTCTGGTATGTTCCTACACTAATGTGTGTCTACAGTACAATGCCTTACACTAGTGTGTGTCTACACTACAAGACCTACACTGATGTGTGTCTACCCTACAAGGCCTACACTGGTATGTTCCTACACTAGTGTGTGTCTACACTACAAGACCTACACTGATGTGTGTCTACCCTACAAGGCCTACACTGGTATGTGGCTAGACTAGTGTGTGTCTACACTACAAAGCCTACACTAGTGTGTGTCTTCCCTACTAGGCCTTCACTGGTATGTGCATACACTAGTGTGTGTCTACACTACAAGGCCTACACTGATGTGTGTCTACCCTACAAGGCCTACACTGGTATTTTCCTACACTAGTGTGTGTCTACACTAAAAGACCTACACTGATGTGTGTCTACCCTACAAGGCCTACACTGGTATGTGGCTACACTAGTGTGTGTCTACACTATAAAGCCTACACTAGTGTGTGTCTACCCTACAAGGTCTACACTGGTATGTGGCTACACTAGTGTGTGTCTACACTACTAGGCCTACACTGATGTGTGTCTACCCTACTAGGCCTTCACTGGTATGTGCCTACACTAGTGTGTGTCTACACTACAAGGCCTACACTGATGTGTGTCTACCCTACAAGGTATTCACTGGTATGTGCCTACACTAGTGTGTGTCTACACTACAAGGCCTATACTAGTGTGTGTCTTCACTACAAGGCCAACACTGATGTGTGTTTACCCTACAAGGTTTTCACTGGTATGTGTCTACACTAGTGTTTGACTACCCTACGAAAAAGGTCTACACTGGTATATGTCTACTCTACAAGACCAACACTGGTGTGTGTCTACCCTACAAGGCCTACACTGAAGTGTGTCTGCCCTACAAGACCCACACTGGTGTGTGTCTACCATACTAGACCAACACTGCTGTTTGTCTACCCTACAAGGCCTACACTGATGTGTCTAACCTACAAGGCCTTCACTGATGTTTGTCTAACCTACAAGGCCTTTACTGATGTTTGTCTAACCTACAAGGCCTTCACTGATGTTTGTCTAACCTACAAGGCCTTTACTGATTTTTGACTACCCTACACGGCCAACACTGGTGTGTGTCAACCCTACAAAGCCAAGACTGATGTTTGTCTAACCTACAAGGCCTTCACTGGTGTGTATCTACCCTACAAGGCCTAAACGGATGTGTGTCTAACCTACAAGGCCTACACTAGGGTGTGTCTACACTACAAGGCCTTCACTGATGTGTGTCTTCCCTTCAATGCCTACACTGGTATATTCCTACACTAGTGTCTGTCTACACTACAAGGTCTACACTAGTGTGCGTCTACACTACAAGGCCTACACTGGTGTGTGTCTACACTACAAGGCCTACACTGATGTGTGTCTACACTACAAGGCCTACACTGGTGTGTGTCTACACTACAAGGCCTACACTGGTGTGTGTCTACACTACAAGGCCTACACTGATGTGAGTCTACACTACAAGGCCTACACTGATGTGTGTCTACACTACAAGGCCTACACTGGTGTGTGTCTACGCTAAAAGGCCAGCACTGGTGTTTGTCTAAACAACAAGGCCTGCACTTGTGTGTGTTTACTCCACGAAGCCTATGCTGGTGAGTATCTACCCTAATAGCCCAACACTGTTGTGTGTATACCCTACAAGGCCTACACTGGTGTTTGTCTACCCTACAATGCCTACACTGGTGTGTGTCTGCCCTAAAAGTCCTGCACTGGTATGTGATTACCCGTAAGTCTACCCTATACGGCCTACACTGGTGTGTGTCTACGCTAAAAGGCCAGCACTGGTGTTTGTCTAAACAACAAGGCCTGCACTTGTGTGTGTGTACTCCACAAAGCCTATGCTGGTGAGTATCTACCCTACTAGCCCAACACTGTTGTGTGTATACCCTACAAGGCCTACACTGGTGTTTGTCTACCCTACAATGCCTAAACTGGTGTGTGTCTGCCCTAAAAGTCCTGCACTGGTATGTGTACACTAGTGTGTGTCCACACTACAAGGCCTACACTGGTATGTGCCCACACTACAAGGCCTACACTGATGTGTGTCTAAACTACAAGGCCTACACTAGTGTGTGTCTACACTACAAGGCCTACACTGATGTGTGTCTACACTACAAGGCCTACACTGGTATGTGTCTACACTACAAGGCCTACACTGGTATGTGCCCACACTACAAGGCCTACACTGATGTGTGTCTAAACTACAAGGCCTACACTGGTGTGTGTCTAAACTACAAGGCCTACACTGGTATGTGTCTACACTACAAGGCCTACACTGATGTGTGTCTAAACTACAAGGCCTACACTGGTGTGTGTCTAAACTACAAGGCCTACACTGGTATGTGTCTACACTACAAGGCCTACACTAGTGTGTGTCTACACTACAAGGCCTACACTGGTATGTGCCCACACTACAAGGCCTACACTGGTATGTGTCTAAACTACAAGGCCTACACTGGTGTGTGTCTACACTACAAGGCCTACACTGGTATGTGCCCACACTACAAGGCCTACACTGGTATGTGCCCACACTACAAGGCCTACACTGATGTGTGTCTAAACTACAAGGCCTACACTGGTGTGTGTCTAAACTACAAGGCCTACACTGGTATGTGCCCACACTACAAGGCCTACACTGGTATGTGTCTAAACTACAAGGCCTACACTGGTGTGTGTCTAAACTACAAGGCCTACACTGGTATGTGTCTACACTACAAGGCCTACACTAGTGTGTGTCTACACTACAAGTCCTACACTGGTATGTGTCTAAACTACAAGGCCTACACTGGTATGTGTCTAAACTACAAGGCCTACACTGGTATGTGTCTAAACTACAAGGCCTACACTGGTATGTGTCTAAACTACAAGGCCTACACTGATGTGTGTCTACACTACAAGGCCTACACTGGTATGTGTCTACACTACAAGGCCTACACTGGTATGTGCCCACACTACAAGGCCTACACTGGTATGTGTCTACACTACAAGGCCTACACTGGTATGTGTCTAAACTACAAGGCCTACACTGGTGTGTGTCTAAACTACAAGGCCTACACTGGTATGTGTCTACACTACAAGGCCTACACTAGTGTGTGTCTACACTACAAGTCCTACACTGGTATGTGTCTAAACTACAAGGCCTACACTGGTATGTGTCTAAACTACAAGGCCTACACTGGTATGTGTCTAAACTACAAGGCCTACACTGGTATGTGTCTAAACTACAAGGCCTACACTGATGTATGCCTACACTACAAGGCCTACACTGATGTGTGTCTACACTACAAGGCCTACACTGGTATGTGTCTAAACTACAAGGCCTACACTGGTATGTGTCTACACTACAAGGCCTACACTGGTATGTGTCTAAACTACAAGGCCTACACTAGTGTGTGTCTACACTACAAGGCCTACACTGGTATGTGTCTAAACTACAAGGCCTACACTGGTATGTGTCTACACTACAAGGCCTACACTAGTGTGTGTCTACACTACAAGTCCTACACTGGTATGTGTCTAAACTACAAGGCCTACACTGGTATGTGTCTAAACTACAAGGCCTACACTGGTATGTGTCTAAACTACAAGGCCTACACTAGTGTGTGTCTACACTACAAGGCCTACACTGGTATGTGTCTACACTACAAGGCCTACACTGGTGTGTGTCTACACTACAAGGCCTACACTAGTGTGTGTCTAAACTACAAGGCCTACACTGGTATGTGTCTACACTACAAGGCCTACACTGGTATGTGCCTACACTACAAGGCCTACACTGGTGTGTGTCTACACTACAAGTCCTACACTAGTGTGTGTCTACACTACAAGGCCTACACTGATGTGTGTCTACACTACAAGGCCTACACTAGTGTGTACCTACACTACAAGGCCTACACTGGTGTGTGTATACACTACAAGGCCTACACTGGTGTGTGTCTACACTACAAGGCTTACACTAGTGTGTGTCCACACTACAAGGCCTACACTGGTGTGTGTATACACTACAAGGCATACACTAGTGTGTGTCCACACTACAAGGCCTACACTGGTGTGTGTATACACTACAAGGCATACACTAGTGTGTGTCCACACTACAAGGCCTACACTAGTGTGTACCTACACTACAAGGCCTACACTGGTGTGTGTATACACTACAAGACCTACACTAGTGTGTGTCCACACTACAAGGCCTACACTGGTGTGTGTATACACTACAAAGCATACACTGATGTGTGTCTACACTACAAGGCCTACACTAGTGTGTGTCTAAACTACAAGGCCTACACTGATGTGTGTCTACACTACAAGGCCTACACTGATGTGTGTCTACACTACAAGTCCTACACTAGTGTGTGTCTACACTACAAGGCCTACACTGATGTGTGTCTACACTACAAGGCTTACACTAGTGTGTGTGTACACTACAAGGCCTACACTGGTGTGTGTCTACACTACAAGGCCTACACTAGTGTGTGTCTACACTACAAGGCCTACACTGGTGTGTGTCAAAATTACAAGGCCTACACTGGTGTGTGTCTAAACTGCAAGGCCTATACTGGTGTGTGTCTAAACTACAAGGCATACACTGGTGTGTGTCTACACTACAAGGCCTACACTGGTAAATGTCTACACTACAAGGCCTACACTAGTGTGTGTGTCTATACTACAAGGCCTACACCGATGTGTGTCTACACTACAAGGCCTACACTGGTTTGATCCTACACTAGTGTGTGTCCAAACTACAAGGCCTACAATAGTGTGTGTCTAAACTACAAGGCCTACACTGGTGTGTGTCTAAACTACAAGGCCTACACTAGTGTGTGTCTAAACTACAAGGCCTACACTGGTGTGTGTCTAAACTACAAGGCCTACACTAGTGTGTGTCTAAACTACAAGGCCTACACTAGTGTGTGTCTAAACTACAAGGCCTACACTGGTGTGTGTCTAAACTACAAGGCCTACACTGGTGTGTGTCTAAACTACAAGGCCTACACTAGTGTGTGTCTAAACTACAAGGCCTACACTAGTGTGTGTCTAAACTACAAGGCCTACACTGGTGTGTGTCTACACTACAAGGCCTACACTGATGTGTGTCTACACTACAAGGCCAACACTGATGTGTGTCTACACTACAAGGCCTACACTGGTATGTGCCTACACTACAAGGCCTACACTGGTGTGTGTCTAAACTACAAGGCCTACACTAGTGTGTGTCTAAACTACAAGGCCTACACTGGTGTGTGTCTAAACTACAAGGCCTACACTGGTGTGTGTCTAAACTACAAGGCCTACACTGGTGTGTGTCTAAACTACAAGGCCTACACTAGTGTGTGTCTAAACTACAAGGCCTACACTGGTGTGTGTCTAAACTACAAGGCCTACACTGGTGTGTGTCTAAACTACAAGGCCTACACTGGTGTGTGTCTAAACTACAAGGCCTACACTGGTATGTGTCTACACTACAAGGCCTACACTGGTATGTGTCTAAACTACAAGGCCTACACTGGTGTGTGTCTAAACTACAAGGCCTACACTGGTATGTGTCTACACTACGAGGCCTACACTAGTGTGTGTCTACACTACAAGGCCAACACTAGTGTGTGTCTACACTACAAGTCCTACACTGATGTGTGTCTACACTACAAGGCCTACACTGATGTGTGTCTACACTACAAGGCCTACACTGATGTGTGTCTACACTACAAGTCCTACACTAGTGTGTGTCTACACTACAAGGCCTACACTGATGTGTGTCTACACTACAAGGCCTACACTAGTGTGTGTCTACACTACAAGGCCTACACTGATGTGTGTCTACTCTACAAGGCCTACACTAGTGTGTGTCTATACTACAGGGCCTACACTAGTGTGTGTCTACACTACAAGGCCTACACTAGTGTGTGTCTACACTACAAGGCCTACACTGATGTGTGTCTACACTACAAGTCCTACACTAGTGTGTGTCTATACTACAAGGCCTACACTAGTGTGTGTCTACACTACAGGGCCTACACTAGTGTGTGTCTACACTACAAGGCCTACACTAGTGTGTGTCTACTCTACAAGGCCTACACTAGTGTGTGTCTATACTACAGGGCCTACACTAGTGTGTGTCTACACTACAAGGCCTACACTAGTGTGTGTCTACACTACAAGGCCTACAATAGTGTGTGTATACACTACAAGGCCTACACTGGTAAATGTCTACACTACAAGGCCAACACTGGTATGTGTCTAAACTACAAGGCCTACACTGGTATGTGCCTACACTACAAGGCCTACACTGGTGTGTGCCTACACTACAAGGCCTACACTGGTGTGTGTCTAAACTACAAGGCCTACACTAGTGTGTGTCTAAACTACAAGGCCTACACTGGTAAATGTCTACACTACAAGGCCTACACTAGTGTGTGTATACACTACAAGGCCTACACTGGTGTGTGTCTAAACTACAAGGCCTACACTGGTGTGTGTATACACTACAAGGCCTACACTAGTGTGTGTCCACACTACAAGGCCTACACTGGTGTGTGTCTAAACTACAAGGCCTACACTGGTAAATGTCTACACTACAAGGCCTACACTAGTGTGTGTATACACTACAAGGCCTACACTGGTAAATGTCTACACTACAAGGCCTACACTGGTGTGTGTCTAAACTACAAGGCCTACACTGGTGTGTGTCTACCCTACAAGGCCTACACTGAAGTGTGTCTGCACTACAAGGCCTACACTGGTAAATGTCTACACTACAAGGCCTACACTAGTGTGTGTATACACTACAAGGCCAACACTGGTATGTGTCTAAACTACAAGGCCTACACTGGTATGTGTCTACACTACAAGGCCTACACTGGTATGTGTCTACACTACAAGGCCTACACTAGTGTGTGTATACACTACAAGGCCTACACTGGTAAATGTCTACACTACAAGGCCTACACTGGTATGTGTCTAAACTACAAGGCCTACAATAGTGTGTGTCTAAACTACAAGGCCTACACTGGTATGTGTCTAAACTACAAGGCATACACTGGTGTGTGTCTACACTACAAGGCCTACACTGGTAAATGTCTACACTACAAGGCCTACACTGGTATGTGTCTAAACTACAAGGCCTGCACTAGTGTGTGTATACACTACAAGGCCTACACTGGTATGTTCCTACACTAATGTGTGTCTACAGTACAAGGCTTACACTAGTGTGTGTCTATACTACAAGGCCTACACTGATGTGTGTCTACCCTACAAGGCCTACACTGGTTTGTGCCTATACTAGTGTGTGTCTACCCTACAAGACCTACACAGGTATTTTCCTACACTAGTGTGTGTCTTCACTACAAGGCCTACACTAGTGTGTGTCTACACTACAAGGCATACACTGGTATGTTTCTACACTAATGTGTGTCTACACTACAAGGCCTACACTGATGTGTGTCTACCCTACAAGACCTACACTGGTATTTTCCTACACAAGTGTGTGTCTACACTACAAGGCCTACACTGGTATTTTCCTACACTAGTGTGTGTGTCTACACTACAAAGCCTACAGTAGTGTGTGTCTACCCTACAAGGCCTACACTGGTATTTTCCTACACTAGTGTGTGTCTACACTACAAGGCCCACACTAGTGTGTGTCTACCCTACAAGGCCTACACTGGATTTTCCTACACTAGTGTGTGTCTACACAACAAGGCCTACTCTGGTATGTTCCTACACTAATGTGTGTCTACAGTACAATGCCTTACACTAGTGTGTGTCTACACTACAAGACCTACACTGATGTGTGTCTACCCTACAAGGCCTACACTGGTATGTTCCTACACTAGTGTGTGTCTACACTACAAGACCTACACTGATGTGTGTCTACCCTACAAGGCCTACACTGGTATGTGGCTAGACTAGTGTGTGTCTACACTACAAAGCCTACACTAGTGTGTGTCTTCCCTACTAGGCCTTCACTGGTATGTGCATACACTAGTGTGTGTCTACACTACAAGGCCTACACTGATGTGTGTCTACCCTACAAGGCCTACACTGGTATTTTCCTACACTAGTGTGTGTCTACACTAAAAGACCTACACTGATGTGTGTCTACCCTACAAGGCCTACACTGGTATGTGGCTACACTAGTGTGTGTCTACACTATAAAGCCTACACTAGTGTGTGTCTACCCTACAAGGTCTACACTGGTATGTGGCTACACTAGTGTGTGTCTACACTACTAGGCCTACACTGATGTGTGTCTACCCTACTAGGCCTTCACTGGTATGTGCCTACACTAGTGTGTGTCTACACTACAAGGCCTACACTGATGTGTGTCTACCCTACAAGGTATTCACTGGTATGTGCCTACACTAGTGTGTGTCTACACTACAAGGCCTATACTAGTGTGTGTCTTCACTACAAGGCCAACACTGATGTGTGTTTACCCTACAAGGTTTTCACTGGTATGTGTCTACACTAGTGTTTGACTACCCTACGAAAAAGGTCTACACTGGTATATGTCTACTCTACAAGACCAACACTGGTGTGTGTCTACCCTACAAGGCCTACACTGAAGTGTGTCTGCCCTACAAGACCCACACTGGTGTGTGTCTACCATACTAGACCAACACTGCTGTTTGTCTACCCTACAAGGCCTACACTGATGTGTCTAACCTACAAGGCCTTCACTGATGTTTGTCTAACCTACAAGGCCTTTACTGATGTTTGTCTAACCTACAAGGCCTTCACTGATGTTTGTCTAACCTACAAGGCCTTTACTGATTTTTGACTACCCTACACGGCCAACACTGGTGTGTGTCAACCCTACAAAGCCAAGACTGATGTTTGTCTAACCTACAAGGCCTTCACTGGTGTGTATCTACCCTACAAGGCCTAAACGGATGTGTGTCTAACCTACAAGGCCTACACTAGGGTGTGTCTACACTACAAGGCCTTCACTGATGTGTGTCTTCCCTTCAATGCCTACACTGGTATATTCCTACACTAGTGTCTGTCTACACTACAAGGTCTACACTAGTGTGCGTCTACACTACAAGGCCTACACTGGTGTGTGTCTACACTACAAGGCCTACACTGATGTGTGTCTACACTACAAGGCCTACACTGGTGTGTGTCTACACTACAAGGCCTACACTGGTGTGTGTCTACACTACAAGGCCTACACTGATGTGAGTCTACACTACAAGGCCTACACTGATGTGTGTCTACACTACAAGGCCTACACTGGTGTGTGTCTACGCTAAAAGGCCAGCACTGGTGTTTGTCTAAACAACAAGGCCTGCACTTGTGTGTGTTTACTCCACGAAGCCTATGCTGGTGAGTATCTACCCTAATAGCCCAACACTGTTGTGTGTATACCCTACAAGGCCTACACTGGTGTTTGTCTACCCTACAATGCCTACACTGGTGTGTGTCTGCCCTAAAAGTCCTGCACTGGTATGTGATTACCCGTAAGTCTACCCTATACGGCCTACACTGGTGTGTGTCTACGCTAAAAGGCCAGCACTGGTGTTTGTCTAAACAACAAGGCCTGCACTTGTGTGTGTGTACTCCACAAAGCCTATGCTGGTGAGTATCTACCCTACTAGCCCAACACTGTTGTGTGTATACCCTACAAGGCCTACACTGGTGTTTGTCTACCCTACAATGCCTAAACTGGTGTGTGTCTGCCCTAAAAGTCCTGCACTGGTATGTGATTACCCGTAAGTCTACCCTATACGGCCTACACTGATGAGTGTTTACTCTACAAGGCCTACGCTGGTGAGTGTCTACCCGTGTGTCTACTCTACAAGACCTACACTGTGTGTGTATACCAAAGAAGACCAAGACGTGTGTGTGTCTGCCCTTCAAGGCTAGAACTAGTGTGTGTCTACCCTACAAGTCCTAAGTTTGTGTGTGTTTACCCTGCAAGACCAACACTGGCGTAGGTCTACCCTACAAGATCTGCACTGGTGTGCGTCTACCCTACAAGTACTGCACTGGTGTGTGTCCACTCTGCATGACTTACACTAATGTGTGTCTACCCTACAAGGCCTACACTGATGTTCGTCTTCCCTATAAGATTACACTGGTGTTTTTCTCCACTACAAGACCTACACTGATGTGTGTCTGCCCTACAAGACCTACTCTGGTATGTTTCTACCCTACAAGACCTACACTAGTGTGTTTCTCCCCTACAAGAACTACACTGGTGGGTTTCTCCCCTACAAGAACTACACTGGTGTGTTTCTTCCCTACAAGACCTACACTGGTGTGTGTCTGCCCTACAAGACCTACTCTGGTGTGTTTCTTCCCTACAAGACCTACACTGGTGAGTGTCTGCCCTACAAGACCTACACTGGTGTGTGTCTACCCTACAAAGCTTACACTGGTGTGTGTCTGCCTTACAAGACCTACACTGGTGTTTGTTTGCCCTACAAGACTGACAATGGTGTGTGTCTACCCTACAAGACTAACACTGTTGTGTGTCTGCCCTACAAGACCTACACTGTTGAGTGTCTGCCCTACAAGACATACACTGGTGTGTTTCTTCCCTACAAAACCTACACTGGTGAGTGCCTGCCCTACAAGACCTACACAGGTGTGTTTCTTCCCTACAAAACCTACACTGGTGAGTGTCTGCCCTACAAGACCTACACTGGTGTGTGTCTGCCCTACAAGACCTACACTGGTGAGTGTCTGCCCTACAAGACCGACACTAGTGTGTTTCTTCCCTACAAAACCTACACTAGTGAGTGTCTGCCCTACAAGACCTACACGGGTGTGTTTCTCCCCTACAAGACCTACACTGGTGTGTGTCTACCCTACAAGTCCTACACTGGTGTGTGTCTGCCAACAAGACCTACACTGGTGTGTTTGCCCTCCAAGACTAACAATAGTGTGTGTCTACCCTACAAGGCCTACACTAAGGCCTACACTGATGTGTGTCTACCCTATATGGCTTACACTGGTGTGTGTGTCTGCCCTACAAGGCCTACACTGGTGTGTGTCTGCTCTACAAGACTAACAATGGTGTGTGTCTACCCTACAAGACTAACACTGTTGTATATCTGCCCTACAAGACATACACTGGTGTGTGTCTGCCCTACAATACTAACAATGGTGTGTGTCTACCCTACAAGACTAACACTGTTGTGTGTCTGCCCTACAAGACTAACAATTGTGTGTGTCTGCCCTACAAGACCTACACTGTTATGTTCTACCCTACAAGACCTACACTGGTGTGTGTCTACCATACAAGACTAACAATGGTGTATGTCTGCCCAACAAGACCTACAATGGTGTGTGTCTACCCTACAAGACTAACACTGTTGTGTGTCTGCCCTACAAGACCTTCACTGGATTGTGTCTGCCCTACAAGACTAACAATGGTGTGTGTCTACCCTACAAGACCTACACTGGTGTGTGTCTGCCCTACAAGACCTACATTGGTGTGTGTCTGCCCTTCAAGACCTACACTGGTATATGTATGCCCTACAAGACCTACACTGGTGTGTGTATGCCCTACAAGACTAACAATGGTGTGTGTCTAACTTACAAGGCCTACACTGGTGTGTTTGCCCTACAAGACTAACAATGGTGTGTATCTACACTACAAGGCCTACACTGGTGTGTGTCTACCATACAAGGCCTACACTGGTGTGTGTGTACCCTACAAGGCCTACACTGGGGTGTGTCTACCCTACAAGGACTACACTGGTGTGTGTCTACCATACAAGGCCTACACTGGTGTGTGTCTACCCTACAAGGCATACACTGGGGGGTGTCTACCCTACAAGGCCTACACTGGTGTGTGTCTACTCTTCAAGTCCTACACTGGTGTGTGTCTACCCTAGAATACCTACACTAGAGAGTTTCTGTCCTACAATGCCTACACTGATGTGTGTCTAACCTACAAAGTCTGCACTGATGTGTGTCTACCCTGCATGGCCTGCATTTGTGTATGTCTACCATACCAGACTTATTAGAGTTATCTATCTATGTGTTTTTAAGCCAGTACAAACACTTTTTTTTCTACAAATTAAGCACGATAAAAAGAGTGCAAAGAGTTAAAAGTGTGTTCCATTAAATGTCATAGTTATATAAGATAGGAACAGCTATCTTATACGTATAAATGCGTGGCATTGTATGTTCTACGGAACGCATGTGGGGTTCTTTTTACTCCACTAGTATTATATTTTTTTTACACAGTTTCTAATGAGTTCACATATTTATAATTTCATGTTTCTCGCTTTTTCACTGAATTCAAATGATCGTGAATTGTTTAAAAGGAAATTTTCACTTCAATGTGTTAGGAACTTGCTATTCTTAAAAATAACAAGGTCAATATTTACGTAGCGTGCATTTGTTCGGACTCTATATTATATTCATGTGTATTACTCTTAAATATGAAGTACAAACACGGTTTAGTACTTTCGCCCATGTATTTCCAAATGGGATCGGCGGACGGATTCTTATTTAAATATTTAGAACAAGAGCTGTCACAGTATGTGACGAATGCCCCCGAATGTGACATTGACCTACGAATAAGGTCAGTACATGAAAAGTTGATCTTGCTTTTACGTGTCAAATACATATGGCAAGTTATTTTAAATTTCTTCTGAACATAAAAAATAACACCCATACTTGACAACCTACACTGTTATGTCCTTATATTCAGAATTCCCTTGTGAATAAACACTTAGTGTATCTTTCACCTTAGAGGTAGGGACATGGGTCTTGCACGCGACACGTCGTCTTCGTATGTGGAACACATGTGGCAAGTTATTTTAAAATCTGTCCATACAAGGGAAAGTTACAGCCCGGACACGACAACCTATACTCTATGTCCTTATATGCAGCACTCCATTGTGAATAAACACTAAGTGTGACCTTGACCTTTGAGGTAGGGATACGAGTCTTGCACGCCACACGTCGTCTTGGTATGTGGAACACATGTGGCAAGTTATTTTAAAATCTGTCCATACAAGGGAAAGTTACAGAGCCGGACGGACGGACGGACGGACGGTGCGATCTTAATATGCCCACCTTCGTGGGCATAAAAAGCCTCCGACGAACGCTAACGCAAAATTTCCTTTAAATCTCAAACTGGTTTCAAAGCATGGGTTATTAAGCGGTTCGCGCCTGCGCACTGAATCGTTAAGTCTTTCGAGCAAAACGCTTAGAAAATTATAATTATTTTTTGCTATACTAAACATTTAATTGAGCAGCAATGCTTCACCCGATTAGTACCGAACTACTGGTTTATAAAGCAAAAATAAGCAATTACTAAAACCAAAACAAAAAATTATGGCACAAGGTTCTAAATGCCGACAATGATTTTATTTTAAATATATGTCATGTACGACTATATCCTTGATTATAAAGAAACAGATTATAACGAAAGCAGGGCTTATAGTGTTTTTCCCCGATATTAGCATCAATAGCCTTGCCATGTATATTGTAGACGAACTGGTCTTCCGTACCTTGTATACGTGTGCATCCTGTTTATAGGACACAGTTAACCAACTGTCAGTGAACTTTAAGTAAGGCGTTATCACTGGTGTCTTGAAGGGAGGCCCTTATGCAGATTCCACATATTAATACCTCAACAATCAAGCTATGGAGGCATAAGCTATACTTAAGAAGTTTATATCTTTATTTGTGTCTCGTCCATATACATTCTAAAAGTTACATGCAACACATAAAACAAGTATATGGCCATTCTATACAGAATTACAAGAGACTATTTGACAAATACACAGAACACATTAATACAAAATAAAATACTGAATTGTTATAAAATATGTGACTGATACTGACTGGTAAAAACAACAACAACTGTACTTACAAATTAAACACTAATATACCACACAAACAATTTTCGTCCATCAATGAGCATAATATTTGCTTTAAAAGCCCATAGAAAAAAGTGAAACAACCGACTTAATACTGACAAAAGCTCCCAGAAACACTAAAACAAGCAGGTGAAATTGGATTTACCGACCATTATATAGAAGGTTCATCCAATAACAAGGAGCCAATATCATTTGTGTGACCTATTAGAATATCACAAAGTACAGTAAGTAAACATCTACATACTTAAAAGTATATACATGAACGCAATGACTATTTACACAGATAAAACTGTCTTCTCTTTAAAATCAAATTACAGGTTTTGGCAGCAAGTCGTAGCAATGCAGAATTACAGAGTATAAATTTCAACTTTTCAGTATTACCCATAGTTAGAAATAAGTTATCAGTTTCAACGGCCTTAGCAAACAATGTAACACGGTAATCATCATATGCTCTACACTCAAGGATAACATGACACTCGTTTTCTACAGTATCACAAAAAGGGCATTTTCTAGCTTCAACCGGTAAGTTTTCATATCTGCCCAGTTTCAATTCGTAGAGGAGCTACACCACATCTAAATTTACTCAGTGCCGACCTATGCTGCATCGGCATGATTATTTTACAATACTTTTCTGTACCAAATTCAGTTTTCAACAAACAGTATGTACGCAATTTGTTGCGCCCTCGACCTGATGTACCAACTGTACTATTAATCTGAGCCAACCAGCCCTGCGTAAGCTGGTGCAGCAACAACTCCTCTACTTTACTTAAAATAGCATGTTTAGGTATAACGGTTTCAATACTGCAATAAATATCCAGGTTCAGAGAATACTTTCTGCTTAACCAAATAAAACTAGTTACGACATGAGTTACTCCCCTTTGCACCAGCCCAGAGTGCAATGCGTTTATTGAGCCGTGACAAGGTTGGCGCGACCAGTAGGTGCATATATATTTTCACTGTCGGACTTCTAATGGCAACCACCCCATTTCCCCAATAACTGCAGCATTGGTATTATATTTACCCACACCAAGGAAAAACCGCATGGCTCTGTTAAATACAGCATTTATACAGGAAAAGGACTTATTACCATATATAGCTATCCCATAATTAAAAACAGGCCACACAACAGAATCAAAAAGCTTAGTGTAGACATCAAAGGGACCCCCCCCCCCAATTACCTTGCACTTGGCAATAACCAGGCCCAATGCCCGGCTTGCACTCTGAGCTACTGCCTTGGCAGTAATATTCCAGTTTAAGAACTCATGCAAAACTAAACCAAGGTATGTGTAAAATGTACAGATCTATATGGAATGTGACATATTCACTAACGTACATCAATCTTGGTAAACAATATCAATATCATTCTGGGTTTGCAAACCCTGTTCTAAGTTATCGATAGCATAATTTATATTTGACAAAGTATTGGTATCAGACATAAACGAACTATCAATGTTACAAAGATCAAATTTATCAAAAGAAAAGGTACCATCATTCTCATGTGTTTCATGTATAATAAAATTATGTTCAACGTCAATGTTCCAAGACAAAACAGAATGATCAGGCACCGAAGAAGGCACAAAACTATGTGAAAGTGCAACTGTATTAATAACATCACATGTTCTATAAACATTAAACTTTGTAAATCTGTGTAAACTTTCATGACTAACTCTACAATAATCTACTACAGCAGATCCTTTCATAGAGACGGAGGTTAAATCATTACTTTCAAAATTTCTACCATTTAACATGCACATATTTGTGATTAGGAATTGATTAGGAATTCAATTAAAAGTTCCCTATAAAAAATTGTCTTAAAATCAACAATGTCCCTTTCCTGGACATGATCAACTCCAGAAATGTAATCGTCCAAATTTCCACATCTACTATTTAAGTCTCCACACACAAAAAGGAGACCATCATTTTGATATGAATAAATATCTTTTAACAAATTATCAAAGAAACTGTTAACATCAAAATATCTTGATGAATTTTCAGGAGGTAAATAGCACACACAGGGTAAAATGACATAATTATTATCTAATTTATCAACCAATTTAAGCCAAAGTATGCCTTCAATGTTATTACTTAAAACATTTATATGGAAGCAATTACATAAATTATTTTTGACAAAAAAAGCCAACTCCTCCGGAACCCGTCCTACCCGGTGGATGCCTCTTCGATTGTGGCCAAACCACTGGTAACCATCAAGGTGAATTGTGTCGTATTCTAAAAGATGAGTCTCAGCAATGGCTAAAATGTCAAAGTCAAGGTATTGAGCACATGATGATCTTAAAATAGAGTTATCAGTATTACTATTTACACTCTACCCCCTAATGTTCCAAAACCCCACTGATGATAACTAACGCCTGTTAAAAGATCTACCCCCCCCCCCCCCCCTGTAATTATCTCCACGACCTCGCACCCCAAAACGACTGCCACTTCCTCTGGAACGATCACCGGAACCACTATGCCCAGAATTCTGTGAACGCTCTCTTCCATTGTGGCTCACATCAGAACTCCCATCCCTGCTGCCGTAGGAGCCACCAGCGCTACGCCAACCTCTGTCCTGTGAGGAACTCTGCTGAGTACTGCCTGATTGACTGAACGGACGGTTACTCTCACAAACAACTCGCGACCCTTTAATGCACAGATTATTGTCTTTCATAGCATTTATCACTGTTCGAAAGTTGCTCATCATTTTCCTTACTGCTAGTGGTTGATCATTAGCCAGATAGACATCCCGATACAAAACACTGTCTTTCAGGATATTATTGTCCTTCATTACCCGACTTTTCTCCTCCATATTCTTGAAAGATGCTATAACCACTCCTGGTTTAGTAACATGTGGGGATTTCTTTCGTTCTGCCTTAGCCACTGATACACGCCGAATTTTTAGGCCATTAAATTGTTAACTTTTGTAACTGTGCTTTCACTGCCATTTTCAGAAAGGTTTCTAATCACCACATTCAATGCCACATCGGACTGGCTATTCCCACTCACACGCACTTCAGACAGGGATTCTACCTTGGCTTGCAGTTCATTCATATCTGCATTAATATCTGCTCTCAAAGTTTCTCTGAAATCAACCAGCTGTTCATCAACTGAATTTCTTATACGGTTTAACTCAACACTGACACGTTTGTCTAACAGCTGCGCTACTTTATTAGCTACACGTTGCTCAAGGGAGGCTTCGAACTTGTCCATTCGGTCAGAGAATGCTTTAAACATAAACTGCAGGTCGCCAGATAGTTTTGATATTTGTTCAGTTACACTGGGATTAGAATCTGCTTGAACTTCTGCCTCAATAACAATATGATCAGTACCATTGCCCTTGTCCAGACTGTACATCTTGCGCCGATCATTTACAACTTTTGGCTTTTTGATAGACTCGCTTTCAGATGCAGTAGGATCAGGCAAATGACGTATACGATTAGAAGCTTCCAAAACTGGGGCTTCAACTGGTGGTTCAACCCATGCGCTAGCTGGGAAGACATTGTCGAAGCTACATATTCTTCTGCCTCATCCTGACTATTTATATGACTAATATCAATTCCGGACGCCATATCCAAATAGAGACAGTGAAGTTAAATTACAGACCGGCCCAGACAGAATAAATTCACAACAGTCAAATCAAATACACGAACTGGCAAGTATTACACTGAATTTCACATAAAACACTGGACAAACGCTGAACGACAAGAACCACAAAATCACTTCTATGTCACGAATTATACACTTATTTAGCGAATACACACTTTATTGTCAATATATTTCCTGTAGTTTATCACTCTGCCAGTTTGCATCAAATTCTGCAAGGTAGAAATGCCAAATTTAATAAATTTTCTCTTCCAGAAATGAACGAATGTACTATTCGGCTCTAATGCCGAAATCGAGTTGCACCTCCATATATGGAGGTGCACCTATATATAATTAAATTGTGCACCACGGTGCTGGTGGTAGCTGGAATGATCTTTAATCTGTCCCATTATGTTCTTGTACATACATGTATGGAAAATTGGAATGCACTTACTCTGTTGATTGTCGAGATTTTTTTTTTCTAAAAAAGGTAAATAAAAAAATTGTTCACCATTTAATCAGTTGTAGCAATAGCGGTACTCATTTAAACGTTCGCTGGGACGCTGAAGACAGGCGATGCAAATTGTCGGCGAATGACCCGAGTTTTCTACATTCCATAGTTTACACAAATGATAACGTGGAAAGAACTCGAACATCACGTTTTATCCCCACAAAACGTCGTCAAGCGTTCACTATACTTCGTGGCGACAGTAGTGAGTTAAAGTTTTCGGCTGCACTGATGCTGCTTCCGAGAAGGTAGTGATACTTTGATGATTCATCATGGGTTGTTGATCGATACCCGTTACGTCACCAAAGATGCAACGTTGTCGCACAATACCCGATTGTGCAGTACCCAATGACGTCATTGTTTGGTCATTTTCTCATTAATCTCTGTAATAGACAATTATATTTACTACTGACCCCCTCGTCGCTATATGTAACAGCTAGTTAAATGTGGCGTCTGACTCTGACGTCGGACCTTAAAGTCTAACCCTGACGTCTGACCCTGACGTCTAACCCTAACTTCCGACCCTGACGTCTGACCCCGACGTCCGACCCTGACGTCTGACTCTGACGTCTGACCCTGACTTCCGACCCTGACGTCCGACCCTGACGTCTGACCCTGACTCTGACGTCCGACCCTGACGTCTGACTCTGACGTCTGACCCTGACTTCCGACCTGACGTCCGACCCTGACGTCTGACCCTGACGTCCGACCCTGACGTCTGACTCTGACGTCTGACCCTGACTTCCGACCCTGACGTCCGACCCTGACGTCTGACCTTGACGTCCGACCCTGACGTCTGACCCTGACGTCTGACCCTGACGTCTGACTCGGACGTCCGACCCTGACGTCAGACTATCATGGCACCTTTCCAAACTATTTTTATGATATTCTTATGATGAGAAAAAATGAATGGTATTGAAATGTTGCATGGCGGGTCTTCGAAAAAACAACTGGTTGGTGATATAAGACGACCATGACGGGCCTCCGAGATAAGGACTCGCTGGTGATATAAGACGACCATGACGGGCCTCTGAGATAAGGATTCGCTGGTGATATAAGACGACCATGACGGGCCTCCGAAATAAGGACTGGCTGTTGATATAAGACGAAAGTTTCTACGCATCAGCCCCTATTCCACACCACTGATTCACACAGTAAGTACGATTTACGCAGTCACCTTAAAAAAACAAAAACTGTGTTATTTTATTCTGTTGTTGTAAAATGTTTCGAACATGACGTTGTGAGTAGTCGTCTACAATATATTTCGCGTTCTTTGTCTGACGTGTGATTACGAGTTTGCATTTTTGTGAGGGTAAATGACAATCGAAGATTTTTTTCTGTTCGTGAATTGGATATAGAACAATTCTGACGAATGCACAAAAAATAGTTTCATGGAGTATAAGTCAGTTTATTTCTACACCAAGGATATTGGTCAAACTAGTGTTAGCACTGAATATGCTGTTCATTAATTTTACCTGACGAATGCACCGAAAACCCCCAATTAAGTAAGAAAAAAGAGCGAGCTACCTCGGCCTGCGGGTGAGGTACTCTGTAGATCTCCGAGTTGAACCCTTACATACACTTAGAGCATATTGTTGTTGGTTTCTTTTCAATCAAAAGCCAGTTCAACCGAAACACTGTTACATATTTGAATTTGCTAAAGTGACTCTCTGATAACAAGATTGTAACCGTGTATTTAAAAGCTAAAAACTCAAAATATTAAATGATTGGTGAGTGCTAAAAGATTTACTATGATCTACCATCCTCTCATAAGGTAGAATACCGTGATTTCTGCACCTTTCTTTTTAACTAAACTGGGTATCCTTCATGATTACCATTGTTTTTGACATGTATTAATCCTTTTTGGTATATTCAAACAACTGAAATAGTTGTTGATTTTGAAGTAAGAGTGCATCTTTAATGTTGACTGCTACGTTTTCAGCACCATGCGAGCCTTTGTCTTCCTGTCCGCTGTGTTGGCCGTCACGTACGCCGCACCAAGGTAGATACTGTAGCTATATTGGTAGATATATAATTATGCATTATAACAATTACCAAGATTCACATCTGGATGTTAGGACCAGAAACGAGATTTCAAATGTATACTCGAGTTGTAAGCCCATTATTATGATCTAATATTCACTGCCTGGACAGCATATTGTATCGTCAATATTAACCATGTATAAGTTAGCGTTCAAATTTTGAATGTTATTGAATATATCACAAAAAAGCGATATATCAACGATAACACATTTACCGTTTGAACTATTCTGTTACGCACGTAATCATATAAACCGGATACACACGTGATCATGTAGACCGGATACACACGTGATCATGTAGACCGGATACACACGTAATCACGTAGACCGGATACACACGTGATCATGTAGACCGGGTATACACGTGAGCATGTAGACCGGATACACTCGTAATCAAGTGGACCGGATACACACGCGATCATGTAGGAATGACGTCACCATTACGTCATATGTACTTCCGTTGTGTGGAAAATTCTCAATAATAAAAAAATGTTCTTATGATTGATAGACATGTTTTCACATGCTCAATACACTGTAAATCAATTATTCCTCAAACTTTTAAACCTTAAGTATCTATTCTTGCTTAATTTATCATTGAGAGTAGAGATTAAAGCATAAACTGCTGCCCTATAGTTGAAAGGTCATTTTGGACCGTGCAATTTTTAGAGTTTGTTTTTCAAGTGGAGTGATCTTTCTTAGGAATAACTTGACCCCCCTTTTTTATTGACTTAAAGGGTAATTTAAAGCTTGTACTTTAAGAATATATGTGGTTATCATAGCCTGCATTCGCTCGAAATGCCTTTAAATGTTGTCTAAAAATTATAATTTTACACTGAATTATATAGGGAATAACAATGGTTGTGTGTAACCTGTAGACCGGATACACACGTGATCATGTAAACCGGATACACACGTAAGCATGTAGACCAGATACACACGTGATCATGTAGACCGGATACAAACGTGATCATGTAGACCGGATACGCACGTGATCATCATTTATCCGGTTGCTCCCATGCCTCGCACACCCCATTACATTGAATACAATACTGTTCTGGCTCCTCCGTCAATATGACTGTCAGTTCACGGATTCTCAAATAAGCCCTCATAATCTTGATATTAGGTTAGATAACAAGTCATACAAACATTTTATAAACGCACTTCGTCCCTCTAACTGGGAAATGCCTTTGACTCTGGTTTCTATACAGCTTCTTATAGAGCTGGAGCCACTGTTTCGCATCCGTGCAGTTGCTTTCATACCACAGTCAGCAGTCACGGTACTGTACGGATGGTACTAGAACGGGTACAATCTTGACCCACAGGTGCGTGTGTGTGTGGGGGGGAGGGGGCACCAGTCTGGCTGGTTATTGAAATAATACGTATTTCTTTGCATCCCAGTTTGCTCCAACCTAACAACATTTCATTTTTTTAGGGTTACGATGGTAGGAGGCGCCAACTAGATACCTCACAATATAACGTTTATGATATTGTTGTTGCTGGTGATTTTCGTAAACTCTCTCCCACCCCCTCCTCCTCCTCTCACTCCTCTCACTCTCCACCTCTGTATACAACTTTTTTTTCATTTTGTTTCAGCAAAAGTGCACAGCAGACCAGGTTTTTGCTAAATGACTGCAAGCCATTCGACGCAGTGTGTAATTTGCGTAAGTAAATTCTAATTCAATAACATAATCTCAGGTCGGGGATCGAATCCTTTTGCCTCGGTGAGAAGGACTAACCACTTCGCAAACCGGACAACCTTGCTTAGTTCAAACTTTTTTTTCCAAAGATTGTGAGGAAAATTATGATAACTTATACTAAGCGTTGTATTCTAAGTCACTGGTCCGGCTTGGTGACCACAAACCAAACTGACATGCGCCTAGGCTGGGAATCGAACTCGGGTCTCCCGGGACAACGTTGATTGTAGATGCCATTAAGGAAAGTATGGTTTGGCCAAATCGTTGTAAAATGTTCAAAGTTTAAACAAAAACAAAAGCGCTTATTACGTTGAATGATCTTTAGTAATTGCAGATTTATAAAGCCGTTTTCTAGTCGTTTTCACAAAATTGCGCTGGATCTCGATCTTGTTCATTCCTTGAATAAAACGCAGAAGTATTGAAGTGTGTGTGTTACAGAACATGTTTTCAACTTGACGCAACTGAAAGCTGAGCTACAGGTAGCCCTGGACGTCATTGGGAGCGATCCAACGGAGCAGGCGTGTGAACAGGAATTGCACAAGATCGCTGGAAATGCGTTGCTAGACTATGGCGTACCACTGGCCTGCCACTCGTAAGAAACATGGGAGGGTTCCCGTTACCCCAATCAGCTCGTGAAACCTGTCCTACCCCGTCCAGTACATACATTAACATTGGAGATTTCCCATTACCCCACTCAACTCATGGAACCTGTCTAACCTCGAACAAGACATTTACATGGGAGAGTTCCAATTGCCCCACTCAGCACGTGTACCCTGTCTAATCCCGTCCAAGACATTTACATTGAAGATTCCCCATCACCTCATTCAGCTCGTGTAAATTTTCCACCCCTTCCAAGAAATAAACGTTGGCGAGTTCCCTTTTACTCAATCAGCTCGTGTAACACGTCGAAAACATTTACATGGGAGAGTTCCCATTACCCGACTCAGATAGTGTAACCTGTCTAACCCCGTCCAATACATTTACATGGGAGACCTCACATTACCCGATTCAGATAGTGTAACCTTTAAACCCGTCCAAGAAATTAACATTGACGAGAAACCATAACCTCACCCAGCTCGAGAAGCCTGGCTTACCCCGTCCAAGACAAGTACATGAGAGGATCCCCATTACCCCACTCAGCTTGTGTAACCTGTCTAACCACGTCCAAGACATTTACATGGGAGAGTACCCATTACTCAACTTTAGCTCTTTTAAACTGTTTAACCCCAATCGATACAGCTGCTTATTTGTCATGACCCAGTATGAATTATCTCACTCATATATACATCTGCTCATCTGCCATTATCCAGCATGGTGTTTCTCTACCGTCCTTACCTCTGCTCATCTGGCATAACCCAGTATGGAGTATACCCCTGTCCAAGACAATAACATGGGACAGTTCCCTTTACCCAAC
Organism: Mya arenaria; assembly: GCF_026914265.1. Lineage (NCBI taxonomy): Eukaryota > Metazoa > Mollusca > Bivalvia > Myida > Myidae > Mya > Mya arenaria. The sequence goes on from NC_069122.1 coordinate 62,802,420, forward strand.
TCAGCTCGTGTATCCTGTCTCATCCCGTCCAAGACAATACTATTTTAGAGTTCCCGTTTCCACATTCTGGCTTGTAAACTGTCTAACCCCGTCCAAGACATATACATTGGAGAGTTCCCATAACCCCACTCAGCTCTTGTAACCTGTCTAACCCCGACCAAGACATTAACATGGGCGAGTACCCTTCACCCTACTAAGCTGCTGCTCATCAGACATTACCCAGTAAGAAGTCTCTCTCCCGTCTTTTACCTCTGATCGTCTGTCATTACCAAGTATGCTGCTCTCTCCCGTCTTTACCTCTGATCATCTGTCATTACCCAGTATGGAGTCTCTCTCCAGTCTTTGCCTCTGCTCATCTACATTTACCGAGTATGTGGTATCACTCCCGTCTTTACTTCTTCTCATCTGTCATTATCCAGTATGGAGTCTCTCTCCAGTCTTTACCTCTGCTCGTCTACCATTACCCAGTATGGAATTCCTCTCCCGTCTTTACCTCTGATCGTCTGTCATTACCAAGTTTGGAGTCACTCTTCCGACTTGGCCTCTGATCATCTCTCATTACCCAGTATGGAGTCTCTCTGTTTCGTCTTTACCTCTGCTCGTCTACCATTACCCAGTATGAATTCTCTCTCCCGTCTTTACCTCTGATCGTCTGTCATTAGCCAGTATGGAGTCTCTTTTTCGTTTTTGCCTCTGATCATCTCTCATTACCCAGTATGGATTCTCTCTCTTTCGTCTTTACCTCTGCTCGTCTACCATTACCCAGTATGGATTCTCTCTCCCGTCTTTACCTCTGATCGTCTGTCATTATCCAGTATGGAGTCTCTTTTCCGTTTTTACCTGTGATCATCTCTCATTACCCAGTATGGAGTCTCTCTTCCGGCTTTACCTCTTATCACCTCTCATTGCCCATTATGGAGTCTCTCTCCCGTATTTACCTCTGATCGTCTGTCATTACCAAGTACGGAGTCTATCTCCCGTCTTTTCCTTTGATCGTCTGTCAATACCAAGTATGGAGTCACTCTCCCGTCTTTTCCTCTGCTTATCTACCATTACCCAGAATGGAGTCTCTCTCCCGTCTTTACCTCTGCTCATCTATCATTATCCAGTATGGAGTATCTCTCCCGTCTTTACCTCTTCTCATCTGTCATTATCCAGCATGGAGTCTGTCTCCCGTCTTTACATCTGCTCATCTACCACTACCCAGTTTGGAGTCTCTCTCCCGTCTTTACCTCTGAACGTCTTTCATTACCAAGTATGTAGACTCCCTCCCGTCTTTACCTCTGCTCATCTACCATTATCCAGCATGGAGTCTCACTCCCGTCTTTACCTCTTCTCATCTGTCATTATCCAGCATGGAGTCTGTTTCCCGTCTTTACCTCTTCTCATCTGTCATTATCCAGCATGGAGTCTCACTCCCGTCTTTACCTCTTCTCATCTGCCATTATCCAGCATGGAGTCTGTATCCCGTCTTTACCTGTTCTCATCTGTTATTATCCAGCATGGAGTCTCTCTCCCGTCTTTACATCTGTGCATTTGACATTTATAAATATGGAGTCTCTCTTCCGTCATTACATATGTGCATTTGCCATTACCCAGTATGGAGTCGTTCTCCTTCTAAGAAAGGTCACTCAATTTGAAGTTTTGTTTCGAAGCAATTTCTAGTTCTATTAAAACATTTTTAATTTCGGAGACATATAAAAAAACATTCTCTTTGAATGCAGGTATGCGACTTAACATAATGTTGAACAGATATAAAGTATGTGCATCACTCAGACTTAAACTAAATATCAATCTGAAGTAGCATTGTAGAGGCGCTACATTGTTCTATTTTTAGTTTCCAGACGCTGATAAGCCATTTGCATCTGACGCCCGACACCACAGCCGCACCTGCCCGCCGCTTCCTTCTTGACCTACATGTTGTCATTGATGCGATCGGTAACACTTTATGAACCAATTTACCGTCGGATACTCCCTTTGTGTGCAGTTTGCCTGGGAAATTCTCGTAATCATGACTAATTTATGAGGCAGTTTTATTGGTTCCGCAAAGTACCAGATGCTATACGGTTGAGAAATACTTTATCAATTGTCGGAGTTGGCCCGGGTCCGTCGTCTTAATACAATAATTTTTAGACTTTTATAACCGTATCTCGGAAATCGCATCGGCAGATCGACATAACATTTTTAACTTTTGGCAAATTAATGCGCGCACGGGCGTATCAACTACAGCGCAGTTAGAACTGCGTTGGTCAACAACCTAATTTACATTAACAGTTACGTCGAAAATACCTAGTAAGCAATCTGCTTCAATTGTTATGGACTGCGTTCTGCATATCAATTAGCTAGCTAAAAGTAGCGCTGTTAGGTGTTTTCTATCTTTGTTATGCGGTTAATATAGTTCGAATAAGCTGCGTTTTGCGTAATTTTACGCGATTAAAATTGTACAAAAAGCAATTATTTCAATATCAGCGAGTTACAGAACGCAATATAAAAAGCAGAATCTGCAAATAGTTTCTAAATGAACGCGTACTGAATCAAATATACATGTAAGACCGAGGACCGATAATATCTACATGTATTTTATAGTTAAGAATTGAATCTGGGTCATCGCATTCAGACAGGTTTTTAAACTCTTAGAACTTGTTAAAACCCGGAAATAATATGGATCGTATTATGATGCAATTAAATGCTATTTAGGCGTGAGATATCAAACCATAATGTTTTAAATGAAATTATAATACTTCATTTTATCCTATCATCAGTTTTGTTTTGGTTATTGAAGTTTATTCATAAGAATATTTTCTATGTTTTAAATTGCTTAAATCGCTCTTACTTGACATTTTTATTGAGATTGATAGTTTTTCCTTGTGTTTGTAAAATGAGTGTCGCATAAGACCATTCTCTTGTGTAAGTACATACTAACAACCTTTAACCAGTACTAAATTCATATTATACACTTTTATCATTCAAATCAAATCGCGTAAAGCATTGACAGGCTATCGACCTGCTACAATTTGTGTCATAGTCATGTAATGTCAAATGAAACAGAAAGTGTGTGAATATTCCTCAGTTTGTCTCATTAATTTCAGACCAAAGTTTTGAGCATGTAGTATAATGCATATGCATATTTAAAAACCACTGATATAAATGAGTAATCTGTTCATTCTGTGACATAGGTTGAGGGCATTATTAAGATACATGTACATCAAACATACAGGGAATAAATAGTATTTGGGTGATTCGATCCAGAGGTATTTGTCGTTGTAGAAGGAAGCCTTAAACATAAACCTAATTAATATGTCCAATGCATTTTGTTGGGGATGCATTTGGTTAGACCGGCATATCATGGAAGTGAATTTAATATGCCTAAGTCAAGTTCAAATTGTAGAGTAGATTTTACTAAAATTCCTAAACGCTTTATCCGTGACAGTGCATTGGTTTTGAAACCAAAACTCCAGATAAGGTTTTATATGATATTGAGAATTACTCCATACTTTATACGTATATATTTGGCGTATTACACATTTCAAGTGACTTATACTACATGATCTAATTGAGAATCAACATAAAACTTTACAAGTGTTCCAAAGGAAATTATGAGCGAGCATATACTATATTTTTATGTTAATAATTATGTTTTACAATTACATAACTATACTCACAAAACGTTGCGGGCCGAAAGCCATTCAACGCTTTAAGCGCTTTGATTGGCAATATTAAAAAAAAACACACGACACTGAAGTTGTGAACCATGTGAGAAACCCTTTAAGTCACGTGTTTCCTCACCCTGATTTTAACTGGACAAATTTTTCAAATGTTTCATTTGAAAACGTACATTCAAAATGACGGTACGACAATATTTCGTTTACAATCTTTCTAGGCACGGCGAGGGTAAACACAGAGTAAACACTTCTATCCTTTTCAACAATTTCAGCCCGTGCATTGGGAGTGAACGTGGATCACCTTCATGAAATCGTGCAGCAGCTGGTAAATGTGCTCGGTAGCGACCCTACAGAGCAGTTATGTGAACAGGAAATGCATGCCCTCTTTAGCGGAGCGCTTATCGACCACGGCGTCCCACTCTTCTGCGGATCGTACGTATCTACTCTCCATCGTGTTTAATACAGTTAGCCAACTGTGCCATAGGTAGAAGCATTCACCAAAGATGGTGCATTATTAAATATATCACCTTTATTTAAGCTGTACAGTCATTTATGGGCTGAATATAAAGTGAGCTACTGTGACGGCCCGTAAGTGAGCTACTGTGACGGCCTGTAAGTGAGCTACTGTGACGGCCTGTAAGTGAGCTACTGTAACGGCCTGTAAGTGAGCTACTATAAACAGGTCGTAAGTGAGCTACTGTGACCGCCTGTAAGTAAGCTACTGTGACGGCCTGTAAGTAAGCTACTGTGAAGGCCCGTAAGTAAGCTACTGTGACGGCCTGTAAGTGAGCAATGTGACGGCCCGTAAACTTGAAACTTGAAACTTGTTTATTTGATTAAACGCCTATTTTTACATAAAATACTCAATGGCGTTGTACAATACAATGATAAAATATTTTAAATAATTTAAAGATATAATACTATCTAGACATCAAACATACTTAATTTGAAATAAACAAAAATATAAATAAATAATTAAGCTAAATACATAGTTAAAGCAAATAAAACACATGACATGAAGTAAGATAAATTAAAATATCTAAAAATAAAATGAATATACAACATAAAATAAACAATCATTGCATGCTAATTTATCACAGTTAGTTTTCCACTGTTCATTGTTCAGTCACTGTTTTTAAAACAACATGTCAAATTTTCGAAAGTAATGTGTCTTCAAGTTCTTCTTAAACACTTCTAACGATTTCGATGTTCGTATATCAGATGGCAAATCGTTCCACAGGGCTGGGCCAATGGTACTAAAACTGCGATCAGAGAATGTTTTATGTTTGTTTGTTGGTACGACGTAACACCCCACACTGGATAGCGAAGAACGAAGATTGCGTGGTGGTTGCTTTACTGTCAACAGATCTACTAGGTATGCCGGTGCCTTTCCGACCGAGCAATTGTACATGATGGTTAAAATTTTAAAGTTTATCCTAGCTTTCACTGGTAACCAGTGTAATTCAAACAAAGATTGTTTGGAGCTTTCATATTTGCCTCGAGAAAGCACAAGTTTTGCACACATGTTTTGAATTCTTTGCATTTTCTGAATATCACAGGCAGCAATGCCATACAAGATGGAATTACAGTAGTCAATGTGTGACATTACCAGTGAAAGAACAAGAATCTCCGTTGCCTCTTTGGTCAAATATTTTCGAATGTTTTTAATTCTCATGTAGTTTAGCATGGCTGTTCGGCATTTTCGTTTTACATGCTCCTTAAAGTTTAAAGTTTCATCGAGAAAGGCACCTAAGTAACGTATACAGTGTCCAGCTTCGATACTGTCACCAACAATATTGATGTTTTTGTTTGACATTTTGCAAGTTGCTGCCTACTCCCGAACATGATGAACTCAGTTTTTGCTGTATTCATTTTTAGTTTATTTTCATTCATCCAATCATTGATTATTACAGCACACTGTTCAATGTCTTGAATAGCACTTTGTTCTGCAGAAGGTATGTTTGGCCGAAAACGTTTATTGGCAATATGGTCGTCGGCGAAACCGTACACTGTGATGGTCGGGGGTATCACATCAAACAGGGTACCTGCATAAGTGAGATACAACCATGGGCCTAGACAGCTTCCTTGGGGCACACTACATTTTAGTTCTCGAGGTGTTGAATACGTCGAATTGACATTAACACTACAATTACGAGGGTGTAAGTACGAGTCAACCCATGCAATAGCCGTAGAGGAGAGGCCATATTGCTTGTTTAACACATCTACAAGAATAGTATGGTCGACTGTGTCGAAAGCTGCGCTTAGATCTATGGCTATTAATGCTGTTACCTCTTGTAGCTCCAACCCACCCAGAATGTCATCAACTAGACGCAAGAGAGCAGACTCACATGAGTGATAACGTCTATAGGCACTTTGGTTTTTGGGGAGTAGATTATTTTCATCTACATGTTTATTTAATTTCAGAAGCACTGCCTTTTCAATCACTTTAGAAAGGAATGAAAGATTGCTGACCGGTCGGTAATTTGAGAATGTAAGTTCAAGGCCAATCTTTTTAATCAAAGGTCGAACAATGGCTTTTTTCCATTTACTAGGGAAGACACCTTGCATAAGGGATACATTGACCAATTTGGTAATGAATGGCAAAAGTTCACCTAAAAACTGTTTCAGAAGCTTAGTTGGTAGAATATCTAGTTCACATGATTTAGATTGCATGTTTCCTATGATTTGTTTAACTTCATTCTCTGTCAGTTCATCAAAATTGTCAAAAGATGGTATATCCTTCACTTGGGGTTCAAACTGATCAAATGTTTGTAGTGACTCTCGGATTTTGCTTATTTTGTCCATGAAAAAATCGGCGAATTTCTCAGCTGTGGTGTTGTCGTTTTCTCCATTCGGCATTGGGTTATCAGCACTTGTTCTAGTGATGTCAGCAACACATTTATATAACTTTTTTGAGTTTCCTTTGAGATCAAGTACTGTCTGACTAAGTGTCCTTCTTTTCTCCTCTTTCAGTTCGAAATGATACTTGTTTCTTGCTTGTTTAAACAACTGATAGTGCTCAGGGGTCTTATACTTCATCCATAATCGTTCACATTTACGAGATTTTCGTTTGAATTGCAGGATATCCTCGTTAAACCACGGCTTTGGAGCACGACGTACACGAGTTATCTCTTTCACAGGTGCATGTGTATCTAAAATTTTCTGAACTTGATCTTCGAACTCTTCAACTATACCATCTACATTGTTTTCCGTGAGAGATATTTCGTTCAGATCATTCGCAAACTTTGATTTGTCAATTGCTTTAAAATTTCGGAATGATACCGATTCACTTTTAATGTTTTCCTTTTTCACATTAGTAATGACTTTGATGACACAGTGATCAGAAATATAAGGGACCTGTTCACATGACAGTACATTGATGCCATTCGTGACCTCAGATATGACAAGATCAAGTACATTTCCTTCAATTTGGGTAGGGAATGTGACATGTTGTTCTACCCAAGTGAATACAAAGAGTTATTGAAGTCTGTAGATGCACTGGTACCGTCATCCAGGTGTAGATTAAAATCTCCAAGAATCAGGTTCGAATATGAGGGCAGTATTTCTTCCAAGAATTGGAGGAATTCCGAGACAAACTGTAATTCAGTGCCCAAAGATGGTGGTCTATACAATCCCAGGATTGTCATTGAAATGTTTTTGAATATTATTTTCCAAAGGCCATGCTCGAAAGTTTTTCTAGGTATGGTCGGTACTCTGCTGACAGTAACCCCGTTCCTATGGACTAGAGCTACACCACCACCGATTCTGTTCTGGCGATTTACTGTATTTAGTTTGTAGCCGTTTTGATTTAAGTCAGAGATGTCAACTTGATTGTGTTTTTCATCTGAAAACCAGGTTTCGGTTAAAATTGCGAAGTCAATTTTTTCCTCTCTTAAATATTGGCCTATAATGACATCTTTATGCACTGCGGAATGGCAATTTAAAGTTATACATGATATTTTTTCATTGTATTTATTAAGTGTATTCGTCTTCTTTGGATAGACAAGATTGTTGATATTTACACCAGTTTGCTTCTTACTCCTAGGGCGACCAGCTTTTTTCCTTCTATAGTTCAATATCCCCAGGCTTTTTAATCTAGTCAGAACACACTGATAAGGTATAATCCATTGTCTAGGCACTGTGGACAATCTCACCAATTGATCAACACTATACTTCCTAACGGTAAATGTGTGATTTGGATAATCCCTCATGATCACTGAGATGGAGTTCACACAATTCAGGTCACTATAAATCCAATATATTCCTATGTTATGAATAATAAATAAATTGGTTCAAAAACACAAATGCACTAATAAATCCAACAATTGAATTCATATGCATGATCAGCATGTATTCATAAGTGTATTCATAAGTGAGCTTTTCTGTGACGGCCCGTAAGTGAGCTACTGTGACAGCCTGTAAGTGAGCAACTGTGACGGCCTGTAAGTGAGCTTCTCTGTGACGGCCTGTAAGTGAGCTACTGTGACGGCCTGTAAGTGAGCTTCTCTGTGACGGCCTGTAAGTGAGCTACTGTGACGGCCTGTATGCGAGCTACTGTGACGAACTGTAAGTGAGCTACTGTGACGGCCCGTAAGTGAGCTACTGTGACGGCCTGTAAGTGAGCTACTGTGACGGCCTGTAAGTGAGCTACTGTGACGGCCTGTAAGTGAGCTTCTCTGTGACGGCCTGTAAGTGAGCTACTGTGACGGCCTGTAAGTGAGCTACTGTAACGGCCTGTAAGTGAGCTTCTCAGTGACGGCCTGTAAGTGAGCTACTGTGACTGCCTGTAAGTGAGCTACTGTGACGGCCTGTAAGTGAGCTACTGTGACGGCCTGTAAGTGAGCTACTGTGACGGCCTGTAAGTGAGGTTGTCTGTGACGGCCTGTAAGTGAGCTACTGTGACGGCCTGTAAGTGAGCTACTGTGACGGCCTGTAAGTGAGCTACTGTGACGGCCTGTATATGAGCTACTGTGACGGCCTGTAAGTGAGCTACTATAATGGGTCGTAAGTGAGCTACTGTGAATAAGCTACTGTGACGGCCTGTAAGTAAGCTAATGTGATGGCCTGTAAGTGAGCTACTGTGACGGTCTGTAAGTGAGCTACTGTGACGGCCTGTATGTGAGCTACTGTGACGGCCTGTAAGTGAGCTACTATAAAGGGTCGTAAGTGAGCTACTATGACGGCCTGTAAGTAAGCTACTGTGACGGCCTGTAAGTAAGCTAATGTGATGGCCTGTAAGTGAGCTACTGTGATGGCCTGTAAGTAAGCTACTGTGACGGCCTGTAAGTGAGCTACTGTGACGGCCTTTAAGTGAGCTACTGTGACGAACTGTAAGTGAGCTACTGTGACGGCCCGTAAGTGAGCTTCTTTGTGACGGCCTGTAAGTGAGCTACTGAGACGGCCTGTAAGTGAGCTACTGTGACGGCCCGTAAGTGAGCTTCTCTGTGACGGCCTGTAAGTGAGCTACTGTGACGGCCTGTATGTGAGCTACTGTGACGGCCTGTATGTGAGCTACTGTTTTTTCCTTCTATAGTTCAATATCCCCAGGCTTTTTAATCTAGTCAGAACACACTGATAAGGTATAATCCATTGTCTAGGCACTGTGGACAATCTCACCAATTGATCAACACTATACTTCCTAACGGTAAATGTGTGATTTGGATAATCCCTCATGATCACTGAGATGGAGTTCACACAATTCAGGTCACTATAAATCCAATATATTCCTATGTTATGAATAATAAATAAATTGGTTCAAAAACACAAATGCACTAATAAATCCAACAATTGAATTCATATGCATGATCAGCATGTATTCATAAGTGTATTCATAAGTGAGCTTTTCTGTGACGGCCCGTAAGTGAGCTACTGTGACAGCCTGTAAGTGAGCAACTGTGACGGCCTGTAAGTGAGCTTCTCTGTGACGGCCTGTAAGTGAGCTACTGTGACGGCCTGTAAGTGAGCTTCTCTGTGACGGCCTGTAAGTGAGCTACTGTGACGGCCTGTATGCGAGCTACTGTGATGGCCTGTAAGTGAGCTACTGTGACGGCCCGTAAGTGAGCTACTGTGACGGCCTGTAAGTGAGCTACTGTGACGGCCTGTAAGTGAGCTACTGTGACGGCCTGTAAGTGAGCTTCTCTGTGACGGCCTGTAAGTGAGCTACTGTGACGGCCTGTAAGTGAGCTACTGTAACGGCCTGTAAGTGAGCTTCTCAGTGACGGCCTGTAAGTGAGCTACTGTGACTGCCTGTAAGTGAGCTACTGTGACGGCCTGTAAGTGAGCTACTGTGACGGCCTGTAAGTGAGCTACTGTGACGGCCTGTAAGTGAGGTTGTCTGTGACGGCCTGTAAGTGAGCTACTGTGACGGCCTGTAAGTGAGCTACTGTGACGGCCTGTAAGTGAGCTACTGTGACGGCCTGTATATGAGCTACTGTGACGGCCTGTAAGTGAGCTACTATAATGGGTCGTAAGTGAGCTACTGTGAATAAGCTACTGTGACGGCCTGTAAGTAAGCTAATGTGATGGCCTGTAAGTGAGCTACTGTGACGGTCTGTAAGTGAGCTACTGTGACGGCCTGTAAGTGAGCTACTGTGACGGCCTGTATGTGAGCTACTGTGACGGCCTGTAAGTGAGCTACTATAAAGGGTCGTAAGTGAGCTACTATGACGGCCTGTAAGTAAGCTACTGTGACGGCCTGTAAGTAAGCTAATGTGATGGCCTGTAAGTGAGCTACTGTGATGGCCTGTAAGTAAGCTACTGTGACGGCCTGTAAGTGAGCTACTGTGACGGCCTTTAAGTGAGCTACTGTGACGAACTGTAAGTGAGCTACTGTGACGGCCCGTAAGTGAGCTTCTTTGTGACGGCCTGTAAGTGAGCTACTGAGACGGCCTGTAAGTGAGCTACTGTGACGGCCTGTAAGTGAGCTACTGTGACGGCCCGTAAGTGAGCTTCTCTGTGACGGCCTGTAAGTGAGCTACTGTGACGGCCTGTATGTGAGCTACTGTGACGGCCTGTAAGTGAGCTACTGTGACGGCCTGTAAGTGAGCTACTGTGATGGCCTGTAAGCGAGCTACTGTGATGGCCTGTAAGTGAGCTACTGTGACGGCCCGTAAGTGAGCTACTGTGACGGCCTGTAAGTGAGCTACTGTGACGGCCTGTAAGTGAGCTACAGTGACGTCCCGTAAGTGAGCTTCTCTGTGACGGCCTGTATGTGAGCTACTGTGACGGCCTGTAAGTGAGCTACTGTGACGGCCTGTAAGTAAGCTAATGTGAAAGCCTGTAAGTGAGCTACTGTGACGGCCTGTAAGTGAGCTACTGTGACGGCCTGTAAGTGAGCTACTATAAACGGGTCGTAAGTGAGATACTGTGACGGCCTGTAAGTGAGCTACTGTGACGGCCTGTAAGTGAGCTACTGTGACGGCATGTAAGTGAGCTACTGTGACGGCCCGTAAGTGAGCTTCTCTGTGACGGCCTGTAAGTGAGCTACTGTGACGGCCTGTAAGTGAGCAACTGTGACGGCCTGTAAGTGAGCTACTGTGACGGCCCGTAAGTGAGCTTCTCTGTGACGGCCCTGAAGATAGCTACTGTGTTCCGTTAGTAAGCTACTGTGATGGCCTTGAAGATAGCTACATTAGAGTTTTGTTAGTAAGCTACTGTGATGGCCCTGAAGATAGCTACTGTGAAGCTATGTTAGTAAGCTACTGTAATGGCCCTGAAGATAGCTACTTTAGAGTTATGTTAGTAAGCTACTGTCATGCCCCTGAAGATAGCTACTGTGTTCCGTTAGTAAGCTACTGTAATGGCCCTGAAGATAGCTACTGTGAAGCTATGTTAGTAAACTACTGTAATGGCCCTGAAGATAGCTACTTTAGAGTTCTGTTAGTAAGCTAATGTGATTGCCCTGAAGATAGCTACTGTGTTCCGTTAGTAAGCTACTGTGATGGCCCTGAAGATAGCTACTGTGAAGCTATGTTAGTAAAATACTGTAATGGCCCTGAAGATAGCTACTGTGAAGTTATATTAGTAACTACCGTAATGGCCCTGAAGATAGCTAATGTGTTCCGTTAGTAAGCTACTGTGATGGCCCTGATGATAGCTACTGTGTTCCGTTAGTAAGCTACTGTGATGGCCCTGAAGATAGCTACTGTGAAGTTATATTAGTAACTACTGTGATAGCCCTGAAGATAGCTAGTGTGAAGTTATATTAGTAACTACTGTGATGGCCCTGAAGATAGCTAATGCGAAGTTATATTAGTAACTACTGTGATGGCCCTGAAGATAGCTAATGTGAAGTTATATTAGTAACTACTGTGATGGCCCTGAAGATAGCTAATGTGAAGTTATATTAGTTAGCTACTGTGTTGGCCCTGAAGATAGCTAATGTGAAGTTATATTAGTAAGCTACTGTGATTGCCCTGAAGAAAGCTGCTGTGAAGTTATATAAGTAACTACTGTGATGGCCCTGAAGATAGCTAATGTGAAGTTATATTAGTAACTACTGTGATGGCCCTGAAGATAGCTACTGTGGAGTTATATTAGTAACTACTGTGATGGCCATGAAGATAGCTACTGTGAAGTTATATTAGTAACTACTGTGATGGCCCTGAAGATAGCTACTGTGTTCCGTTAGTAAGCTACTGTGATGGCCCTGAAGATAGCTACTGTGAAGCTATGTTAGTAAACTACTGTGATGGCCCTGAAAATAGCTACTGTGAAGCTATGTTAGTGAGCTACTGTGATGGCCATGGAGATAGCTAATGTGGAGTTATGTCAGTAAACTACTGTGATGGCCCTGAAGATAGCTACTGTGAAGCTATGTTAGTAAACTACTGTAATGGCCCTGAAGATAGCTACTGTGGAGTTATATTAGTAACTACTGTAATGGCCCTGAAGATAGCTACTGTGTTCCGTTAGTAAGCTACTGTGATGGCCCTGAAGATAGCTACTGTGAAGCTATGTTAGTAAACTACTGTAATGGCCCTGAAGATAGCTACTTTAGAGTTGTGTTAGTAAGCTACTGTGATGGCCCTGAAGATAGCTAATGTGAAGTTATATTAGTAACTACTGTAATGGCCTTGAAAATAGCTACTGTGAAGTTATATTAGTAACTACTGTGATGGCCCTGAAGATAGCTAATGTGAAGTTATATTAGTAAGCTACTGTGATGGCCCTGAAGATAGCTAATGTGAAGTTATATTAGTAAGCTACTGTGATGGCCCTGAAGATAGCTAAAGTGGAGTTATGTTAGTAACTACTGTAATGGCCCTGAAGATAGCTTATGTGAAGTTATATTAGTAACTACTGTAATGGCCCTGAAAATAGCTAATGTGAAGTTATATAAGTAACTACTGTGATGGCCCTGAAGATAGCTAATGTGAAGTTATATTAGTAACTACTGTGATGGCCCTGAAGATAGCTTATGTGAAGTTATATTAGTAACTACTGTGATGACCCTGAAGATAGCTACTGTGAAGTTATATTAGTAACTACTGTAATGGCCTTGAAAATAGCTACTGTGAAGTTATATTAGTAACTACTGTGATGGCCCTGAAGATAGCTAATGTGAAGTTATATTAGTAAGCTACTGTGATGGCCCTGAAGATAGCTAATGTGAAGTTATATTAGTAACTACTGTAATGGCCCTGAAGATAGCTAATGTGAAGTTATATAAGTAAGCTACTGTGATGGCCCTGAAGATAGCTAATGTGAAGTTATATTAGTAAGCTACTGTGATGGCCCTGAAGATAGCTACTGTGAAGTTATATTAGTAACTACTGTAATGGCCCTGAAGATAGCTAATGTGAAGTTATGTTAGTAACTACTGTAATGGCCCTGAAGATAGCTACTGTGAAGTTATATTAGTAACTACTGTAATGGCCCTGAAGATAGCTAATGTGAAGTTATATTAGTAAGCTACTGTGATGGCCCTGAAGATAGCTACTGTGAAGTTATATTAGTAACTACTGTAATGGCCCTGAAGATAGCTAATGTGAAGTTATATTAGTAAGCTACTGTGATGGCCCTGAAGATAGCTAATGTGAAGTTATGTTAGTAACTACTGTGATGGCCCTGAAGATAGCTAATGTGAAGTTATATTAGTACGCTACTGTGATGGCCCTGAAGATAGCTAATGTGAAGTTATATTAGTAACTACTGTAATGGCCCTGAAGATAGCTAATGTGAAGTTATATTAGTAAGCTACTGTGATGGCCCTGAAGATAGCTAAAGTGGAGTTATGTTAGTAACTACTGTAATGGCCCTGAAGATAGCTTATGTGAAGTTATATTAGTAACTACTGTAATGGCCCTGAAAATAGCTAATGTGAAGTTATATAAGTAACTACTGTGATGGCCCTGAAGATAGCTAATGTGAAGTTATATTAGTAACTACTGTGATGGCCCTGAAGATAGCTTATGTGAAGTTATATTAGTAACTACTGTGATGACCCTGAAGATAGCTACTGTGAAGTTATATTAGTAACTACTGTGATGGCCCTGAAGATAGCTAAGGTGAAGTTATATTAGTAAGCTACTGTGATGGCCCTGAAGATAGCTACTGTGAAGTTATATTAGTAACTACTGTGATGGCCCTGAAGATAGCTAATGTGAAGTTATATTAGTAACTACTGTGATGGCCCTGAAGATAGCTACTCTGAAGTTATATTAGTAAGCTACTGTGATGGCCCTGAAGATAGCTAATGTGAAGTTATATTAGTAAGCTACTGTGATGGCCCTGAAGATAGCTACTGTGAAGTTATATTAGTAAGCTACTGTGATGGCCCTGAAGATAGCTAATGTGAAGTTATATTAGTAACTACTGTGATGGCCCTGAAGATAGCTAATGTGAAGTTATATTAGTAACTACTGTGATGGCCCTGAAGATAGCTATTGTGAAGTTATATTAGTAACTACTGTGATGGCCCTGAAGATAGCTACTGTGAAGTTATATTAGTAACTACTGTGATGGCCCTGAAGATAGCTAATGTGAAGTTATATTAGTAAGCTACTGTGTTGGCCTTGAAGATAGCTACTGTGAAGTTATATTAGTAAGCTACTGTGATTGCCCTGAAGATAGCTAATGTGAAGTTATATTAGTAAGCTACTGTGATGGCCCTGAAGATAGCTAATGTGAAGTTATATTAGTAACTACTGTGATGGCCCTGAAGATAGCTACTGTGAAGTTATATTACTAACTACTGTGGTGGCCCTGAAGATAGCTACTTTGAAGTTATATTAGTAACTACTGTGATGGCCCTGAAGATAGCTAATGTGAAGTTATATTAGTAACTACTGTAATGGCCCTGAAGATAGCTACTTCAGAGTTCTGTTAGTAAGCTACTGTGATGGCCCTGAAGACAGCTACTGTGAAGTTATATTAGTAAGCTACTGTGATGGCCCTGAAGATAGCTAAAGTGGAGTTATGTTAGTAACTACTGTAATGGCCCTGAAGATAGCTTATGTGAAGTTATATTAGTAACTACTGTAATGGCCCTGAAAATAGCTAATGTGAAGTTATATAAGTAACTACTGTGATGGCCCTGAAGATAGCTAATGTGAAGTTATATTAGTAACTACTGTGATGGCCCTGAAGATAGCTTATGTGAAGTTATATTAGTAACTACTGTGATGACCCTGAAGATAGCTACTGTGAAGTTATATTAGTAACTACTGTGATGGCCCTGAAGATAGCTAAGGTGAAGTTATATTAGTAAGCTACTGTGATGGCCCTGAAGATAGCTACTGTGAAGTTATATTAGTAACTACTGTGATGGCCCTGAAGATAGCTAATGTGAAGTTATATTAGTAACTACTGTGATGGCCCTGAAGATAGCTTCTCTGAAGTTATATTAGTAAGCTACTGTGATGGCCCTGAAGATAGCTACTGTGAAGTTATATTAGTAAGCTACTGTGATGGCCCTGAAGATAGCTACTGTGAAGTTATATTAGTAAGCTACTGTGATGGCCCTGAAGATAGCTAATGTGAAGTTATATTAGTAACTACTGTGATGGCCCTGAAGATAGCTAATGTGAAGTTATATTAGTAACTACTGTGATGGCCCTGAAGATAGCTACTGTGAAGTTATATTAGTAACTACTGTGATGGCCCTGAAGATAGCTACTGTGAAGTTATATTAGTAACTACTGTGATGGCCCTGAAGATAGCTAATGTGAAGTTATATTAGTAAGCTACTGTGTTGGCCTTGAAGATAGCTACTGTGAAGTTATATTAGTAAGCTACTGTGATTGCCCTGAAGATAGCTAATGTGAAGTTATATTAGTAAGCTACTGTGATGGCCCTGAAGATAGCTAATGTGAAGTTATATTAGTAACTACTGTGATGGCCCTGAAGATAGCTACTGTGAAGTTATATTACTAACTACTGTGGTGGCCCTGAAGATAGCTACTTTGAAGTTATATTAGTAACTACTGTGATGGCCCTGAAGATAGCTACTGTGAAGTTATATTAGTAACTACTGTAATGGCCCTGAAGATAGCTACTTCAGAGTTCTGTTAGTAAGCTACTGTGATGGCCCTGAAGATAGCTACTGTGAAGTTATATTAGTAACTACTGTAATGGCCCTGAAGATAGCTACTTCAGAGTTCTGTTAGTAAACTACTGTGATGGCCCTGAAGATAGCTACTGTGAAGTTATATTAGTAAACTACTGTAATGGCCCTGAAGATAGCTACTGTGGAGTTATATTAGTAACTAATGTAATGGCCCTGAAGATAGCTACTGTGTTCCGTTAGTAAGCTACTGTGATGGCCCTGAAGATAGCTACTGTGAAGCTATGTTAGTAAACTACTGTAATGGCCCTGAAGATAGCTACTTTAGAGTTGTGTTAGTAAGCTACTGTGATGGCCCTGAAGATAGCTAATGTGAAGTTATATTAGTAACTACTGTAATGGCCTTGAAAATAGCTTTTGTGAAGTTATGTTAGTAACTACTGTGATGGCCCTGAAGATAGCTAATGTGAAGTTATATTAGTAAGCTACTGTGATGGCCCTGAAGATAGCTAACGTGAAGTTATATTAGTAACTACTGTAATGGCCCTGAAGATAGCTAATGTGAAGTTATATAAGTAAGCTACTGTGATGGCCCTGAAGATAGCTAATGTGAAGTTATATTAGTAAGCTACTGTGATGGCCCTGAAGATAGCTACTGTGAAGTTATATTAGTAACTACTGTAATGGCCCTGAAGATAGCTAATGTGAAGTTATGTTAGTAACTACTGTAATGGCCCTGAAGATAGCTACTGTGAAGTCATATTAGTAACTACTGTAATGGCCCTGAAGATAGCTTATGTGAAGTTATATTAGTAAGCTACTGTGATGGCCCTGAAGATAGCTACTGTGAAGTTATATTAGTAACTACTGTAATGGCCCTGAAGATAGCTAATGTGAAGTTATATTAGTAAGCTACTGTGATGGCCCTGAAGATAGCTAATGTGAAGTTATGTTAGTAACTACTGTGATGGCCCTGAAGATAGCTAATGTGAAGTTATATTAGTAAGCTACTGTGATGGCCCTGAAGATAGCTAATGTGAAGTTATATTAGTAACTACTGTAATGGCCCTGAAGATAGCTAATGTGAAGTTATATTAGTAAGCTACTGTGATGGCCCTGAAGATAGCTAAAGTGGAGTTATGTTAGTAACTACTGTAATGGCCCTGAAGATAGCTAATGTGAAGTTATATTAGTAACTACTGTAATGGCCCTGAAAATAGCTAATGTGAAGTTATATTAGTAACTACTGTGATGGCCCTGAAGATAGCTAATGTGAAGTTATATTAGTAACTACTGTGATGGCCCTGAAGATAGCTTATGTGAAGGTATATTAGTAACTACTGTGATGGCCCTGAAGATAGCTACTGTGAAGTTATATTAGTAACTACTGTGATGGCCCTGAAGATAGCTAAGGTGAAGTTATATTAGTAAGCTACTGTGATGGCCCTGAAGATAGCTACTGTGAAGTTATATTAGTAACTACTGTGATGGCCCTGAAGATAGCTAATATGAAGTTATATTAGTAACTACTGTGATGGCCCTGAAGATAGCTACTCTGAAGTTATATTAGTAAGCTACTGTGATGGCCCTGAAGATAGCTACTGTGAAGTTATATTAGTAAGCTACTGTGATGGCCCTGAAGATAGCTACTGTGAAGTTATATTAGTAAGCTACTGTGATGGCCCTGAAGATAGCTAATGTGAAGTTATGTTAGTAAGCTACTGTAATGGCCCTGAAGATAGCTACTTTAGAGTTATGTTAGTAAGCTACTGTCATGCCCCTGAAGATAGCTACTGTGAAGTTATATTAGTAACTACTGTGATGGCCCTGAAGATAGCTACTGTGAAGTTATATTAGTAACTACTGTGATGGCCCTGAAGATAGCTACTGTGAAGTTATATTAGTAAGCTACTGTGTTGGCCTTGAAGATAGCTACTGTGAAGTTATATTAGTAAGCTACTGTGATTGCCCTGAAGATAGCTAATGTGAAGTTATATTAGTAAGCTACTGTGATGGCCCTGAAGATAGCTAATGTGAAGTTATATTAGTAACTACTGTGATGGCCCTGAAGATAGCTACTGTGAAGTTATATTACTAACTACTGTGGTGGCCCTGAAGATAGCTACTTTGAAGTTATATTAGTAACTTCTGTGATGGCCCTGAAGATAGCTACTGTGAAGTTATATTAGTAACTACTGTAATGGCCCTGAAGATAGCTACTTCAGAGTTCTGTTAGTAAGCTACTGTGATGGCCCTGAAGATAGCTACTGTGAAGTTATATTAGTAACTACTGTAATGGCCCTGAAGATAGCTACTGTGAAGTTATATTAGTAACTACTGTGATGGCCCTGAAGATAGCTAATGTGAAGTTATATTAGTAACTACTGTTATGGCCCTGAAGATAGCTACTGTGAAGTTATATTAGTAACTACTCTGATGGCCCTGAAGATAGCTAATGTGAAGTTATATTAGTTAGCTACTGTGATGGCCCTGAAGATAGCTACTGTGAAGTTATATTAGTAACTACTGTAATGGCCCTGAAGATAGCTACTGTGAAGTTATATTAGTAGCTACTGTGATGGCCTTGAAGATAGCTACTGTGAAGTTATATTAGTAACTACTGTAATGGCCCTGAAGATAGCTAATGTGAAGTTATATTAGTAAGCTACTGTGATGGCCCTGAAGATAGCTAATGTGAAGCTATATTAGTAACTACTGTGATGGCCCTGAAGATAGCTACTGTGAAGTTATATTAGTAAGCTACTGTGATGGCCCTGAAGATAGCTAATATGAAGTTATATTAGTAACTACTGTGATGGCCCTGAAGATAGCTAATGTGAAGCTATATTAGTAACTACTGTGATGGCCCTGAAGATAGCTAATGTGAAGCTATATTAGTAACTACTGTGATGGCCCTGAAGATAGCTAATGTGAAGTTATATTAGTAACTACTGTGATGGCCCTGAAGATAGCTAATGTGAAGCTATATTAGTAACTACTGTGATGGCCCTGAAGATAGCTACTGTGAAGTTATATTAGTAAGCTACTGTGATTGCCCTGAAGATAGCTACTGTGAAGTTATATTAGTAACTACTGTGATGGCCCTGAAGGTAGCTACTGTGAAGTTATATTAGTAAGCTACTGTGATTGCCCTGAAGATAGCTAATGTGAAGTTATATTAGTAACTACTGTGATGGCCCTGAAGATAGCTACTGTGAAGTTATATTAGTAAGCTACTGTGATTGCCCTGAAGATAGCTACTGTGAAGTTATATTAGTAACTACTGTAATGGCCCTGAAGATAGCTACTGTGAAGCTATATTAGTAACTACTGTAATGGCCCTGAAGATAGCTACTGTGAAGTTATATTAGTAACTACTGTAATGGCCCTGAAGATAGCTACTGTGAAGTTATATTAGTAACTACTGTGATGGCCCTGAAGATAGCTAATGTGAAGTTATATTAGTAAGCTACTGTGATGGCCCTGAAGATAGCTACTTTGAAGTTATATTACTAACAACTGTGGTGGCCCTGAAGATAGCTACTTTGAAGTTATATTAGTAACTACTGTGATGGCCCTGAAGATAGCTACTGTGAAGTTATATTAGTAACTACTGTAATGGCCCTGAAGGTAGCTACTTCAGAGTTCTGTTAGTAAGCTACTGTGATGGCCCTGAAGATAGCTACTGTGAAGTTATATTAGTAACTACTGTAATGGCCCTGAAGATAGCTACTTCAGAGTTCTGTTAGTAAACTACTGTGATGGCCCTGAAGATAGCTACTGTGAAGTTATATTAGTAAGCTACTGTGATGGCCCTGAAGATAGCTACTGTGAAGTTATATTAGTAACTACTGTGATGGCCCTGAAGATAGCTAATGTGAAGTTATATTAGTAACTACTGTAATGGCCCTGAAGATAGCTACTATGAAGTTATATTAGTAACTACTCTGATGGCCCTGAAGATAGCTAATGTGAAGTTATATTAGTTAGCTACTGTGATGGCCCTGAAGATAGCTACTGTGAAGTTATATTAGGAACTACTGTAATGGCCCTGAAGATAGCTACTGTGAAGTTATATTAGTAGCTACTGTGATGGCCTTGAAGATAGCTACTGTGAAGTTATATTAGTAACTACTGTAATGGCCCTGAAGATAGCTACTGTGAAGTTATATTAGTAAGCTACTGTGATGGCCCTGAAGATAGCTAATATGAAGTTATATTAGTAACTACTGTGATGGCCCTGAAGATAGCTAATGTGAAGCTATATTAGTAACTACTGTGATGGCCCTGAAGATAGCTAATGTGAAGCTATATTAGTAACTACTGTGATGGCCCTGAAGATAGCTAATGTGAAGTTATATTAGTAACTACTGTGATGGCCCTGAAGATAGCTAATGTGAAGCTATATTAGTAACTACTGTGATGGCCCTGAAGATAGCTACTGTGAAGTTATATTAGTAAGCTACTGTGATTGCCCTGAAGATAGCTACTGTGAAGTTATATTAGTAACTACTGTGATGGCCCTGAAGATAGCTACTGTGAAGTTATATTAGTAAGCTACTGTGATTGCCCTGAAGATAGCTAATGTGAAGTTATATTAGTAACTACTGTGATGGCCCTGAAGATAGCTACTGTGAAGTTATATTAGTAAGCTACTGTGATTGCCCTGAAGATAGCTACTGTGAAGTTATATTAGTAACTACTGTAATGGCCCTGAAGATAGCTACTGTGAAGCTATATTAGTAACTACTGTAATGGCCCTGAAGATAGCTACTGTGAAGTTATATTAGTAACTACTGTAATGGCCCTGAAGATAGCTACTGTGAAGTTATATTAGTAACTACTGTGATGGCCCTGAAGATAGCTAATGTGAAGTTATATTAGTAAGCTACTGTGATGGCCCTGAAGATAGCTACTGTGAAGTTATATTAGTAACTACTGTAATGGCCCTGAAGATAGCTACTGTGAAGTTATATTAGTAGCTACTGTGATGGCCCTGAAGATAGCTACTGTGAAGCTATATTAGTAACTACTGTAATGGCCCTGAAGATAGCTACTTCAGAGTTATGTTAGTAAACTACTGTAATGGCCCTGAAGATAGCTACTGTGAAGTTATATTAGTAACTACTGTGATGGCTTTGAAGATAGCTACTTCAGAGTTCTGTTAGTAAACTACTGTGATGGCCCTGAAGATAGCTACTGTGAAGTTATATTAGTAACTACTGTAATGGCCCTGAAGATAGCTACTGTGAAGTTATATCAGTAACTACTGTGATGGCCCTGAAGATAGCTACTGTGAAGTAATATTAGTAAGCTACTGTGATGGCCCTGAAGATAGCTACTGTGAAGTTATATTAGTAACTACTTTGATGGCCCTGAAGATAGCTAATGTGAAGTTATATTAGTAACTACTGTAATGGCCCTGAAGATAGCTACTGTGAAGTTATATTAGTAACTACTGTGATGGCCCTGAAGATAGCTACTGTGAAGTTATATTAGTAACTACTGTAATGGCCCTGAAGATAGCTACTGTGAAGTTATATTAGTAAGCTACTGTGATTGCCCTGAAGATAGCTACTGTGAAGTTATATTAGTAACTACTCTGATGGCCCTGAAGATAGCTACTGTGAAGTTATATTAGTAGCTACTGTGATGGCCCTGAAGATAGCTACTGTGAAGTTATATTAGTAACTACTGTAATGGCCCTGAAGATAGCTACTGTGAAGTTATATTAGTAAGCTACTGTGATGGCCCTGAAGATAGCTACTGTGAAGTTATATTAGTAACTACTGTGATGGCCCTGAAGATAGCTAATGTGAAGACAATTAGTAACTACTGTGATGGCCCTGAAGATAGCTACTGTGAAGTTATATTAGTAACTACTGTGATGGCCCTGAAGATAGCTACTGTGGAGTTCTGTTAGTAACCTACTGTACGGTTACTGTAAGTATCAGTTCGATGGTTTTTAAGAAGTTAGTAAGCTACTGTGACGGTTTGTAAGTAACTGTGACGTTATGTAACAGTAACCGGGCCTTCATCCTCTAAAGTTTTCCATAATATTCTTTGCTTTTCCCTTTTTGTTCGAAATTGCAATATTTTTTGCCAAGGCGCGAGTTTAAGAGCTTAACATTTTGTCATGTAGAGCTCATCAACACCCTGTCGATATCATGACCCTGTGTAAGGGTTTGTCCCGACGCGCGGTTTAAACATTGTTATTTCCCAGTGTTGATCCCTATGTGTCGTTGAACTGCAGGTTCCAGACGCTCGTGTCCCACTTCGGGGTGAGCCCTACCGCCTAGCCACCCGGCCGCCACGCACTGCTGGAATACGTGATGGATGCGCAATCGATTATCAAATATGATTAAAAAAAATACAAGTTATATTCAATAAATGTTAAATCATTTAAATTCAGATTTCAAAATATATATATTGCCATATAATTAAATGCGTGATCATCCTGTTCGTAAAAAAAGAACAATAGCAAATATACTTTTCGCATTGCAAGCATTTCGAAATGTATATATGCCATCTCCAGTCACACGCACACGCACACGCACACGCACACACACACACACACACACACACACATATATATATATATATATATATATATATATATATATATTCAAAGTCAGATACTCAGTTAAATAACAGTCCTGCCCCCCCCCCCCCCCCCCCCCCCCGAAATAATAGCTTTTATACACTGACATATAAATCAGAACTAGTTCTACATGTACATTGACAAAACATACAATTTGATTGAGTACCTCTTATATGTTCTGAAACTGTAACCTAAATTACAATATAAGGAGATTTGGTATAAAATCAAATTGCTAGTTTTGTCAAGGGTTATGAAGTTCTAGATCCGATTAATGTGTCAATGTTTATAAAATATAACTGTAGGTTTTCCCATTGGTAAGAATAAGGCCCTAAATTGCCCACATATCCTAAATATCGCTCACCTATCCTTTAACCAATATGCAAATACCCTCAATCGTTCTCACATCCTTAAGCAATGTGCGAATACCCTCAATCGCTCAACTATCCTTAAACCGATGTGCAAATACCCTTAATTGCTCACCTATCCGTAAGCCAATGTGCAATTACCCTTAATTGCTCACCTATCCTTATACCAATGCGCAAATATCCTTAATCGCTCACCTATCCATAAACCGATGTGCGAATACCCTTAATCGCTCACCTATCTGTAAACTGATGTGCGAATACCCTTTATCGCTCACCTATCCGTAAACCTATGTGCAAATACCCTTAATCGCTCACCTATCCGTAAACCGATGTGCGAAAACCCTTAATCGCTCACCTATCCGTAAACCGATGTGCGAAAACCCTTAATCGCTCACCTATCCATAAACCGATGTGCGGATACCCTTAATCGCTCACCTATCCGTAAACCGATGTGCGAAAACCCTTTATCGCTCACCTATCCGTAAACCAATGTGCGAATATCCTTAATCGCTCACCTATCCGTAAACCAATGTGCGAATATCCTTAATCGCTCACCTATCCGTAAACCAATCTGCGAATATCCTTAATCGTTCACCTATCCGTAAACCAATGTGCGAAAACCCTTAATCGCTCACCTATCCGTAAACCAATGTGCGAATACCCTTAATCGCTCACCTATCCGTAAACCGATGTGCTAATACCCTTAATCGCTCACCTATCCGTAAACCGATGTGCAAATACCCTTAATCGCTCATCTATCCGTAAATCGATGTGCGAATACCCTTAATCGCTCATCTATCCGTAAACCGATGTGCGAATTCTTTAATTGCTAACTTATCCGTAAACCGATGTGCGATTACACTCAATCGCTCACCTTTTCTTAAACCGATGTGCGAATACCCTTAATCGCTCAACCATGTTTTGGTTCCGAATAATTTACAGTATGTGAGGCCCGTCCCAGGTATGGTAATGATGTATTGGTGCGAATAATGTATAGTTTGTGAGGCCCGGCTCAATTATGTAAATGATGTATTGGTTTCGAATAATGTGCAGTTTGTGAGGCCCCTCCCATGAATTGAAATGATATATTGATTCGAATAATGTACAGTATGTGAGGCCCGGCTCAAATCTGGAAATGACGTATTGGTTTCGAATAATGTACAGTTTGTGAGGCCCGTCATGAATTTTTCGTGCAAATGAGACTTTCTCGCAAAAGCCACTTCCATATATTGCTGTTTAGATATTGAGCTTTATTCTGTAAAATATTGATGTCAGGCAGTAAGATATTTTTCAACACGTTCATGTTTATTGGGGAATACAAACTTGAAATAAAGTTGTTGGCTAAATAATGCTTTAATACCGACATATTAAACCAATGTAGTATAATACAAATATTTTTGCTTTTGAACTGACAACTAAATTGAACCATAATTTAAAACTATCTATCTATTGCTAGAGAATTTGGACACGCTTTTGTCAACACATGTTGCGACTCATCAGAGTCGATTTTTATGTCTGCTGAAGGCTCGAGAATTTTGAATTGTTTTGATGTTAAATGTCTCAATAAACTTTGCGACACTTCAGAGCCCGCATGTAATTTTGCTGAAGTGTCGAGCCAACTCGGGAGCTGCCCGGAGACGTCCGTGGACGGTGAGCATAATGGACTATTTTCTTCCACCGACCACCGGTTTCGCGTTCATGGTGCCGTTTTTCACTCAGGGCTTCCGTAAGGACTGTTTGCCTTACTCTGATAATCGTTATCATAAAGGTGCTAAAAACTTCCCAGAGTCTGTGGATGAATTTATTGAAACGGAGATGACGTACGGTGCGCTCTTATGGCCATTCGAGCATAATCCCCAGTTTTGTAACATTGCGGTTTCGCCATTGAACACCGTTGAAAAAAGACATTTCAAGGCGACGTGTTTTTGATGAGACCGTGAACTCAGTTATTTCAAAAGATTCATACCTGAATGAAGACGTAAGCTTGACGTATCCCTCAGTTGTTGACTTGGAGAGAATTGTGATTGAAAAGGGACATGGTGCTTTAATGTTCAAAACGGATTTAAAACGGGCGTAAAGACAGATTTTGGTTGACCCAGGTGACATGCATATCCTCTGCTTTAAATGGAACGATTATATATATATATAGACATATGTTTACCACTTGGACTTCGCTCAGCAGCCTATATTTGTCAGCGTGAGACTAGTATGCTCAATATATTGTTTCTTTACATAATGTAAAAGTGGTAACTTTCTAGATGATTTCGGATGAGCAGACAATGCTCAGTGCGCGGAGAGGTCATTCAATATTGTTTCAGAAGTGTTTCAGTGCGTGGACGAGGAGGAGAACCCCAAAAGATATGCAGACATTGTACCCGCATAATCTTTCTTGGTATTCTCGGGTCAGTCCTTTTTATCAGAACGATACGGACTGTTTTTTCTGTTTCTTTTCTGGAAACATTATCCTTCATGTGGCACGCACCGCAAATGTGCTTCACGGAACGTGTCTCTCATCGAATGTATGCCGTGTGTGGACTGGTTTCACTGCACTCACCACGTTGAGAGCGTCCCTCTTTCTTACTCCAGCTGAAAGTATCCCTCCGACGGGTATCCTCATTACGAACAGCACCGGGCCTCTCCAGTAGCAAATTCAAACTCTCCACTTTCAACTTTTTGGAAGGTGTTATACCTGCTGTTATCTCCGAATGTTCAAACGGCATCAATCAGTCCAATCTTTCGGTCATCGAAGGCATCGCACGAAGATCGTCGAGCGTCACCTCCTCCTTCTGCACTAAAAGGGTTTGGGGTTGGACCTTCGCTTGCGAAACGTCGCCATGGCCACGGCCAAGGGAACGAGGAGACAACTGCTGTTTCCACGTGTCAAGATGTTTCTTCTCGCCAAGGGCCCTTTTCTTTTTGACTTGCCTGCGTAAAATATCTCTGTCCTTCAGCAGATCGTCTAAGTAAAGTAGTGGCCCATTTCTTCTAGCTCGCGGATAGAAACCTTAACGTCCACCACGTTCTTTGATCTCGCACCACCAGACGCCATTTTTTTCAAGATATTTCATAAAATTTAAACTATATAGAATAACCGCTTGGCTGGCAGCGTGCTTAACAATGAAATAGGCGCTTAAAACAGCGCCACCTATCACCTAAGAACTATGGGAAACGCGTGACGTCAGAGAGCGCTTAATAATTATCGTATTTATGTCTAAATACTTGAATTGAAACACTAATACATATTATTGATATGATGTAAATAGCTCAGTTTGAAGAGATTTTTAGAAAATATAATTATGTAGCCAAGTAAGGATTCGATCTCGATCACGACCATCTGTATAGAAGGCCTTGAATTCGAATCTTGGCTAGGGTTTACATTTTTTAACTCATTCGTGTTAAATACATATATTTTGTTTACAAAAGATGGACTATTAAACTAAAGAACTGACATTTTTATGAACCTAAAAATGTAGATATTAAGAAATCTTTCAATACAGTGCTTCCCGTCTGTTGCTTTTACAACAATAACTTGTAAAATCATTAATGTTAATATGCTTTATAATATCAATTTCTTAAAAACTGACTGAAAAAAAAAATAATCTCACATATACTAAACCTTAATTATTACATTTCGATTTGTTGTTTATATATTTAAAAGAAAATTACCTTGCAAAATGAGTTCGAAAGCGCATTGTCGATTGGGTAGCGGTATATCCAGAACTAATCAAATACGGCGTTACAAATGAAGCGTTCATCCGCGTTTATTTCCCTTTGAAGCTTACTTTTTCGCGGAGGAATAAAAAAAATCGTCATGTGAATTGGAAAAAAATCGCCAATTCTAAGTAGGGTTACCCCAAACAAACATTTTTTAACAACTTACTGCAATGGTTGGCTTCTCTTCAAGTCGACGCGGGTTCGATTTCCGGCCTGGGCGCGTGTGAGTTTGGTTTGTGGTCCCCACGCTGTACGAGTGGATCTCTTCCCGGTACTCCGATTTGCCCAACAACACAAGGGCCACACTTTCACGTAACATCATGCTAACGAGAGTGAATAATATATTATGTTTTAATAACTTGTTTCTCAATTGTTGTCACGTATGGAATGAGTTTAAATAATCTATACAATAATGTCAAGTTAGTCATTAAAATGCGCAAACGTGCACTGTGTTTAAGTTAGGTGGGGATTGTGGAGAGATGGTAGGGAGAAGGTGGGAGATGGTCACTCATTTATTTTAGTATCGAGCGTTCACATAAAGGATTTCATATAAAAGGATATCACGCATATACTTATAGCCGTTTCAAGTTACCTACACTCTGCTAGTCAACAAAATGTATGAATTCAAATAAAAAGAAATCAGAGAAGTTTAATTTTTTTGCATCAAGATCAAAATATAGTTTTTAAAGACAAACTGCTAAAATTGCTAGTATTTTATACGTTAAATTGACGTTACTATTTGACCAGACTATCACGTTTTAGCAAGTGCAAGTAATCCAGGTGGCGAGTGTACAGCACCATGTTTGGATATCAGATATCAGCCCTGCCACAGGCATCTAGCATTCCAGCCATCAAACGCCCGACAACGTCAGATAAAAGCGGCAGAATGTAGATCAGATTAAACACAAACTTCTTAAACCCATTAAACGCTAATTGCTGAGAACACCTCGCCGTGCTGTGGAAAAGAAGCCACATGATTTCTCTTCGCTGCAGGATGAAATAAAACTTGGGAAGTATACTAAACGCGTTGATCACCTATTATATATAAAAGGCAAGAGTACCGCGTCTGATGTGGCCCGGTTCATTACAGGATCTAAGTTAAAACTTTACATTCTTCCTTCTGCAAGAAAGTTGATTTTTTTCTCACATTTGTTTACATTTTATATGCTACCAAACATGTAATTCATATAAATATGAAGTAAATAATGGACATATGATATAAAGGCAATATTAACTAACACCTTAAGCCTTTAATGAAACAGACCCACTTAGCGGGGCCCACTTCGCGGGGCCCATCTCTTGTCATCCTGTGTTTACCTACAGAGCCAAACCTGTCAGTACTGATCTCACATATCTGTAATTGTTTTCGACTATCCAAATGTCGGCTGTAATTGGTACCAGAAAATAAAGCATTATCGCAGGGTTCCATCATTCATTTCATAAGCAAAGGTATTTAAAACGTAAAATAGTTCATATATAAATATTTGAATATTTATTCCAAAATCCAGCCATCTCGTCAAAACACAGGGTATACGGCACCACTCCCCGTGCCTTTGCAACACCATATACAATAGTGGCAAGTTGTGCGAGTTTATATGGCGAACATTGATTCAGGGAAACATATTACTTTGTAGGAACACAACTCATTTCAAATTCAACATGTACGTCTTTTTCGCACAAACTATCAAAAACAAACAGCTTGTTCGTAGACCTAGACAAAGAATTAAATACTTTACAAGTACATGGATTGTCCTATCAGTTTGCACCAACGAAACACATATTCATGGCATAAGGATGAGCACCTGACGTCACACTCACGTCACACTTACACACTAGTGAGGTTGAAGTCGCGACGTTCCATTCAAGAAATTGCTATAATTTTTTTTTCTTCAGAAAAAAAAGGTTACAACTGGTAGTACGTTACAATCATTTGAAGTTTTGAATACGTCTATTATTAGCATCAGTTAATATACAATGTGTTCGTCATTGTTTCAATTACCGTACTTATATAGCAGAATATCTTGATAACAATCACGTATCTCATACAGTGTGTAATAACAAAATTCTGTAAAATTCGAAATGAAAAACCAACTTATTTCTGATGTCGATTTTTTGTCAAACTATGGATTCAGACATTAAACCCACGGCTGAAACCAACGTCAATGTGTCGTTGTTCTGACGTGCTGTGCCCTCGGAAAAGTGATAGATGGACATAATATTGCAGCACATCATCCAGCGTCTCTTTCTTGAAGTTGTATTAAATGAGTACTAACAACATGAGTGTGGTGCAGGGTTGCCCACAGGAACTTCATTTCCAGGGGGGATTCTTATGTTCATGGTACCACTATTGTTAACACTTTGTCTGTCTTCACTGTGGTATTTAACTCGTGATTCATAGTTGACTTCATCGGCTGTTATGACGTCATCACACGTCGTGTCTGCACTGCACGTGGAGCTCACACTGAATGTCTCCTTCCTGGGTCGACCCTTGGGCTTGGTCGGCGACTCAGTGTTGCCGCATTGCAGTACCTGGAATATTGACATTCCAGAGTCTTTTAAGAAATAGATCTTCTTCAAAACATGTACTAGTGCAAAACCAAATCAGAACAGACGAACAGTTTATCAAACGGTTACAAATTAGTAAATTATTTTCGATCTCCATAATATAGAGTTGTTAATTATTCATGGCAGTTATATACGTGGAAAATAGAGAGGTTGCGAAACACTACGTGTTTTGTACGTGTACCAGGTACGTCTATGTGAAGCTGCACGTATATTTGAACGTTGCATTTAAGGTTAAAAGTCGTTTGCGAATTTTGTCTTTAAATCTCTACTGAAAAGCCCACGTATACTCGCATAAATAACACTCCCCGTGCTTTCGTTCATGTCATAATATGCGTGTACATTGTACACATAACTGGGTGACGTAGTTCACAAAAAGAAGTCTACACCTAGACGTACGCGTACAAGTAGTGTTTTGCAAAACTCTTTTATATAAAAGGCAAAATGTTCGAACAATGTTTCGGTTGTCCTTCTGAAGGGTTTGGGACGCTTACCAAATAAAAGTTTAATATTTCCGAGATATGTCCAATATTATAAATAGAATAATGTTTACCTGTTTCTTCCACTTCATACGTCTGTTCTGGTACCATGTTTTCACCTGAAGCTGGGTAAGACCCAGCCCCTCGGCGACTTCTATCCGGTCGGGAGTAGAGAGGTACTTCTGAGTCTCGAACCTCTTTTCCAGAGCCATCAGTTGGAGATCGGTAAACACCGTACGACTTCGGCGACACCGTTTCGGCTTTCCGAAGTGTTCCGATCCTAATGGCGATCTGGTACGAATGTAAACAGGAAGTGGAATCGGTATCGCTATTCCATTATCTTTGGAAGTGTTTGTATCCAAAATATTTTCAATCGAGTACCCTGAAAAATAATTTGTTGTTTACATATGGTTTAACAGATGGATATCACTTGATGTATTGATTTGCACTTAAAATATAATTTTAAGTAAATACATTAAACCGTTCTGTAAGGTTCGTCCTACTATTTTGTATCATTGTGCATTTAGGTTCATTTAGACAATTTAATACTAACGATATATTTCTCCAATTGAAACTTATAAGGTTAGAATGATAATGGTAAGTAATAAACTTAGTCGATTGGATATTCCCGTAAAATGCACGTCATAATACGCATGAACGATGATGGTTCGGAAAGCCAATGGACAATACAGTAGAGTCAGATCTCGTAACATGGACGACCACACATACGAACGGTGGCTCTGAGAACCATGCACGACCACACGTACGAGTGGTGGCTATGAGAACCATGCACGACCACACGTACGAGCGGTGGCGCACGGTGGGCCTGAGACCCACACACGACCACACGTACGAGCGGTGGCTCTGAGAACCATGCACGACCACACGTACGAGTGGTGGCTCTGAGAACCATGCACGACCACACGTACGAGTGGTGGCGCTGCGAACCATGCTCGATCCCACGTACTAGTGGTGGCTCTGAGAACCATGCACGACCACACGTACAAGCGGTGGCTCTGAGAAACGTGCACGACCACACGTACAAGCGGTGGCTCTGAGAATCGTGCACGACCACACGTACAAGCGGTGGCTCTGAGAACCGTGCACGACCACACGTTCAAGCGGTGGCTCTGAGAATCATGCACGACCACACGTTCGATCGGTGGCTCTGAGAACCATGCACGATCACACGTTCTAGTGGTGGCTCTGAGAACCATGCACGATCATACGTACTAGTGGTGGCTCTGAGAACCATACACGATCACACGTACTAGTGGTGGCTCTGAGAACCATGCACGATCACACGTACTAGTGGTGGCTCTGAGAACCATGCACGATCACACGTACTAGTGGTGGCTGTGAGAACTATGCACGATCACACGTACTAGTGGTGGCTCTGAGAACCATGCACGATCACACGTACTAGTGGTGGCTCTGAGAACCATGCACGATTACACGTACTAGTGGTGGCTCTGAGAACCATGCACGATCACACGTACTAGTGGTGACCATACACGATCACACGTACTAGTGGTGGCTCAGAGAACCATGCACGATCACACGTACTAGTGGTGGCTGTGAGAACCATGCACGATCACACGTACTAGTGGTGGCTGTGAGAACCATGCACGATCACACGTACTAGTGGTGGCTCTGAGAACCATGCACGATCACACGTACTAGTGGTGGCTCTGAGAACCATGTACGATCACACGTACTAGTGGTGGCTCTGAGAACCATGTATGATCACACGTTCTAGTGGTGGCTCTGAGAACCATGTATGATCACACGTTCTAGTGGTGGCTCTGAGAACCATGCACGACCACACGTTCTAGTGGTGGCACTGAGAACCATGTATGATCACACGTACTAGTGGTGGCTCTGAGAACCATGCACGACCACACGTTCTAGTGGTGGCTCTGAGAACCATGTATGATCACACGTACTAGTGGTGGCTCTGAGAACCATGCACGACCACACGTACTAGTGGTGGCACTGAGAACCATGTATGATCACACGTACTAGTGGTGGCTCTGAGAACCATGCACGACCACACGTTCTAGTGGTGGCTCTGAGAACCATGTATGATCACACGTTCTAGTGGTGGCTCTGAGAACCATGCACGACCACACGTACTAGTGGTGGCTCTGAGAACCATGTATGATCACACGTACTAGTGGTGGCTATGAGAACCATGCACGACCACACGTACTAGTGGTGGCTCTGAGAACCATGCACGATCACACGTTCTAGTGGTGGCTCTGAGAACCATGTATGATCACACGTACTAGTGGTGGCTCTGAGAACCATGCTCGAAAACAAGCACTCCTAGTTCCCGCACAAATTTCTCCGAGGTCTGAAATCCTGGAATATTACATAAGGTAATACAAGACAAAAATGGGCCAAAATCATGAGCGAGTCTCTTTAAATGGCAGATTTCAAAATTACTTACTGTTGAGATACAATTTGTATAAATAAACCTAATAATAAGCAGAAAACCTACAAGTTATAATATCATATTTTATTCTGGAATGACATTTTGCTTTGAAAATTGAGTTCATTGTCACATTTTGGCGATTCAGAGTTTTTTCTGCCTTCCGTCTTTGTTTTGTACAGTATATTTATTTTTAAATAATCGATAGTATTCAAGCAATATATGTACAATAAAAAATAATGTAGCGCGTTTGGCGATTACAAATAATGGTGCGAAAACATGGCATGAAAGAAAAAAGACTGATGAAACCTTTTGTAAACAGGTTATATATGTGACATTGATCTGGCTATCTCACTCTTACACTATGTATGGAAAGTGCTTGATTCTTTTTGGAAACATTGCATGTTACAAACTATCAATTCATCTTGACGACCTTGTTTTTTTTATTTTTTTAAACAGTAACTAATAAACACTACACTATATTTGCTAATGGTTCATGTTTCTCCACCATCAAGATCTTATTCGTTGAATATAAGGGGCAGATAATTTGGTTACAAATTTTCACGAGAAGGCCAACAAACAAGCCTTAGTTTCTCATGAACCTTTTTTCGGGCAATTAATAGATATTCGATTGTTCTACTCTCCCGCTTTGTAATCAGTTATAATCTGGCGCATAAAGGATTTCTATGTCCACATAGATTTCTCTTTATAGTGAGTATTTGTTCGTTGGTGTTGTTTGTTTGTGAGGTGTTTTTTTTATAAAATAGTTGCTTCTTATTTTCTAATCTTTAAAATGAAATTAAAATTATTATATAAGCGACGTGTTTTATTCAATTGTACTTATATATATATCACACAAGAACACCAATAGACAAAAAACAGTTTTGATACTTAATGTTTATTATCGTAAATGTACTCCGATTTGTTATCGTGATTTTCATAACTTATGTGGTACAATGTATACAACACATATTTTACTAATAAACGGGCCATTGGAAATGGTTCCAAAACACAAAGATTCATTTACTTTTACCTCCCGATTAATCATTTTTTCAACATAACATAATCTCTTAACTGATGATTTAGCCAAAAATAATGTTTAAACATATTATTAGAGTAATTTGCCTGTGATGATTTAAATCTTCTTTGTTATTAGATTTAGATTTAGTTATTTACTATTTGACATGTTTCTTACATCTTATGAAAATGTTTATTTATTAATAAATCACTATTTGGGCGAAGAAATAATAAAAACAAAGCGCTTGTTTTTTTCAAATCAGTAACTAAACATATTTTTATCTTTACCAGCTTAAAATCTTCCCTTGTTAAAGTCAGTCGAAGCTGTAAACAGCTCTTACAATATAAAGCTTGTTTAAAACCGTTGTTGTTTGAGCTACTCAGGGCACGTGCATTTCTTGACTAAAATATGTTGGTTGTTGATTGTTAAAGGGACTTGACACCAGATGGTTAACAAATCGGCAAATACAGTATTTCCTAAAAAGGCGCATATACTTGTCAATATGAGCTAGTATGAGGACGATCATACATCACCTTACATGATTGAACGAATAGTTTGTGGCTGTCGCAGCTTAGTTGACCCGTTTAGAAATAGAGCATAATGGTTTCCCAGTTTATAGTGGGTATATGTAGCATTCGAAAGCAACGTAATTAGTACAGATTAGTACAGATTGATATACCGACGCTATTTTTAAATTAAATGGGATTTACACGGTAGACAGACAAGTATAGTTTGGAATTGGAATTCGAAAGATACACGAGTCGTAAGCGATGTAATACATCAGCAATTTAGATTCAATGCCTTGTACACAAGGATATCAATTTTAGGTTAGTTTTTTTTATTTTTTTCCTTGCAGTTGTATCATCTGGTGTTTAGTCCCTTTAAAAAGTAGTTGAATGTCAATTGTATATTATACACAGTATAACCCTCCCTTCCTGTATATACATACGACTGGTTGTTTATCATTTCCAGATAGATTATATTGTCAGATGAGGACTACAATTACACCTATCAACGCGATCTTTCCGAAAACAAGGAGGAAGCAATAATCACTATAATTAATTAATTAATCGCCCAGCAGCGCGCATCAACATATCGGTAATGGGTAATTATGTGATTACCGAGGAATCCAGAAGTCAGGTTTGTTGGGAGTAGCCCGCCATTATGATATACATAATATAATATCATGTGGGCGCTTTTATTTCTTACAACACCCATTAGTTGCACAAAAAAGTTTATGACTACGACATTGTGCGTTAAATCCTAATTTATCAGAACAGATCAGACGTTTAATTCGGCTTATGCAACAAGTCATCTCATCTCGTCAAACAAATACATACACAGTAAACACAATAGTCATGCAAGTGATCATCGTGACAAGGGAATCAATATCAATAAAAATTCAAGTATAGCTAAGAAATATGGAGAATGTTAATGTATATCAAAATTGTGAATAATGATAATGTATGTAATATCTAATATGTATAGCTGTATAGCGGGTTAATTAGATATGTTATGGAAATGCGGCTGGTTACTGGTTGCAAAACTTGCAAATGAAAATAAGATTAAAACTTGCAACTGAAAGAATGTATCATTTAAGGTTCTTTACATGTATTTAAGATGAAGAGTTAGTCAGAAATACCTCATAATTGTATTTTGATTCCGATGAATTAAATGGCAAGGTTTGGGTAAAGTATTGTCATTCTAGAATCAACCAACTGATACGAGAGCTCAATTGCCAGGGCAAATCGGCGGTTAGTTCGAGTCCAACAACAGGTGATAGAAGCGGTAAGTTTGAGGCTTACAACAGGTGATAGAAGCGGTAAGTTTGAGCCTTACAACAAGAGATAGAAGCGGTTAGTTCGAGTCCAACACCATGTGATATAAGCGGTTAGTTTGAGTCCAACAACAGGTGATATATGGCGGTTACTTTGAGTCTTACAACAGGTGATATAAGCGGTTAGTTCGAGTCCAACAACAGGTGATAGAAGCGGTTAGTACGAGTCCAACAACAGGTGATATAAGCGGTTAGTTCGAGGCTAACAACAGGTGATATAAGCGGTTAGTTCGAGGCTTACAACAGGTAATATAAGCGATTAGTACAAGTCCAATACCATGTGATATAAGCGGTTAGTACGAGTCCAACAACAGGTGATAGATGAGGCAAGTTTGAGCCTTACAACAAGAATATAAGCGGTTAGTTCGAGTCCAACAACAGGTGATATATGGCGGTTACTTTGAGTCTTACAACAGGTGATATAAGCGGTTAGTTCGAGTCCAACAACAGGTGATAGAAGCGGTTAGTACGAGTCCAACAACAGGTGATATAAGCGGTTAGTTCGAGGCTAACAACAGGTGATATAAGCGGTTAGTTCGAGGCTTACAACAGGTAATATAAGCGATTAGTACAAGTCCAATACCATGTGATATAAGCGGTTAGTTCGAGTCCAACAACAGGTGATAGATGAGGCAAGTTTGAGCCTTACAACAAGAATATAAGCGGTTAGTTCGAGTCCAACAACAGGTGATATATGGCGGTTACTTTGAGTCTTACAACAGGTGATATAAGCGGTTAGTTCGAGTCCAACAACAGGTGATAGAAGCGGTTAGTACGAGTCCAACAACAGGTGATATAAGCGGTTAGTTCGAGGCTAACAACAGGTGATATAAGCGGTTAGTTCGAGGCTTACAACAGGTAATATAAGCGATTAGTACAAGTCCAATACCATGTGATATAAGCGGTTAGTTCGAGTCCAACAACAGGTGATAGAAGCAGTCAGTTCGAGTCCAACAACAGGTGATAGAAGCGGCCAGTTCGAGTCCAACAACAGGTGATAGAAGCGGTTAGTTCGAGTCCAACAACAAGTGATATAAGCGGCAAGTTTGGGTCCAACAACAGGTGATAGAAGCGGCCAGTTCGAGTCCAACAACAGGTGATAGAAGCGGTTAGTTCGAGTCCAACAACAAGTGATATAAGCGGTTAGTTCGAGTCCAACATCAGGTGATAGAAGCGGTTAGTTCAAGTCCAGCAACAGGTAATATAAGCGGTTAGTTCGAGTCCAACAACAGGTGATAGAAACGGTTACTTCGAGACTTACAACAGGTGATAGAAGCGGTTAGTTTGGGTCCAACAAACGGATTTTTTTACATAAACTGTTTGCGTATGAGCTATTGCAAAAAAAACGGTCCATAGCAGCGACCCATGAAAATGTTTTATCGCGAAATTATACTAGGTTGTACCTAGTCTAATAATGTATAACATGGACTCTTTTTTCATCAGTAAGTATTTTCAACTAAGTCAATTTTAACGTTTGCCCGTACATTTTGAGAAATATACTTGGAGTTTTTTTTCGTTTTTTCGTGTTAATTTGTGATATGTTATATGAAATGTATTGTTGTCATCTGTGTTTCAATTTTACTTTTTAAACGTCATTAAAAGTCATTGATTTTTTTCCGCGTTATTGTGACACAATTGCATCTTTCCTGGCAGTAATATATATATATATATATATATATATATATATATATATATATATATATATATATATATATATATATATATATATATATATATATATATATTATAACACAACCATTGTAGTTAGGGTTAGGTATTTAGTTTTGATTCAGCTAATTAATCGTTTTTCTGATATTTTCTTATTATGGAAAATAAGACATTTGACGGTCATGGTTGTAGCTGTCCTTAACCTTTATTCTTTCATGCTTTCCGGTGGTTTATGGAGATTAATCAGTCAACTAAAAAGGATATTTCACTGTTTTATAAGCCCGATATCAATTATATGTGAGCATGCACACGGCTGGAACACAATTCAACAACGTCATTTCCGAAATGACGTTACGTTCGAATACAATTTGGTGCACTTTTCTGAAAAACTATAATACTGTCATTTAAAATCCTTTTAAGGCATTTAATGAATAGAAAAACTGTTTCAGCGTTAGATTGCTATATATTTCACCCCGTGAACACCATTGTGAATAATACACTCATGAAATATATAACTTTTGGAGCTCACTCGGTGAAATATCTAACGATCTTACACTGAAACAACATTTATCCTCTATATTTTAATCAAAATGCCTTAATCATTGAAACACACTTAATTTGCTTTAGCATGTATACACAAACTCATATAAAGATCAGTTTAAACTGAAAGTTTACCAAAATAGTTCTTCTTAAGCTAGAGTGAAAATGATCGAATGTTATTATTTCAGTCCAGCCAAAATGAAACGATATGAAAATATTGCGATCGTGAAATTCAACTTTTGGTGTTCGCTCGGTGAAATAATTATGTTGCGTGTTAGATTGAAACATGTCGAGCGTTTCAATATCTTTAGTCAAATATATTTATTCTATAAAAATATATTCGAACTTTACCTAGAAAATATAGGATCTATCAATTCAATATATTTCAAAATAATAATTATGGACTAAAAACTATTTTTTTTTATAAAAAATAATTATGTAATAATAAATAAATAAATTGTTCTTAAAGAAATAAATGTTTTCATAAAAGAAATATTTATGTCAGTTAAACAAATGAGCGCATGTAAAAAAAATATTTACGACCAACAAAATATTTATATATCGTTAAAGCTGCACTCTCACAGATATACCATTTTTACAACTTTTTTATTTTTTGTCTTGGAAAGTGCAAATTTTTGCGTAAATATCTGCAAGCCAATGACATAAGATTGCTGACAAAAAAATCAGATCGTAGATTTTCATATTTCCGTTCGAAAATTACTGTAATATGGCTTAAACCGTTACTTACGGTTTAAAAAAATGCATAAAACATGAATTTTTGAACTTAAATATAAAAATCTGCGTTCTTATTTTTGTCAGCAGTCTTGTATCACTGGTTTCCATGGATTTTCGCAAAAAATGCTCGTTCCAAGACAAAAAAAAAGTTTTAAAAAATGAATATATTTGGTATAATTAGCATCATGAGATACTATCTCTATATTGTAACAGCAGTTTTGATTGGTCAAGGCAAAACAATATGGCATGGCCCAAACACAGTGGCTGGATGAGCTGGATGAGTTCCTGTCATAAAGTCACTGTGACCTTCCTGGAATCACGTTGAAACATGGAAGCTTAATAAATTTATTAAATATTAAATATTTAAATTTGGCGAGTCAAAAAAAAATTATTGTTGCAATAAATCCGAATTCCCATCATGCAAATTATACCCAATATTTTTATTACCTCACCCAAATTAAAAGGTCTACTGCATGAACATATACTGCATATTAATATTTCATTAAACATTTTTTAACATGTGCCATTTCACAAATATAACTTTCTTAATTCAATAAATATTTTTAAAAATATTTTTTTAAATCTAGTCCATTCATATTTTTTTCGATTGAATACTTTGAATGAATTTAACCAATATTTCTGTTTTTATTTTATATATATATATATATTGTATATTTGTTATTGAATAAATATATTTGACGTATAATAGTCAACGTTTGCCATCCGCTATATTTCTAGCTCATTGGATATACGAATTTGGTCGTGCTTGAAAATCCCATCTGGTGCCCCTGTGCCGACGTGCTACTTCTTATTTATTTTATTGTATGATTTATGAAAAGTACATTATGCAATTTCAATGCAGCGCAATTAAATGCATAAGTATGCAAGACTTTCAATGAGCAATGAATAAAAATAAACGCCTTTTTTTATTTGATCCCAACAGTGATATATAATTACCACGTTTCATGACCTTAGTAAACAATGTCGTAGGATGTACAAAAATGGTTTCTTACAATTTTCCCACAAATTGATGTATAAGTGGTGCAAGAAGAAATATCAGTAATCCTCGTTACCGGCTTACGTGCATGCCCTCGGGTCGGATTGTTCGATCCGGACCGGAAACACATGTAATGTATTATTATTCCATCACATAACTATTGAACATTTTGTTTTTAATTCACATCAGCGTCCGTAACGTGACGCAAGTCGCCAAGTATGGAGGGTATGGCGCGTGACGTGAATTTCATTTGTTTAAATATCAAAGTCAAAGCAAATGCAGAACTTTGTGTAAGTTCTTAATCTTGCCATATATAACGCCACAAAACGTTCAGATCGCAGTATTTCATTTTTACATTCGAAAATTGATATTTTACGGAAAGATTTTCGGCAGTTTCTCAAAGAAGTGAAAACTGTTCTATTGCGAGTTATCTTAAATGATTGAATTGAAGGCTTTGGTACCAAATTCAGCTGATTGTGTGACAAAATATATCAAAACTGTCAATCTGTGAGAGTGCAGCTTTTAAACAACAACAACAACAACAACAACAACAACAACAACAACAACATCAACAACAACAACAACAACAACAACAACAACAACAACATCATATTCATATTATAGTCGTACACTTCATTTAATAATAAAATATGGTTTTATTTGCGTTATATTGCATTTAACACTTTAAGATCTATTGAATTATTTTTAAGTATATAATTTATACTAAACTATTAAGGTATATATGGATGAGTGTATCGTATATACAGATGAAGTGACCACCGTGCTATGTCCACGTGTTTAATGTCGACTTACGATTTATAAATCGACATTTCGCAGTTAAGTTGACCAATCCACTTATTAACTTGATACGCCGACATTATTATTGCAACATGTCATGATGTAACTTGCATGTCGACCATAAGAACGTCGACTTGACATTTTGAACACTTTATCTGTATATACGATAAACTGCGCCACAATTGAGTGACCATTCAAATATTTTAAAAGAGAAATTATAAGAATGAGTATATTTTCGCTCGATAAAAGGCAGTCTTAAGAATAGAATACATATACAATATTGCAATTTATTCATACCAAATTTCTTTTTTTTCAGTTTTACGCTGAAGTAGTTAATTTATTTCTGTGGTTTATTCTTTTCGTGAATTTAAGAAGCTAAAAACATTAGAATTACTAAGTAAAATAATGAATAGTTAATTAGGAGGTAAAACTCAAAACAACAGTCGTGTACAGTTATTTTTATTTGGAAGTAGTTTAATATGAACATGCTTTGTATTATTATAAATTAATTTCCGTTCTGTTTTTTTACTTATGCGTTTAATCATGTCTAGTAAAATATACGCCCATAAAAATATATGCTTTGCATGAACAGCTGAATCGATTTGCTTTCAGAGCCCGTGTTAACAAGGAGAGTATAACACGGATGGTTTTAAGAATCAATTCGTAGTATTGATACATTTGTCATCGAAATATATTTTTGATAATATGCATGAAGGTCAATAATTGTTCCATGGCTACAGCATAAATACTACGAACACCAATTGATTCTTTTTTAGCTTACTTGCGAGCGGGGCAGGTCAAATATTCGATATTTTAGGGTATTTTTATACAAAGCAAACATTTCGTGTATATATTATGTATATAATTTGTCAATGTCAAATTGTTCACTATTTCTATGATATATATTTATATGTATGCTAAATCTTCATTTGTATATAAATATTCAAATATATTTAATAATTGACCTGCCCCGCTCGCCACTAAGTTTAAGTGAAAAATATAGTCAAAAGTATGTTTACAATTCGCGTTCGATAGAACTCTAGACTAAGTCTTGCGGTATAAGATATCAGAGTATGTCCCGCTTCTTCCATATTTTTTTTATATTACGACATTACCTTACGATGGATGTGGTCATTTTTGGACGTAGAGGTTTGATTATGTTTGAGTGTTTTTTTTAAAAATATTTCCATACTATTTAACCAAGCGGTACCTTACGTTGAATGTGCTCATTTTGGATGTAGAGCTTTTATTATGTTTTTGTGATATTTCCATACTATTTAACCAAGCGTAATAGTGTCACTTTATTTGTCGTACAACTTTCATACCGGCGTTAACCATATTAGAAATAAAACTGAACGTACTTATTTACCAGCACTGCACCAGCAAATGTTGTGTTCAACTTCACACTTTCTAAAGGAAAAGAAACTGTTTTAAAAGCGCCAGTCAAACCATACAGCAATCTAACGTGAATATGGTAAATAATTCAAACCTCTCTTCAGGTCCTGATATCCGAAGGCGGTGGAGTAGTATCCAAGCTCCTTGGTTGCGGGGTAGGGGTTCGCCTGCTGGGCCACCGAGGCCGGCTGGTAACCAGGGGTGGCGAGCGTCTGCTCGAACGTGCTGTATCTGTCGGCGGCGGCAGCCAGGGCGTCCTGGGCTCCGAGGATATCTCGGATGAGGAAGGATGAGGAGCGCGGCCCCTGCAGGAACGGTGGCGCTGAGAACATTCCCCCGACACAGGCCTCACTCGCTCCTCGACAGTGCCCTTCCACCTCTCAAGCAACAGTGTCGTCAACAAATAGTATCCACTCAGCCTGATCAAAATCTTCCTAATTCCTGAGGTTTTCCACAAATACTTGCAAACTTATTTTCAAAATCAAATTACGTATATGCACGACTTTACTGTTTCTTCCCTGCTCGATACAAACAACGTTGGCTTTTCAGCAAATACAACTTCCACCCGGAGTCTGTATACCTACATGTACTAGTTTGTATAGTAACGTAAATTGTTTACAATGTGTGATTGTTACCAAAAAATTAGCGAAACCGAAGAACGTGGAAATCTGCACGAGTTATCTTTTAATCGACTAATTGGTTCCAACCCCTGTCTTGAATCGAGTGAAACCTTGCCCCTGGGTTAAACAAACACAACCCGACCCGGGGAGCCTTCTCCTTAGACGAGATATTAGTATATAATGCTCCACAGTAAGTGATAGGAAAACAAGCTCATATTTCACTGTTGGTTACATGCCTTCCCCGACCAGGAGGGTCTACCCATCCGCCTTGTTTTGTGGGAAACAAGCAAAATGGTGTACAAGTCAATTAGCAATCACGTCGCTACTGGGTCTATATCTGCAGAAACGATAAGCCTGGGTCACTTACATCCGCGCCACAAAAGCGAAAGCCTTAGAAGCTAAAACCTTTCGAATTATACGTTTATAATAAAAATGTCCACAGCTTATAAAGTCCTAAACGACTGATTTTAAAATACACAGTTTCAATCCTATGTTGTAAATATGAATGAAAACAAATCTGTTTTTTTTATATTTTGATTATTTTTACAATATTTAAACAAATTGTGTTTGCTATGTGAGGATTTCTTGCTCTAAACCTGATTTGATCATATTTTTACAGAACACGATTCGAACCCAGTAGACGCATGCTATGTTTAAAACCATGAAGGGCTGTACCGTGGTAAAATGAGTTGAGGTAGTTATTACTTAAATGCGCACTCTTACTCCCAAATAAGATTTACCACAATTAAAACAATTGTTTTAATATACCAAAAAATGATTACATGTTGAAAACAATGATTCTTATGAAGAATACCGAGTTCTATTGGAAAGAACGATGCAAAAAAACACGTTATTTCTACGTTATGAGACAATAGTAGATCACACTAAATCTTTTAGCACTCACTAATCATTTAATATTTTTGCGTTTTCAGCTATTAAATACACGGTTACAATCTTGGTATCAGTAATATTTTTTTCCATAAATGCATTATATAGTAAGACGTTTAAAGCTGCACTCTCACAGATTGAACGTTATGACAACTTTTTATTTTTTGCTTTGGAACGGGCCAATTTTTGGGAAAATTAATGGAAACCAGTTATATAAGACTGCTGACAAAAATTAGATCGCAGATTTTTATATTAAGTTAAAAAATTGATGTTTTGTGCATTTTTCTTAAACCGTTAGTAGCCATAAAACATTAATTTTCAAACGGAAATATGAAAATCTACGATCTGATTTTTTGTCAGCAATCTTATATCATTGGTTTGCATTTATTTACGCAAATATTTGCTCTTTCCAAGAAAAATAAATAAAAACAGTTGTAAAAATGGTACATCTGTGAGAGTGCAGCTTTAAGATTTATCACTCAAAACTTATGTATATGTACTGATTTTGAAAAGAGTGTCACTTTAAGTATTTGGAGAAACTGCGGTCAGAGCCTCAACACATACACACTCATAATATTAGGATAATGGTGTTTGTGCAGAATTGAAAACAATCGCTCTACCTCGCATATTTGTAAATATAACTCCATCAGGCAGAATCAATGTAT
Organism: Mya arenaria; assembly: GCF_026914265.1. Taxonomy (NCBI): domain Eukaryota; kingdom Metazoa; phylum Mollusca; class Bivalvia; order Myida; family Myidae; genus Mya; species Mya arenaria. The sequence continues at coordinate 62,845,903 of NC_069122.1, forward strand.
CTCAATAAAAGTTTTCACATAAAGAACATTTCCGATGATTTCTGTGATGTGTATAATATTATTGTTGTCTCTATCAAATGTTGTATGTAGAGTGTGTACGTATTTTTCGCTTGCACAGTTTTAAAATCGGATACCCATGCATGTGATTACCATTCATAACCAATACACATCATCGACGGATCTCCTAGTGGGGATCGGACAACGGACCGTCTGAGCTGACACGCTCCACCGCTCGGCCATCACCACCGATAGTTATCATCCAATTTGTGACATTGAAAAAGTAGAAGGTTTCATGAATAGGATCTTTCCACAATGGATCTAATCTAAAGATTCCCTTTATACATTTTATAGAAGTATACTGAGTATTCTTCGTACATTAAATCTTATTTGGTTTTTTTCTGGAGCCGTGGCAATACTATATATTTTTAGAAATCACTTAAAACACCAGCTTTGTCGGTTAAGCGAAGGTAACATTTCGTTTATTTAAATTGATAAAACTTCCGAAGGCCCGTTTTTATCATTTTATGAGAATTCGTTAAATGAATTTTGTATTGAATGAACACGAATGTAAAATCCCCTACTTCTAAAGCATGTAGAAAATAAAGAAAAGAAAATGAAAGAAAAGAAAAGAAAAGAAAAGGAAAGAAAAGAGAAGAAAAGAAAAGAAAAGAAAAGAAAAGAAAAGAAAAGAAATGTTAAAGATTCCCGGCAGCAGTACGATTCGAACCTCATCTGCTGGATTTGAACATAGCCTCGCGATCATGAGATTGTTGGTTTTAAAGTCGACGTTGACAACATTGCAACACAACTTGAATGTCAATGTACTGGATATGTACAGATTTCAACAAGCGAATGATTATGTACAGGGTATGTACGGAAGTCAGCAAGTGATTGATTATGTACGGGGTATGTACGGATTTCAGCAAGTGAATGTTTATGTACGGGGTATGTACGGAAGTCAGCAAGTGTATGATTTTGTACGGGGTATGTACCGATTTCAGCAAGTGAATGATTATGTACGGAAGTCAACAAGTGAATGTTAATGTACGGGGTATGTACGGCAGTCAACAAGTGGATGTTTATATACGGGGTATATATGGAAGTCAACAAGTGAATGATTATGTACGGGGTATCTATGGAAGTTAACAAGTGAATGATTAAGTGAATGATTATGTACGTGGTATGTACGGAAGTCAACAAATAAATGATTATATATGGGGTATGCACGGAAGTCAACAAGTTAATGTTTATATACGGAGTATATATATATCGAAGTCCCCAAGTAAATGTTTATGTACGGGCTATGTACCGAATTCAACAAGTGAATGTTGTTAATTCATGGGATATCGGATATACGTTAGACCGCAGGTTATCACTATCACGAGTCGACAGATTTAGATATCATAGGTTAAGGCAACGAAATGGCCTTTATATGAATACGAAATGTAACTTATTTCATTATTCGTAAAGATAAACTATCTGCTAGAGTGCGCAATGCACACATACTAGAGATACTTACATAAATAATTGGTTGAGCTACATACATTGTGTGTATATCACGTGGTAAATTGCGTCATAAATGCTACACGGGTAGGTAATATTTTGCTTCGAATGAAGACTTTAAACAAAGATAACTTCACTATTCCTTCACCATTTTAAATGAAGCATAGCGCAATCTACGCCGCTCACGGAGCCCCGCCTTCGGTCTTTCACCGGAGTTTGATTAAGAGTATAGTTTCTTAAAACACTTCAATACTCCTTTTTACAAAACGGCCGTCTGACGTAGCACTGTCAAAACATTATTTTAGAAAAACAAAGTTTGTCGAAGTGTTTGATAAAACTAATCACCTTATCAAACTCCGATAATAAAACGAAGGCGGGGCTCCTTTAGCGGCATAGACTGCCCTTTTGTTCATTTGAAATGGTGTAGTAAAAGAAAAGTTATCTTTGTTTTAAGTGTTCATTTTAAGCAAAATGTTGCCTTCCGACGTAGCATATATGACATAATTTATCACGTGGTATACGCACACTGTAATAGCTCAAAGCTTGGCCATCTAAAACAAATTCTGAAATGATAATGTATTGTAGACGGTCGATTTTTGAGCTATAACTTTACACACCAGGTGAGTTTTTAATGTAATTTAATCGTACAATTTAGAATGATTGTATTTCTTGAAAACCTAATACTTTTTTGACTAAAAACCAAAAACCTTTAGGTATCCTTATTTCAAATGCATTATACACACTAAACTTTATACGTTCTACCGATGGAATTAAGCTACAGTTTTATTTATTTTGAGGATACGGTTCAAATTAGGCTTCTGTAATATGTCCCTGGATTCTGTAAAAGGAATGCACCTTGTTACAATGAACTGTTACTGGGTAAACACTGGTGATATCAATCATTCTTCATATCCTGGATACAAGAAACAAGATACAAGACACAAGATAGAAGAATCTTTATTTAAATTCGGGTAGATCTTAACAAGAAACATTAGCTCTATGATCTATTTTCCGACATGAATAACAAACATGCAGAACATATCAAAACATAACAAGGAGTTTGTGACCTGGAAATGAAAGCGTATAGTTTTAAATAGGTACAAATATTTGAACAAGTGTTTACAATTGCCGTTACTTATTATATTCGTGCATACAATTACAAAAGGTAAGATGGATAAGAGCATTGAAAACAGTGATAACATTAACAAGTTATGGAAAACACTACAAAAAGTTATACACATTATTACATAGCAAATCGATAGCATATTAAATATTTGTTTTATTTATATTCATTCTTAAGTAATATATGACTTTCTGTCGTTATCACTATTTCATACTGTTCATTGAGACTTAAATAAGTGTTACGGCCAAGACGATCTCTGTCCGTTTCCATTTGAAAATGAGTTTGTTCAATGAGTTCACTTATGGAAATGAGACCACATATTATGCGGTTTACAGTTCAGTGTGCGGGTTAATGCGGTTTACAGCTCCGTATGCGGGTTAATGAGCATACCGCTGACTTCCGACCACGTACCGTTGTGTGGGCGTGGCCGGATCCCCGCCACGTGGCACAAGAGCTGATACACCTCCGTATTTTTAAACGGCGGAGACAGGTAGTTCTTCTTGAAATCTGAAAATATTCGAACTGTTTTTTATTAAGATACAACATTTTGAAAGTGTATTTAAATAGAGAAAAGTGTACCAATCAAAATTTTCTAAACGCTTTACCAATATTACAATATTTATTATAAACTATTATTATTTATATTATTATAAATAACGATATTTTCAACATGGACAGATATAAAGTTCGATGAAAATGAAATAACTGCTATAAATTGCAAAAGTCATCAAGAATAAATGTATAAAATAATTGTCATGGAAGGCAGTCTATTGATTTAGAATGATCGGACAAGGTGCTTCTAAGTCTGCACGTACGCGGCCCGAAAGCAAGGAAGATGGCTCTCATGTCGACGTCGGCGTTGTCGAAGCCATGGTTGCCAACCCAGGGGGACGTCAATAGCTGCTCACCGTAAACCTCTCCCGCACGGGGCTGCAACATGACATAAACACCGTGTGCATAAGGGTACACACACAATACATATGAAAGCAAATTTACAACCATCTTGGATATACAGACACCGTACACCTGAGTTCATATCCACAAATACTGTAAACTTACTTTGCGTACATTCATAAACATCTAGCACCCGGAATAACAAATACCTTACACTCCTACTAAAGCAGCTTACACGTGGACGTACAGACCTACATACAAAACCACTTACAATCGAACGTACAAACAAAACCATCTTACACTCGCATGTACATAAACAACCACCTTACACTCGGACGTACATACACAACCACCTTACACTCGGAGGTACATACACAGACACCTTACACTCGGAGGTACATACACAGACACCTTACACTCGGACGTACAAACACAGACACCTTACACTCGGACGTACATACACAACCACCTTACACTCGGACGTACATACACAACCACCTTACACTCGGACGTACATACACAGACACCTTACACTCGGACGTACATACACAACCACCTTACACTCGGAGGTACATACACAACCACCTTACACTCGGACGTACATGCACAACCATCTTACACTCGAACGTACATACACAGACACCTTACACTCGGACGTACATACACAGACACCTTACACTCGGACGTACATACACAGACACCTTACACTCGGACGTACATACACAGACACCTTACACTCGGACGTACATACACAGACACCTTACACTCGGACGTACATACACAACCACCTTACACTCGGACGTACATACACAGACACCTTACATTCGGACGTACATGCACAACCACCTTACACTCGGACGTACATACACAACCACCTTACACTCGGACGTACAAACACAGACACCTTACACTCGGACGTACAAACACAGACACCTTACACTCGGACGTACATACACAGACACCTTACACTCGGACGTACATACACAACCACCTTACACTCGGAGGTACATACACAGACACCTTACACTCGGACGTACAAACACAGACACCTTACACTCGGACGTACAAACACAGAAACCTTACACTCGGACGTACATAAACAGACACCTTACACTCGGAGGTACTTACAAAACCACCTTACACTCGGAGGTACATACACAGACACTTTTCCCTCGGACGTACATACACAGACACATTACACCCGGAGGTACATACACAACCACCTTACACTCGGAGGTACATACACAGACACCTTACACTCGGATAAACATACACAGAGACCTTACACTCGGAGGTACATACACAGACACCTTACATTCGGACGTACATACACAGACACCTTACACTCGGGTAACATACACAGACAACTTACACTCGGAGGTACATACACAGACACCTTACACTCGGAGGTACATACACAGACACCTTACACTCGGAGGTACATACACAGACACCTTACACTCGGACGTACATACACAGACACCTTACACTCGGAGGTACATACACAGACACCTTACACTCGGACGTATATACACATACACCTTACACTCGGAGGTACATACACAGACACCTTATACTCGGAGGTACATACACAGACACCTTACACTCGGATGTGCATACACAACCACCTTACACTCGGAGGTACATACACAGACAACTTACACTCGGAGGTACATACACAACCACCTTACACTCGGACGTACATACACAACCACCTTACACTCGGAGGTACATACACAGACACATTACACTCGGAGATACATACACAACCACCTTACGTTCGGACGTACATACACAACCACCTTACACTCGGAGGTACATACACAGACACCATACACTCGGACGTACATACACAACCACCTTACACTCGGAGGTACATACACAGACACTTTACACTCGGAGGTACATACACAACCACCTTACGTTCGGACGTACATACACAACCACCTTACACTCGGAGGTACATACACAACCACCTTACGTTCGGACGTACATACACAACCACCTTACACTCGGAGGTACATACACAGACACCATACACTCGGACGTACATACACAACCACCTTACACTCGGAGGTACATACACAGACACTTTACACTCGGAGGTACATACACAGACACTTTACACTCAGACGTACATACACAGTCACCTTACACTCGGACGTACTTACACAAACTCCTTACACTAGGGTGTACTTACACAAACTCCTTATACTAGGGCGTACTTACACAACCACTTTATACTAGGGCGTACTTACACAACCACCTTACACTCGGAAGTTCATACACAGAAACCTTACACTTGGACGAACATACACAGACACATTACACTCGAACATACATACACAACCACCTTACACTCGGACGTCCATACACAGAAACCTTACACTCGGACGTACTTCCACAACCACCTTACACTCGGACGTACTTCCACAACCACCTTACACTCGGACGTACTTACAAAGACACCTTACACTCGGAAGGTCATACACAGACACCTTACACTCGGACGTACTTACACAGACACCTTACACTCGGACGTACTTACACAGACACCTTACACTCGGAAGTTCATACACAGAAACCTTACACTCGGACGAACATACACAGACACATTACACTCGAACATACATACACAACCACCTTACAATCGGATGTTCATACACAGAAACCTTACACTCGGACGTACATACACATGCACCTTACACTCGGACGAACATACACAACCACCTTAAACACGGACGTACATACACAGGCACCTTACACTCGGACGAACATACACAGAAACCTTACACTCGGACTTACATACACACATACCTTACACACGGACTTTCTTACACAGACACGTTACACTCGGACGTACATACACAGACACCTTACACTCGGACGTACATACCCAGACACATTTCACTCGGACGTACCAACATAGACACCTTACACTCGGACGTACATACAAAGATACATACACTCGGACGTACATACACAGGCACCTTACACTCGGACGTTCATACACAGACACCTTACACACGGACTTTCTTACACAGACACCTTACATTCGGACGTACATACCCAGACACATTACACTCGGACGTGCAAACACAGACACCTTACACTCGGACGTACATACACAGACACCTTACACTCGGACGTACATACAAAGATACTTACACTCGGACGTACATACACAGGCACCTTACACTCGGACGTTCATACACAGACACCTTACACTCGGACTTTCTTACACAGACACCTTACATTCGGACGTACATACCCAGACACATTACACTCGGACGTGCAAACACAGACACCTTACACACGGACGTACATACACAGGCACCTTACACTCGGACAAACATACACAGACACCTTACACACGGACTTTCTTACACAGACACCTTACACTCGGACGTACATACACAGACACCTTACACTCGGACGTAAATACACAGACACTTTACACACGGACGTACATACACAGAAAACTTACACTAGGACGTACATACACAGACACCTTACACTCGGAGGAACATACACAGACACCTTACACTCGGACGTACATACATAGACACCTTACATTCGGACGTACATACACAGACACCTTACACTCGGTGGTACATACATAGACACCTTAAACTCGGACGTACATACACAGACACCTTACACTCCGACGTACATACACAGACACCTTACATTCGGACGTACATACACAGACACCTTACACTCGGACGTACATACACAGACATCTTACACTCGGTGGTACAAACACAGACACCTTACACTCGGACGTACATACACAGACACCTTACACTCGGACGTACATACACAACCACCTTACACTCGGAGGTACATACACAGACACCTTACACTCGGAGGTACATACACAGACACCTTACACTCGGACGTACATACACAGACACCTTACACTCGGACGTACATACACAACCACCTTACACTCGGATGTACATAAACAACCACCTTACACTCGGACGTACATACACAGACACCTTACACTCGGACGTACATACACAACCACCTTACACTCGGAGGTACATACACAACCACCTTACACTCGGACGTACATGCACAACCATCTTACACTCGAACGTACATACACAGACACCTTACACTCGGACGTACATACACAGACACCTTACACTCGGACGTACATACACAGACACCTTACACTCGGACGTACATACACAGACACCTTACACTCGGACGTACATACACAGACACCTTACACTCGCACGTACATACACAACCACCTTACACTCGGACGTACATACACAGACACCTTACATTCGGACGTACATGCACAACCACCTTACACTCGGACGTACATACACAACCACCTTACACTCGGACGTACAAACACAGACACCTTACACTCGGACGTACAAACACAGACACCTTACACTCGGACGTACATACACAGAAACCTTACACTCGGACGTACATACACAACCACCTTACACTCGGAGGTACATACACAGACACCTTACACTCGGACGTACAAACACAGACACCTTACACTCGGACGTACAAACACAGAAACCTTACACTCGGACGTACATAAACAGACACCTTACACTCGGAGGTACTTACACAACCACCTTACACTCGGAGGTATATACACAGACACCTTACACTCGGAGGTACATACACAGACACCTTACACTCGGACGTACATACACAGACACCTTACACACGGACGTAAATACACAGACACCTTACATACGGAGGTACATACACAACCACCTTACACTCGGAGGTACATACACAACCACCTTACACTCGGAGGTACATACACAACCACCTTACACTCGGAGGTACATACACAACCACCTTACACTCGGAGGTACATACACAGACACCTTACACTCGGATAAACATACACAGAGACCTTACACTCGGAGGTACATACACAGACACCTTACATTCGGACGTACATACACAGACACCTTACACTCGGGTAACATACACAGACAACTTACACTCGGAGGTACATACACAGACACCTTACACTCGGAGGTACATACACAGACACCTTACACTCGGAGGTACATACACAGACACCTTACACTCGGACGTACATACACAGACACCTTACACTCGGAGGTACATACACAGACACCTTACACTCGGACGTATATACACAGACACCTTACACTCGGAGGTACATACACAGACACCTTACACTCGGAGGTACATACACAGACACCTTACACTCGGATGTACATACACAACCACCTTACACTCGGAGGTACATACACAGACAACTTACACTCGGAGGTACATACACAACCACCTTACACTCGGACGTACATACACAACCACCTTACACTCGGAGGTACATACACAGACACATTACACTCGGAGATACATACACAACCACCTTACGTTCGGACGTACATACACAACCACCTTACACTCGGAGGTACATACACAGACACCATACACTCGGACGTACATACACAACCACCTTACACTCGGAGGTACATACACAGACACTTTACACTCGGAGGTACATACACAGACACTTTACACTCAGACGTACATACACAGTCACCTTACACTCGGACGTACTTACACAAACTCCTTACACTAGGGTGTACTTACACAAACTCCTTATACTAGGGTGTACTTACACAACCACTTTATACTAGGGCGTACTTACACAACCACCTTACACTCGGAAGTTCATACACAGAAACCTTACACTTGGACGAACATACACAGACACATTACACTCGAACATACATACACAACCACCTTACACTCGGACGTCCATACACAGAAACCTTACACTCGGACGTACTTCCACAACCACCTTACACTCGGACGTACTTCCACAACCACCTTACACTCGGACGTACTTACAAAGACACCTTACACTCGGAAGGTCATACACAGACACCTTACACTCGGACGTACATACAGAGACACCTTACACTCGGACGTACATACACAGACACCTTACACTCGGACGTACATACACAGTCACCTTACACTGACTTTCTTACACAGACACCTTACACTCGGACGTACAAACACAGACACCTTACACTCGGAGGTACATACACAGACACCTTAAACACGGACGTACATACACAGACACATTACACTCGGAGGTACATACGCAGACACCTTACACTCGAAGGTACATACACAGACACCTTACATTCGGACGTACATACACAGACACTTTACACACAGACGTACATACACAAACACATTACACTCGGACGTACATACACAGACACCTAACACTAGGTAGTTCATACACAGACACCTTACACACGGACGTACACACGTAGACACCTTACACACGGACGTACATACACAGACACTTTACTCACGGACGTACATACACAAACAACTTACACTCGGAGGTACATACACAGACACCTTACACTCGGACGTTCATACACAGACACCTTACATATGGATGTTCATACACAGACACCTTACACTCGGACGTTCATACACAGACACCTAACACTCGGACGTACATACACAGACACCTTACATATGGATGTTCATACAGAGACACCTTACACATGGTCGTACATACACAGACACCTTATATATGGACGTACATACACAGACTCCTTAAACTAGGACGTACATACATAGACACCTTACACTCGGAGGTACATACACAGACACCTTACACTCGGACGTTTATACACAGACACCTAACACTCGCACGTACATACACAGACACCTTACATATGGATGTTCATACACAGACACCTTACACTCGGACAAACATACACAGACACCTAACACTCGGACGTACATACACAGACACCTTACATATGGATGTTCATACAGAGACACTTTAACTAAGACTTTCATACACAGACACCTTACACTCGGACGTTCATACACAGACACCTAACACTCGCACGTACATACACAGACACCTTACATATGGATGTTCATACACAGACACCTTACACTCGGACAAACATACACAGACACCTAACACTCGGACGTACATACACAGACACCTTACATATGGATGTTCATACAGAGACACTTTAACTAAGACGTTCATACACAGACACCTTACACATGGTCGTACATACACAGACACATTACACTCGGACGTGCAAACACAGACACCTTACACACGGACGTACATACACAGGCACCTTACACTCGGACAAACATACACAGACACCTTACACACGGACTTTCTTACACAGACACCTTACACTCGGACGTACATACACAGACACCTTACACTCGGACGTAAATACACAGTCACTTTACACACGGACGTACATACACAGACAACTTACACTAGGACGTACATACACAGACACCTTACACTCGGAGGAACATACACAGACACCTTACACTCGGACGTACATACATAGACACCTTACATTCGGACGTACATACACAGACACCTTACACTCGGTGGTACATACATAGACACCTTAAACTCGGACGTACATACACAGACACCTTACACTCCGACGCACATACACAGACACCTTACATTCGGACGTACATACACAGAAACCTTACACTCGGACGTACAAACACAGACATCTTACACTCGGTGGTACAAACACAGACACCTTACACTCGGAGGTACATACACAGACACCTTACACTCGGACGTTTATACACAGACACCTAACACTCGCACGTACATACACAGACACCTTACATATGGATGTTCATACACAGACACCTTACACTCGGACAAACATACACAGACACCTAACACTCGGACGTACATACACAGACACCTTACATATGGATGTTCATACAAAGACACTTTAACTAAGACTTTCATACACAGACACCTTACACTCGGACGTTCATACACAGACACCTAACACTCGCACGTACATACACAGACACCTTACATATGGATGTTCATACACAGACACCTTACACTCGGACAAACATACACAGACACCTAACACTCGGACGTACATACACAGACACCTTACATATGGATGTTCATACAGAGACACTTTAACTAAGACGTTCATACACAGACACCTTACACATGGTCGTACATACACAGACACATTACACTCGGACGTGCAAACACAGACACCTTACACACGGACGTACATACACAGGCACCTTACACTCGGACAAACATACACAGACACCTTACACACGGACTTTCTTACACAGACACCTTACACTCGGACGTACATACACAGACACCTTACACTCGGACGTAAATACACAGACACTTTACACACGGACGTACATACACAGACAACTTACACTAGGACGTACATACACAGACACCTTACACTCGGAGGAACATACACAGACACCTTACACTCGGACGTACATACATAGACACCTTACATTCGGACGTACATACACAGACACCTTACACTCGGTGGTACATACATAGACACCTTAAACTCGGACGTACATACACAGACACCTTACACTCCGACGTACATACACAGACACCTTACATTCGGACGTACATACACAGACACCTTACACTCGGACGTACATACACAGACATCTTACACTCGGTGGTACAAACACAGACACCTTACACTCGGACGTACATACACAGACACCTTACACTCGGACGTACATACACAGACACCTTACACTCGGACGTACATACACAGTCACCTTACACACGGACTTACTTACACAGACACCTTACACTCGGACGTACAAACACAGACACCTTACACTCGGAGGTACATACACAGACACCTTAAACACGGACGTACATACACAGACACCTTACACTCGGAGGTACATACGCAGACACCTTACACTCGAAGGTACATATACAGACACCTTACATTCGGACGTACATACACAGACACCTTACACTCGGACGTACATACACAGACACCTTACACACGGACGTAAATACACAGACACCTTACATACGGAGGTACATACACAACCACCTTACACTCGGAGGTACATACACAACCACCTTACACTCGGAGTTACATACACAGACACCTTGCACTCGGACGTACAAACACAGACACTTTTCCCTCGGACGTACATACACAGACACATTACACCCGGAGGTACTTACACACCCACCTTACACTCGGAGGTACATACACAGACACCTTACACTCGGATATACATACACAGAGACCTTACACTCGGAGGTACATACACAGACACCTTACATTCGGACGTACATACACAGACACCTTACACTCGGGTAACATACACAGACAACTTACACTCGGAGGTACATACACAGACACCTTACACTCGGAGGTACATACACAGACACCTTACACTCGGAGGTACATACACAGACACCTTACACTCGGACGTACATACACAGACACCTTACACTCGGAGGTACATACACAGACACCTTACACTCGGACGTATATACACAGACACCTTACACTCGGAGGTACATACACAACCACCTTACACTCGGAGGTACATACACAGACAACTTACACTCGGAGGTACATACACAACCACCTTACACTCGGACGTACATACACAACCACCTTACACTCGGAGGTACATACACAGACACATTACACTCGGAGATACATACACAACCACCTTACGTTCGGACGTACATACACAACCACCTTACACTCGGAGGTACATACACAGACACCATACACTCGGACGTACATACACAACCACCTTACACTCGGAGGTACATACACAGACACTTTACACTCGGAGGTACATACACAGACACCTTACACTCAGACGTACATACACAGTCACCTTACACTCGGACGTACTTACACAAACTCCTTACACTAGGGTGTACTTACACAAACTCCTTATACTAGGGCGTACTTACACAACCACTTTATACTAGGGCGTACTTACACAACCACCTTACACTCGGAAGTTCATACACAGAAACCTTACACTTGGACGAACATACACAGACACATTACACTCGAACATACATACACAACCACCTTACACTCGGACGTCCATACACAGAAACCTTACACTCGGACGTACTTCCACAACCACCTTACACTCGGACGTACTTCCACAACCACCTTACACTCGGACGTACTTACAAAGACACCTTACACTCGGAAGGTCATACACAGACACCTTACACTCGGACGTACTTACACAGACACCTTACACTCGGACGTACTTACACAGACACCTTACACTCGGAAGTTCATACACAGAAACCTTACACTCGGACGAACATACACAGACACATTACACTCGAACATACATACACAACCACCTTACAATCGGATGTTCATACACAGAAACCTTACACTCGGACGTACATACACATGCACCTTACACTCGGACGAACATACACAACCACCTTAAACACGGACGTACATACACAGGCACCTTACACTCGGACGAACATACACAGAAACCTTACACTCGGACTTACATACACACACACCTTACACACGGACTTTCTTACACAGACACGTTACACTCGGACGTACATACACAGACACCTTACACTCGGACGTACATACCCAGACACATTTCACTCGGACGTACCAACATAGACACCTTACACTCGGACGTACATACAAAGATACTTACACTCGGACGTACATACACAGGCACCTTACACTCGGACGCTCATACACAGACACCTTACACACGGACTTTCTTACACAGACACCTTACATTCGGACGTACATACCCAGACATATTACACTCGGAGGTGCAAACACAGACACCTTACACTCGGACGTACATACACAGACACCTTACACTCGGACGTACATACAAAGATACTTACACTCGGACGTACATACACAGGCACCTTACACACGGACTTTCTTACACAGACACCTTACATTCGGACGTACATACCCAGACACATTACACTCGGACGTGCAAACACAGACACCTTACACACGGACGTACATACACAGACACCTTACACACGGACTTTCTTACACAGACACCTTACACTCGGACGTACATACACAGACACCTTACACTCGGACGTAAATACACAGACACTTTACACACGGACGTACATACACAGACAACTTACACTAGGACGTACATACACAGACACCTTACACTCGGAGGAACATACACAGACACCTTACACTCGGACGTACATACATAGACACCTTACATTCGGACGTACATACACAGACACCTTACATTCGGTGGTACATACATAGACACCTTAAACTCGGACGTACATACACAGACACCTTACACTCCGACGTACATTCACAGACACCTTACACTCGGACGTTCATACACAGACACCTTACATATGGATGTTCATACACAGACACTTTAACTAAGACTTTCATACACAGACACCTTACACTCGGACGTTCATACACAGACACCTAACACTCGCACGTACATACACAGACACCTTACATATGGATGTTCATACACAGACACCTTACACTCGGACGTACATACACAGACACCTTACACTCGGAGGTACATACGCAGACACCTTACACTCGAAGGTACATACACAGACAACTTACACTCGGAGGTACATACACAGACACCTTACACTCGGACGTTCATACACAGACACCTTACATATGGATGTTCATACAGGGACACTTTAACTGAGACTTTCATACACAGACACCTTACACTCGGACGTTCATACACAGACACCTTACACTCGGACGTACATACACAGACACCTTACATATGGATGTTCATACACAGACACTTTACACACGGACGTACATACACAGACACCTAACACTCGGACGTACATACACAGACACCTTACATATGGATGTTCATACACAGACACCTTACACTCGGACGTTCATACACAGACACCTAACACTCGCACGTACATACACAGACACCTTACATATGGATGTTCATACACAGACACCTTACACTCGGACAAACATACACAGACACCTAACACTCGGACGTACATACACAGACACCTTACATATGGATGTTCATACAGGGACACTTTAACTGAGACTTTCATACACAGACACCTTACACTCGGACGTTCATACACAGACACCTTACACTCGGACGTACATACACAGACACCTTACATATGGATGTTCATACACAGACACTTTACACACGGACGTACATACACAGACACCTAACACTCGGACGTACATACACAGACACCTTACATATGGATGTTCATACAGAGACACTTTAACTAAGACCTTCATACACAGACACCTTACATATGGTCGTACATACACAGACACATCACACTCGGACGTGCAAACACAGACACATTACACACGGACGTACATACACAGCCACCTTACACTCGGACAAACATACACAGACACCTTACACACGGACTTTCTTACACAGACACCTTACACTCGGACGTACATACACAGACACCTTACACTCGGACGTAAATACACAGACACTTTACACACGGACGTACATACACAGACAACTTACACTAGGACGTACATACACAGACACCTTACACTCGGAGGAACATACACAGACTCCTTACACTCGGACGTACATACATAGACACCTTACATTCGGACGTACATACACAGACACCTTACACTCGGTGGTACATACATAGACACCTTAAACTCGGACGTACATACACAGACACCTTACACTCCGACGTACATACACAGACACCTTACATTCGGACGTACATACACAGACACCTTACACTCGGACGTACATACACAGACATCTTACACTCGGAGGAACATACACAGACACCTTACACTCGGACGTACATACATAGACACCTTACATTCGGACGTACATACACAGACACCTTACACTCGGTGGTACATACATAGACACCTTAAACTCGGACGTACATACACAGACACCTTACACTCCGACGTACATACACAGACACCTTACATTCGGACGTACATACACAGACACCTTACACTCGGACTTACATACACAGACATCTTACACTCGGTGGTACAAACACAGACACCTTACACTCGGACGTACATACACAGACACCTTACACTCGGACGTACATACACAGATACCTTACACTCGGACGTACATACACAGTCACCTTACACACGGACTTTCTTACACAGACACCTTACACTCGGACGTACAAACACAGACACCTAACACTCGGAGGTACATACACAGACACCTTAAACACGGACGTACATACACAGACACCTTACACTCGGAGGTACATACGCAGACACCTTACACTCGAAGGTACATACACAGACACCTTACATTCGGACGTACATACACAGACACTTTACACACAGACGTACATACACAAACACCTTACACACGGACGTACATACACAGACACCTAACACTAGGTAGTACACACATAGACACCTTACACACGGACGTACACACGTAGACACCTTACACACGGACGTACATACACAGACACTTTACTAACGGACGTACATACACAGACAACTTACACTCGGAGGTACATACACAGACACCTTACACTCGGACGTTCATACACAGACACCTTACATATGGATGTTCATACACAGACACCTTACACTCGGACGTTCATACACAGACACCTAACACTCGGACGTACATACACAGACACCTTACATATGGATGTTCATACAGAGACACTTTAACTAAGACCTTCATACACAGACACCTTACACATGGTCGTACATACACAGACACCTTATATATGGACGTACATACACAGACTCCTTAAACTAAGACGTACATACACAGACACCTTACACTCGGAGGTACATACACAGACACCTTACACTCGGACGTTCATACACAGACACCTAACACTCGCACGTACATACACAGACACCTTACATATGGATGTTCATACACAGACACCTTACACTCGGACAAACATACACAGACACCTAACACTCGGACGTACATACACAGACACCTTACATATGGATGTTCATACAGAGACACTTTAACTAAGACTTTCATACACAGACACCTTACACTCGGACGTTCATACACAGACACCTAACACTCGCACGTACATACACAGACACCTTACATATGGATGTTCATACACAGATACCTTACACTCGGACAAACATACACAGACACCTAACACTCGGACGTACATACACAGACACCTTACATATGGATGTTCATACAGAGACACTTTAACTAAGACGTTCATACACAGACACCTTACTCATGGTCGTACATACACAGACACCTTATATATGGACTTACATACACAGACTTATTAAACTAGGACGTACATACACAGACACCTTACACTCGGACGTTTATACACAGACATCTAACACTCGTATGTATATACACAGACACCTTACATATGCATGTTCATACACAGACACCTTAATCTAGGACGTTCATACACAGACACCTTACACTCGGACGTATATACACAAACACCTTTTACTCGGACGTATATACCCAGACACCTTACTCTCAGACGTACATACACAGACACCTAACACTCGGACGTACATACACAGACACCTTACACACGGACGTACAGACACAGACACCTAACATATGAACGTATATACACAGACATCTAACACAAGGGCGTACATACACAGACACCTTACACTCGGACGTAAATACACAGACACCTTACACTCGGACGTAAATACACAGACACCTTACACACGGACGTACAAACACAGACACCATAAACTAGGAGGTACATACACAGACACCTTACATATGGACGTGCATACACAGACAACTTACACTCGGACGTACATACACAGACACCTTACATTCGGATGTACAAACACAGACACCTTACACTCGGACGTACATACACAGACACCTTATAAATGGACGTACATACACAGACTCCTTAAACTAGGACGTACATACACAGACACCTTACACTCGGACGTTCATACACAGACACCTAACACTCGTATGTATATACACAGACACCTTACATATGCATGTTCATACACAGACACCTTAAACTAGGACGTTCATACACAGACACCTTACACATGGACATACATACACAGACACCTTAAACTAGGACGTTCATACACAGACACCTTACACTCGGACGTATATACACAAACACCTTACACTCGGACGTATATACCCAGACACCTTACTCTCAGACGTACATACACAGACACCTAACACTCGGACGTTCATACACAGACACCTAACACTCGTATGTATATACACAGACACCTTACATATGCATGTCATACACAGACACCTTAAACTAGGACGTTCATACACAGACACCTTACACATGGACATACATACACAGACACCTTAAACTAGGACGTTCATACACAGACACCTTACACTCGGACGTATATACACAAACACCTTACACTCGGACGTATATACCCAGACACCTTACTCTCAGACGTACATACACAGACACCTAACACTCGGACGTACATAAACAGATACCTTACACACGGACGTACAGACACAGACACCTAACATATGGACGTACATACACAGACACCTAACACAAGGGCGTACATACACAGACACCTTACACTCGGACGTACATACACAGACACCTTACACTCGGACGTAAATACACAGACACCTTACACACGGACGTACATACACAGACACCATAAACTAGGAGGTACATACACAGACACCTTACATATGGACGTACATACACAGACACCTTACACTCGGACGTACATACACAGACACCTTACATTCGGATGTACAAACACAGACACCTTACACACGGACGTACATACACAGACATCTTACACTCGGTGGTACAAGCACAGACACCTTACACTCGGACGTACATACAGTGTCACCTTACACTCGGACGTACATACACAGACACCTTTCACTAGGACGTACATACACAGACACCTTACACACGGACTCTCTTACACAGACACCTTACACTCGGACGTACAAACACAGACACCTTACACTCGGAGGTACATACACAGACACCTTAATCACGGACGTACATACACAGACACCTTACACTCGGAGGTACATGCGCAGACACCATACACTAAGAGGTACATACACAGACACCTTACATTCGGACGTACATATAGAGACACCTAACATATGGACGTACATAGACAGACACCTTACTTATGGACGTACATACACAGACACCTTAAACCAGGACGTACATACACAGACACCTTACTGATGGACGTACATACACCTTACACTCGGACGTATATACCCATACACCTTATTCTCGGACGTACATACACAGACACCTAACACTCGGACGTACATACACAGACACCTAACATATGGACGTACATACACAGACACCTAACACAAGGACGTACATATACAGACACCAAACATATGGACGTACATACACAGACACCTTACACTCAGACGTAAATACACAGACACCTTACACACGGACGTACATACACAGACACCATAAACTAGGAGGTACATACAGAGACACCTAACATATGGACGTGCATACACAGACACCATACACTAAGAGGTACATACACAGACACCTTACATATGGACGTACATACAGAGACACCTTACATATGGACGTACATATACAGACACCTTACTTATGGACGTACATACACAGACACCTTAAACTAGGACGTACATACACCGACACCTTACTTATGGACATATATACACAGACACCTTACACTCGGACGTATATACCCATACACCTTATTCTCGGACGTACATACACAGACACCTTACACTCGGACGTACATACACAGACACCTAACATATGGACGTACATACACAGACACCTAACACAAGGACGTACGTACACAGACACCTAACATATGGACGTTCATACACAGACACCTAACATATGGACGTATATACACAGACACCTAACACAAGGACGTATATACACAGACACGTAACACTAGGACGTACATACACAGACACCTAACATATGGACGTACATACACAGATACATTACACTCGGACGTATATACAGAGACACCTTACATATGGACGTGCAGACACAGACACCTAACATATGGACGTACATACACAGACACCTTACACTCGGACGTACATACACAGACACCTAACATATAGACGTTCATACACAGACACCTAACACAAGGACGTACATACACAGACACCTAACATATGGACGTTCATACACAGACACCTAACATATGGACGTACATACACAGACACCTAACACAAGGACGTACATACACAGACACCTAACACAAGGACGTATATACACAGACACCTAACACTAGGACGTACATACACAGACACCTAACATATGGACGTACATACACAGATACCTTACACTCGGACGTATATACAGAGACACCTTACATTTGGACGTACATACACAGACACCTAACATATGGACGTACTTACACAGACACCATATACTCGGACGTACATACACAGATACCTTACTCTCGGACGTATATACAGAGACACCTAACATATGGACGTACATACACAGACACCTAACACTAGGACGTACATACACAGACACCTAACATATGGACGTACATACACAGATACCTTACACTCGGACGTATATACAGAGACACCTAACATATGGACGTACATACACAGACACCTAACATATGGACGTACAAACACAGACACCTTACATATGGACGTACATACACAGATACCTTACTCTCGGACGTATATACAGAGACACCTAACATATGGACGTACATACACAGACACCTTACATATGGACGTACATACACAGACACCTAACATATGGACCTACATACACAGACACCTTACATATGGACGTACATACACAGACACCTAACATATGGACGTACATACACAGACACCTAACATATGGACGTACATACACATACACCTAACATATGGACGTACATACACAGACACCTTACATATGGACGTACATACACAGACCCCTTACATATGGACGTACATACGCAGACACCTAACATATGGACGTACATACACAGACACCTAACATATGGACGTACATACACAGACACCTTACATATGGACGTACATACACAGACACCTAACATATGGACCTACATACACAGACACCTTACATATGGACGTACATACACAGACACCTAACATATGGACGTACATACACAGACACCTAACATATGGACGTACATACACATACACCTAACATATGGACGTACATACACAGACACCTTACATATGGACGTACATACACAGACCCCTTACATATGGACGTACATACGCAGACACCTTACATATGGACGTACATACACAGACACCTAACATATGGACGTACATACACAGACACCTAACATATGGACGTACATACACAGACACCTTACATATGGACGTACATACACAGTCACCTAACATATGGACGTACATACACAGACACCTAACATATGGACGTACATACACAGACACCTAGCATATATACGTACATAGACAGACACCTAGCATATGGACGTACATACACAGACACCTAACACTCGGACATACATGCACAGACACCTAACATATGGACGTACATACACAGACACCTTACATATGGACGTACATACACAGACACCTAACATATGGACGTACATACACAGACACCTAACACTCGGACGTACATGCACAGACACCTTACATATGGACGTACATTCACAGATACCTTACACTCGGACGTATATACAGAGACACCTAACATATGGACGTTCATAAACAAACACCTTACATATGGACGTACATACACAGACACCTAACATATGGACGTACATACACAGACACCTTACATATGGACGTACATTCACAGATACCTTACACTCGGACGTCTATACAGAGACACCTAACTTATGGACGTACATACACAGACACCATACACTCGGAGGTACATACACAGATACCTTACACTCGGACGTATATACAGAGACACCTTACATATGGACGTACATACACAGACACCATAAGCTAAGAGATACATACACAGACACCTTACATATGGACGTACATACACAGACACCTTACACTCGGACGTATATACAGAGATACCTTGCATATGGACGTACATACACAGACACCTTACATATGGACGTACATACACAGATACCTTACACTCGGACGTATATACAGAGACACCTTACATATGGACGTACATACACAGACACCATAAGCTAAGAGATACATACACAGACACCTTACATATGGACGTACATACACAGACACCTTACACTCGGAGGTACATACACAGACACCTTACACTCGGACGTACATACAGAGACACCTTACACACGGACGTACATACACAGACACCTTACACACGGACGTCCATACACAGACACCATAAACTAAGAGGTACATACACAGACACCTTACATATGGTCGTACATACACAGACACCATACACTAAGAGGTACATACACAGACACCTTACATATGGACGTACATACAGAGACACATTACATATGGACGTACATACACAGACACTTTACTTATGGACGTACATACACAGACACCTTACTTATGGACGTACATACACAGATACCTTACTTATGGACGTACCTACACAGACACCTTACTTATGGACGTACATACACAGACACCTTACTAATTGACGTACATACACAGACACCTTACACTAGGACGTACATACACCGACACCTTACATTCGGACGCACATACGTAAACAACTTCCTCTTGGAAATATATACATAAAGTCCATAGCCTCAGACTTGTTAACATAAACATCGGCAAAAGCCTATATGTATTATATTTATAAGGTTGATTGAAGGATATGTGAAATAGCTACGTCGTTTAACCGGGGAAGAATGGTTAAGACAGACGTACGTGGATGATGAACCATCCTTTTGTGGCTGTGAGGAAGATAGGTGGCACCAGGGCATGCTTCCTGAAGTGCCAGCGATCCAGAATTTCCCGCTTACGGTACACGTGCAGGTGTTCGTGGAACCCATGCAGGCGCCGATACACCTGGTTGCACAACGATACGATGATTACATTCGAATACCAAACGTTTGATCGAATATTCGAAAATTCGCTTGAGTACTCATTACAGCGCTACATATAGCAAACTACTCACGCACAACGCATGCCGTAGCTGTTGGTAATGTGAATTATGTAGTAAATCTTCACAGTCCGAACCCCTGAGGTTGATACGCCCGTGCATGCTATCTGCTTATGGTAGATTCCGATTGACAGTTATTAAAGTCTGCAGGCCTAGCGGACTACAGCCTAAAAACTTTATCCTTAACCGCACATGGTTTTGGGAACTAAAAGACCATTAGCCATGTAATGAAAGATTACCTCGTCTTCCTTTCCTTGATGCGGCCATATGTACACTTGTGTTCCGGCCTCTATGATCGTCCGTACGTCCGTCATATCGAGCGCTTCCGAGATATTGATCTTGTGCGTTTGATCAACCGATGCCATGCCATGGTCGGACACGATGATGAGGTCAACATCCGGCTTGGGATGGGCCTCAAGCTTATCCAAGATTTCTGTGACGAAGGCGTTCACATGGTCAACTTCCGCCTTTAGCTCACGGGAGTTCGGGCCGTGATAGTGGCCCGCTGTGTCTACCGGCATGTGGTACACGTCTACAATATAGAGGAATGAGATATGTCCATAAATAGAAACGACAATTGCAATATCAAGAACAAAGTCTAATGACAATAACAACACATAACATGATATAGGATGTTTTATGATTTAAATTATACGTATTATAATTCGTGCAATTGAAACCGTTATTCAATTAGCAATGTAACACCCTAGTATGAGGAATCAGTATCATCTACCAACACGCAACGTCGAGTGTATCGTTGAGCAAGCTTTCCATCGCCGTGTCAAGCAGAATGCGGAGCTCTGGCGACTTCCGGTCCAATAGAAACTCATCACAGTAGGACGGCGCCACCCCGTTGATGCTCAAGTTACATGCACGCACATTAAACAGTCCAGCTCGGATTCCCTATGGACGTGTAATGTTAACATTATAATTAAGTATATGTTTACATGTAGCTCTTACATTTATATATTTACTTATATATGTGGGAATTATTTATCTGTATAATTAGATATATTAGTTTGCCACCTAACGTGAAATCCTGTAGCCGCCCTGGGTGGGTTTAGGGTAATTCAGCGGACGAATCATAGTAAACAACCACAGTCTTGACCGACAGACATAGAAGCTGCGTCCTACCTGTAACTGGGCGGTGATGTAGAAGGGCTGCGCGGCCTCCCACCAGTCAAGGTGCAGACTGGAGGCACGCACGAGGGGCAGCTCGAAGTGGCGGTCCTGAGCCTCGTCCCACATGTAGTTACCCACAAAACCGTGTTGCTCCACGTGCAGACCTGCGCACAACGAACATACAGTAAGGATTTGCTTTGTTGAATAGACACTACTACTACATTGGCTGCTGCTACTGTCACTACCATTACCACCACCTCTACTACTACTACTTCTGACAATGCTGCTACTGTCGCTGCTACTAATACTAGTTCTACTACTGCTACTGCTGCTACTCTTACTGCTGGTGCTGTTGTTGCTGCTGCCGCTTCTGCTACTGCTTTTGCAGCTGCTGCTGCTTCTTCTGCTACTGCTACTGCGGCTGCTACTGCTTCTGCTGCTGCTGCTTCTATCGCTTCTGCTACTGCTTTTGCACCTTTTCTTCTTCTTCTTCTTCTTCTTCTTCTTCTTCTTCTTCTTCTTCTTCTTCTTCTTCTTCTTCTTCTTCTTCTTCTGCTGCTGCTGCTGCTGCTGCTGCTGCTGCTGCTGCTGCTGCTGCTGCTGCTGCTGCTGATACTGCTATTACAACTAATTATACAACTACTATTTCTACTATTTCTACTATTACTACTACCATTGCTGTATAACGATTACTTTTTTATGAATATAAACAAATACTCCAGTACAAAACATGCCCATTTAAGAAGAATATACGATCGATATATTTTTCATTTAAGTATCACGTAAATACCCTACTTTACGCTTCGAACTTTAGTTAGAAAAAACGAGCGAAAGTTTCATGTATTTTGTCCTAGTTTCTAATTTTAATGCAGACGGTATGTTGAATATATTTGTCGTCACGCAATCATACCTTTAAGAATACAACGTTAATGCGTGACCTTGTATGCGCTATCGGGTAACTACAGTCAAATGTTATGACCTACATACACTGGCACTGTTATAATCTTTAAAGATTTGATATTTGCCTTTGATTTATAGAAATTGCTTATAACTTATATTTTTTATATTGAAACATTCAACGTGAAAACTAGAATATAGTATACCGACTATTATAAAATATCCCAAGACTTTTAAATCGTATACCGAAACTAGCATATATTATACCGAGACTTCTATATATTAAACCGATGCAAATATACCGATATTATCACATAGTATACTGATACTGTCATACCGAGACTAATATGAAGTATCCCGAGACTATAGTTAAGTATACGGAGCCTTCTATATAGTATCCCGATACTTATATGGTAGAGTATACGGAGCCTTCTATATAGTATCCCGAGACTATAGTTAGTATCCCGATACTTATATGGTAGAGTATACGGAGCCTTCTATCAGGTATCCCGAGACTTATATGGTAGAGTATACGGAGCCATCTATATAGTATCCAGAGACTATGGTGGAGTACACGGAGCTTTCTATATAGTATCCAGAGACTTATATGGTAGAGTATACGGAGCCTTCTATATAGTATCCAGAGACTATGGTAGAGTATACGGGTCCTTCTATATAGTATCCCGAGACTATGGTGGAGTATACGGAGCCTTCTATATAGTATCCCGAGACTATGGTGGAGTATACGGAGCCTTCTATATAGTATCCCGAGACTATGGTGGAGTATACAGAGCCTTCTATATAGTATCCCGAGACTATGGTGGAGTATACGGAGCCTCCTATATAGTATCCAGAGACTATGGTGGAGTACACGGGGCCTTCTATATAGTATCCAGAGACTATGGTGGAGTACACGAAGCCTTCTATATAGTATCCAGAGACTATGGTGGAGTATACGGAGCCTTCTATATAGTATCCCGAGACTATGGTGGAGTATACGGAGCCATCTATATAGTATGCAGAGACTATGGTGGAGTGCACGGAGCCTTCTATATAGTATCCCGAGACTATGGTGGAGTATACGGAGCCATCTATATAGTATCCCGAGACTATGGTAGAGTATACGGAGCCTTCTATATAGTATCCAGAGACTATGGTGGAGTATACGGAGCCTTTTATATAGTATCCCGAGACTATGGTGGAGTATACGGAGCCATCTATATAGTATCCCGAGACTATGGTGGAGTATACGGAGCCTTTTATATAGTATCCCGAGACTATGGTGGAGTATACGGAGCCTTCTATATAGTATCCAGAGACTATGGTGGAGTATACGGAGCCATCTATACAGTATCCAGAGACTATGGTGGAGTATACGGAGCCTTCTATATAGTATCCAGAGACCATGGTGGAGTATACGGAGCCATCTATATAGTATCCAGAGACTATGGTGGAGTACACGGGGCCTTCTATATAGTATCCCGAGACTATCGTGGAGTACACGGGGCCTTCTATATAGTATCCAGAGACTATGGAAGAGTACACGGAGCCTTCTATATAGTATCCAGAGACTATGATAGAGTATACGGAGCGCCTTCTATATAGTATCCCGAGATTTCTGTACATGTATAGTATACCAAGGGTTCTTATAGTATATCGAGTATATGTGTAGAATAACGGGATTAAAGATGAGCTCATTACGGGTAATGTCATCGTCGGATACCCCCTATACACACTGCGTTATTCTTCGTTGTGTACCATAAATGTGGCTAAGAAAATCTCGTAATCATGAATAAATAATAAGGCAGTTTTATTGGTTCCGCAAAGTACAAGACGATTTACGGTTACAAAATATTCTTGCGAATGCTGACGTCGAATCGGGTCCGCCTTCTCAGTTCAATAATTGTTGTTGGTAGTCGAGTGCACACGGCCACTGACACAGTAATGCTATTGAACAATATTTGACTGTAACATTCGAATTCATTGGTAGAGTTGTCTCTTTGTCTCATGCATATTGATTAAAACGCTATATTGTGAGTCAATTGTCCCACGGTAGGTATGAAGTGTAACGGAAGAAAGTACCCGTGGTTGCCGACGATTGAGT
The DNA here is from genome assembly GCF_026914265.1 of Mya arenaria. Taxonomy (NCBI): domain Eukaryota; kingdom Metazoa; phylum Mollusca; class Bivalvia; order Myida; family Myidae; genus Mya; species Mya arenaria. The sequence continues at coordinate 62,873,491 of NC_069122.1, forward strand.
AATGCAAGTTTAGGAATATTGAAATAATAAAGGAAACACTTCGATAAATCAAAGTTTATTATTTCAAATATCGTAGATCACAAAACGAAGATTTTATCATCATGCCATGCAAATCACGAGTGATTGTGGCCATGCAGCGTGGAATAATTATACCGTTCGGTTGTGGTTAAAAGATGAATAATTAGGACAAATACTCCGAAGTAAGGCAAAATAACGCATCGTGACCACAAACATGCAATTAGTAAGAACATTAAATGTTAGAGTACTGGATTTGTGAGAGTTCATTGTAACATGTGTTTAAAGAATGACTATTTTATATGAACAATGTTATGTATTTCAATAGCTATTAAAGCTTTACTAAGCGTAGGTAATTATAAAGCCTGTAAAAATATGTACGATGTAGAATCGTGATCATATATATTCACGAGACTAGCCTCTGTTTACTATATACTGGTAAAGGTTTACAATATTTTAGAATCGGTATATTATATAGTAGTCTCGGTATACTATTCATCATACCGAGACTGGAATACTTGTATACCGAAACAAGGATATAGTATACCGATACTGGAATACTTGTATACCGAAACAAGGATATAGTATACCGAGAGTAAAATATTGTATACCTTCACCAGTATATAGTATACCGAGACTAGTTAACCGAGGATATTAGTTAGATAACCGAAACTATTACTAAGTATATCGATACTTTATTATGTACAGTATTCGAAGAAAAGTATATCGAATACCGTGACCAGTAAATAATATACCGAGACCATTGATTTGTACACCGAGACTTATACATAGTTAACCAAGACTTCTTTAAAGTTGTCCAAGAAAAGTATACATCACATAGAGACTATTATGTAGCTTACCATAACGTATAACACATACCGAGACAAGTGTATAGTATACGGAGACTAGTATATAGTATACAGAGTCAAGCCAATTGTGTACCGAGACAAATATATAGTACAACGAGACAAGTATATAGTATACCGAGACTACCTTATAATAAACCGAGACAGCCAATCTATCCGTGTATAAGTCGCGGTGCCTGTCATACAGTTATCGATATGAATTGATAATGTTGCAGATATTTGGCTTCGGAATGTTATCAATTTATTACGTGCTTTATTAAAACAACAACAACATAAAAAATGGAGTCTGATGCAACATGGGTTCTTTGAAAAATTGTGCCTTACTTTATAGTGAGTGAATATTCTGAGGAGAAACGTGACACCCCTTTTTTATTGTTTAATTCAATCGGGGTTGAACTGAATTTTCAAGAAATGTATTCTTATTACATACAAGAAACGCTAGAAAATACATTTTTTCCAAACTAAGGTTTGCCTTTTTACATTGGAATATATAAGCCAATTCATTATTATAGTAATATCATCCGATTGCAAACAATTTCATAATTATGAATACAATAGTTTGTAAAGTCGGAAGTCATCGCTTTGATTGAGGTTAGTATGTTTTTATGGGGGCATAAATTGTAATATTAAAAGAAATATAATATATTAACCGTTTGGCAATAAATAAAGTCATATATTGACGTACTTGGATATTCTTATTACTTTGATAAAATAACACAACATAAAATTTTAATCTAAGCCCTACATTACCTTGATGTAGATACTAAACTTTCATAGGTTTCTATTATTACATTGACTTTGTGGTCTCTACTAAAATGCATTTCAAAGAAACATATCGCTGCCCACATTCCATGTGTATTGTCCTCTTTGTATTTGTGTATCTTCATTTATTAAATTTCTATGAAATTCATTTTTTAAAAATGTACCTTTTGAAACAGAGATTTAAATATTTTTTCCTGACGCAGTTGGATCTTAAAGGGACTGTGTCAGAGATTGGCACCAAAAAAAGTTTTTTTTTCTGTAACGAATCTCAGGACAATTATCTAATAGAATGTGTTACGCTTTGATATCATAATTGTAAAAAAGTACCAAAATGTAAAAAAAAAATGTGTCGGAGATCGGGTTCGAACCCGCGTCGCCAAAATTGAAGTCCAGCGTCTTACTCACTGAGCTACAAAGGTTTAATCTAATCGGGTGACATAATTAAGCTAATACACCTACCTCGGTAATATCACGTGATAACACCGACTAGCCAATCACGCATAAAGAATGAATTCTACCTGGTAGACATACCCAGTAATCTGTTTTAATGGAAAAATACGAAATAACTGCTAAACTTAAATAAATTGTAAACTATGTGGTACTTAAGTTAGTAAGTTTCAATGCATTGTACACATCAATGCCAAGTTTAAATCAGTTTTCGACAATTTTCTTTTTTTCGCTATTTTATCATACGTGAGACAGCCTCTTTAAATGTTTGTTTTCTTTGTAAGATTTTTTTCTTTGAATGTAATATGACTCATTTTATCTAATATTTTATTATTATATTTAAAATTATCCAACTTCTTTTACATTAAATGATCATTTGCAGTCCTACGTTTTCAGTAAATGTAAATTTATAATCACAACAATCACTGAACTTGTATAGCGTGTTTATATAATATAATGTAGAACATCAGCTTCGTGCTCGGGAGCGGCATAAACTGTAGGACTGAAACTAAATTTTCCTTTTTAACATTGAAATATATTAGCCGATTGATTATTAGTGAATGACTCATGGAGATTTACGTGAAGTAAGCGGCCTATTGACCCAGCGACCTAGCGGCGTAAAGTAAGCGGCTTAGCGGCCTGGCCTTTTACTAATGATTAACTCCCGCACGAGCGCGTGGGTTGGAGGCGCCTCGTGAAGCACAGACCTGTTTCTAGGGTTTTGTAGTTCGGGAACGAGTTTGTTGGGAAGTCCGGCACCAGCCACTCTGCACGGCTACCAGACTCGAACAACCGCCTGAAGCCATCCGTCTGCACTCCAGGAAGATCGAAATAGTCCCAGCGGAACCCGTCCACCAGGAAAAACAATAATTTACTTCCGGTTGATGGCACCACGAACGAAAAAAACACAAGAGTTAAAACACGTAAATTGCACATAGTTTTTGAGCTTATCATCGATTGAATTTACTGTTGATGGTTACTATCGCGTTACTCAAGCGGTTCATTATATCTAACATTAGTGCCGCGCGTGAACATCTTCCATGCTTTATATCTTCGACATAATTTATATGTAAATTATTCATAAAGCATACTTCCATCCTCTAGTGACACAACTATTCAGTTAGAAATGAACTCCGAGTGCTTAAAGCCAATTCATACATAACCCGTTATGTAAAGACGGTGAGAAATCAATCGTAACAACTCGGCCATCTCCGGCAAGTTTCGAGATAGACCTCGTAAATAGTAGTAAGGATATACGAAAGTGCGATGCGGCTGCCGGCGATTAACACCGTTTTCAATCCGCGTAAAGAAGGCCCATTGTAACAACAAGGAAATGGATTGTGTTAAATAAAATATGCTTGTTTAAGAGAAAATATTTAGTGTAACCTCAAAGAATGTTCGTTTTATGAATATTTAGATGTTTCCTTATAATTGAAGCACTCTATTTCCTCCAGAAAAATCGTGAGCACACAGAAAATGTACTTGACAGTCATTGAAATGATCATACGGTTCATGGCTAGTCTAATGTTAGGTTCATGGCATGCATGAATCATTACATCGGATTAAATGCATGCATGGACTAAATGTCAACATTTTCTCAACAGTTATAGGAATACCCTATGAAATGTAAGTTTTAAGTCATACTTTGCCGTGTTATTTTTCACACCATGCCTTGCCATTAAAACAACATTACTATTCTGTAAAATCATTGGTTGCCTTGTGCAGAGTTTTGTGGGTTGTGGTAGGATGGGTGTGAGCTTGGCACCCAGTCAGCTTTACCAGCTGAAATCTATGCATGCCTTTACTTCAGCATTGTTGGGTTTGGGCTACAGATTTTTTTTGTGTAAACAGTTCTGTGGGGTTGGGGTGGGGCGGTGACAATCCACGCAGTAAGCTCAATTGTTAGAGTACCAGTACAACGTTCATGTGGATATGCACCAGACAATTGTAACCACGGTCCCCCAGGTCTGGGGAATAGTGGGGACTTTGACTTTCAGTACAGCCAACCTCGGCTAAAATCCCCACTCTGCGCGGATGATCCAATGGCAAAATCCCTGCCAAATGCCCCCACACCACAGGGACTCTAGGTAAGGTCCATTCCCCTCTATATTTTAAGCGAAGATAAAACCACCGCATTCACCCAGCACTGCAGGGCCACCTGATAGGTAAAAACACGGCCCATTTCCCCGGGTTAACCCCAGTATTCCCCCGGACCTGGGGTGGGGTGGGTGGGTTACAATTGACTGGTGCACTAAGTTGACAGAACTTGTCTTAAAATTGAACTTGTTCAAGGCAGATCATGCTTCACTTTACCTCCTAAGCTGTGGATAAAACCCACTCATTAGAAGTTTCCTTACACATTATATTTGTCTTAATCTATAATTATTAGTCTCAATATCTTTGAGTAAATTGTCATTTTTTATTAAAAACAACAACACCAAAAGAGTAACTGATAAGATACTCAACTGATTTATGTTTTTGTAAATAAAAGCCTTAAACAAATATTTAGCCAGGTTACTAAGCTTTTCAGCAATGTATACCAGACTTTTTTCAATAATACTTAATCTTTTTTGAATAATTAGCCTTTAGATCACTCTTCACCAAATGACTCTTTTATGTCCAACTCCATAAAATGCAAACAAGAATAATTACAGTTTGGATCAACATGTCTCTTAATTTTATTTTTAATATTAGTCAAGTAATAACAGAGCCATCTGTATGCAATCCAATGAAAAATTAATGATAAATTAGTTTTGCTCCCATTTTTACTTTCATTTCTATGCCAAGCCCTTTTAAGTGCATTGAGTCTTTTGGGAGACTTCACAATATTTCTGGCGTTTAATCCCCATATATGGCTTTAAGTTGCCATACAAATTTAAGTCTTCATTATAAAAATACTGTATGTCTCCACTTTAACCATAAACACACAATGAGAGGACTATTTAAAGCATGACCATGTGTCAGAATTATAGATCTTTCTTTGTATTTTATTTGTCTAAATGTATTACCGGTCTCTTTAGCAATATCCTTGTGCCTCTTTGAGTACTTGGCTTGACAGTTTGGTTTTTATTACATTGTTTTGAATGTTTTATTTGTACACAACAATGATGATGATGATGATGACACTATGCTATGCCAAAACCTCAACACATTTTTCTTCAAACAGAAAAGGACCGTCATTCAGAATAACTTTTATTACATTATTTGAGAAAATAAACTCATACAATCAACGAAATAAACATGCATCTGTAAAATCACAAGTCATGTTATGTGTTCGTTAAATTTAACTTAATAAAGAAAATAAATATTGGTTGCAGTAAGCAATGCGCATCTTTTCTAATAAACATTCCAACAGACTGAAAAATAAATCAACACAAATTGAAAAACTGTTTGCAAGTCAGCTAGTATCTTATTTTATGCCTTATCAGATTGCTATGCAAGCTGGAAGCTTACAAAATCACTCTTAAGTCTGTTGCCTAAGTAGAAACAAGTATGGACATCCTTTTCCGGAGGTCAAGAGAAAGTATCTTGGAGGTCTTGAACTCACAGCCTTGAATTTGAGGCTTATCCTCTAGACCACTTTCACCTTTTCACATTTTAAAGAGCCTAGTTTACAATATGGCATTTGCAAGGATGTGCCCTATTAACGGATTTTCTGAAGTCTTAAAAATTGAACTGAACAAAATAGTTCTCCTTTATTTGGTCTGCCGATGCCACCTGTTTCTGTTTTTGTAGTTATCATCCCTCCATGATATAGGAAAACCACTTTAAGCGTAGATAAATCCTTTACCATATTACCTTTTAAAATATATGTTCGGATTTATTTAATAATCACAGATCAACAGATGACTTTTATCTTCAACTTCACATCAGTATGTAAGTCATCAATTATTTGAGATGACAAGATGTTCCACTGAACGCTTTGTTTCCATCTTGCACTCATTTTTCCAAGGTAGGCGTTGCAGTTGTGTTAGATGATTTCCATGCATTGCAGGTCAATCCTCATACAATGGCATTTTTGATTACATTCGGATTCCAGTGCCTGAAATAGAAAACAGAAAATACAACAATAATAGGAATTATATTTTCAGATCAATTATTTTAAAAGCCTGTACAACAACAGAAAAGTATTCACAAAACATTAAGTCAACACCAATTTAAAGCTGCATCCTCACAGTTTTACTGTTCTGACACCTTTTTTATTTTTATCTTTAAATGAGCCAATTGGCAATTATTGTGCAAATGTATGGAAACCAGTGATATTAGACTGCTGACATAATATCAGATCACAGTCTTTCATATACAAGTTTGAAAATTTGGTAAAAATTCCTCCTACTAGTCATATAAGGTCACACATAATAGAACAGATTTCAATTGTTTGGAAATTATTTTTTTGCTATTGCTTTAAGCCATATAATTAATTATATGTGTAAATTTAATTTAATTACTCCTTTGGGCTTTTGAAGAATGACCAAGAAGAACTGTCAATCTGTGAGAGAGCAGCTTTTAGCTCTGGACTACTGGTAAATTAAAAAATATGAAATGAAATTGTTATCATGTTTAAATTCATCTACAATGTTGATATTTCAATACTGTCAATCCTTGTTGGTTAATTGTACAAACATGCAGGTAATTTTGGGCTTAAACCAATAGGATACTTGACTGTTAAATTATTGTCCGAATTTCGAAAATAGTACAACCATTACCTCATCTGCCTTTTTCATTAGAAGAAGCCGGGAATCAGAGTCAGCTGCACCCCTGGTACCATACTCTTCTCTGAAAATGACAATAAGATTAAAATTTAAATGTCTGCATTTCATTGGCACAGTAAAAATGTCAGCATTTTTCAATGTTTCTGCATCACCACCACTGGTGGATATCATAGAATTATAGTCTTGAAAGAAATGTGTGCTGGTTTATGCGTTCAAACTCATTTTGTTAAACCAATAGAATGAAGATCTAATTTATTTAGAGAACTATATTAGTGAACAGGGCCGAGGCATTCAATTGTGCCATTACATTAAATTGTTCGACACCAACACTCACGGACATATAAACCATACATCCTTGGTTAAAAGAATGTAAATTTTAATTATAAAAAAATAAAGTTAATGATATGAAATGTATGAGATAAATACACTGAGAAAGAAAGTCTAACCTATTATCGATCTAAGTAAAGTCAGATTCAGACTTATTTGTTATTAAAAAAAATCAAATAGAGTATTTGTTTTCTTAATTTTTGCCACTGATCACTGGAGCTTCAAAATTGTTATTTACTATATTAGAATCTGTCAAATGAAAGAAGACTTTACCCCACCCACTAAGAATTAATGACATTTCCAATTAGTTTCTCATTAGGGCTCTTTTAAAACTATTTTTATATTTTGTTAAAATACAATAAGTATAAAAATAACACTTACACACAAATAAGTGGTAAAAGTTCGCTCCTCATTCTGTCTTTGGACTAACATAGACATAGTTGGTGCTCACTTGAACAACGTAGACTAGATTCCCGACTTGTAATGTTTTACAGCATATACCATCATCATGTTGCTATTACGCTGCCATCTTATATTCAAACACCAATAAGATTTACCAGACTAATGCACCCACAATGTTTCAGACAAATTCAAGTAAAAACTGACTATCACAAATTTTCATTCTATCCTCACTCGGTTGTACTTTGGAACAGTTTGCCAAATCATATTGTCACTATCCCCACCCCTGACACATTCAAGGTGGCTGTGGCAACCATTAAGCATTAGATAAGCGAGCAGTGTTTTTATTCTTTTACCAGTTCACCAATCACTTTTTATCATGTTACCTATTGTGTTCTCTTTTATACCCTAGTTCTCACTTTTCTGATGTGATTTGCCTCATCAGTGTTTTATTTTTTCACTAACAAGCCGGCGCGCACCGTTCATGTCAGTAACACTCGGAAGAGGAGTTGACATTAAACAGAGATAGATAGACATTATATCTCTTGGTTGTTTGAACAGCTTCTTGGTCGGCCATGATGGACTATTTTATGGACGTATTATATCCGAGGCCATATCTTGATACTAGCCGAGGAGTTCCGATTGGGTGAGAAATGTCAAAGGAATGGAATACAGAGAGAGGAATTATAACATCATTTAAAGTGACACTCTTATTCAAAATCAATGCATACACATGTTTAATAAATTTCAAGTTGACTGCTAAAACTTTAACTACTTACTAAATAATGCATTTACGGAAAATATTAATTACTGATAACAATATTGTAACCGTGTATTTAATAGCAGAAAGCGCAAAAATATTAAATGATTGGTGATTGCTAAAAGATTTACAATGGTCTACTATAGTCTCATAAGGTAGAAATACCATTATGTTTTATGCTCATTTTTTTCAAATTAAACTCGGTATCCTTTATAAGAACCATTGTTTTTGACATTTGTTCAACCTTTTTGGAATATATTATTAATTGTGCTAAATCTTATCTGGGAGTAAGAGTGCATCTTTAATGGGATAGTTTAACCTGCCGAATTGATCACTAGAGTCCACAATGAGTTATAACGGCTGTGTAACGCCTAGTTTAACATAAGATTTTCACTCCGTTAAATATTGATCCCATGAATTATTTTAAACGAATGAAGATCATCATTAACGTTGAAATCTGACCCCGACCGTTATGACCATTCCTTGCGTGAAAAGTTGACGCTCGTTACCAATGTTCAAGCTAGTATTCAATATCAAACTAGGTCACTCCTATGGCTTTATTTCAGTTGCATGTTCTAATATCTAGTTTGGCCTGGACTGGTCTGGTCTTCTGACCCAGCATTTCGTGTCGTACCAGGCCAGGCTGTTTTTTATTCATAATCAGAAATAAATGTCAGTGGATTAAGCTTAGTTTGATTGAATCCGCAAAACACCAGTTAAATACAAACAAGTTTTGAAAAGATGCAATACAAAGAAACTAGCAATTGAATATCTATTGTTAGGAGAGTTGGTGGTCTGAGACCAAGTTTGATAGCGACATTGTTTTTTTTTTATTTGAAGTGTTTACGTAGCAATATTTACTGCTGACAGGGTAATTAGCCAACCCTTGTGCTGTGCTCTTTCGAATATTCTAAGAATGAAGGCTTGATTATACTTATTTGAGGGGCCCTATTTTAAGATCCGCTTTCATGGGGGGTACATTCTACATTTCATTTGTCATTCACTATAGTGAATATTTTACATTCTGCATTCAGTGCGCAAAAAGGTCTCTGACTGACTGTTTATGATTGTTATTTTCGTTACCGGTTTTGGGGAAGATACTCTAGACGGCATTGTTTATTAAGTTCATGTTTTTGTATTTTATGTTATCATTGACTCATATATTATGTAATATTTTAGGTCTAAAATGTATTTTTATTGTTGTTGTTTTTATCATTTTTCTATAAAAGTTTCCTTTAGTTTGATATAGTAATAAAAATAAATGAATATCTTATTTTTGTGCCGACGTAAAGTTTATTTAATGTCTATAATGAGTGATTAATACCTGTTTTTGTTAAATCTTCATTCTATAGTCAATCCTTATTACATTTAAGTTCATTGTAAAGCCGAGATAACCTTTAAATGTAGTTTTAAGTACTTTTAAGAAATTTGATCGATGTGACGTTGAAAGTATTACGTTGAACGGTTGTACGTTGACCCTTTGTTCGTTGAACCGTTGTTCGTTGTTTGCGTGTAACAAACGTGTAATTGACATTGTCTATCAGTCCGTTCCCTGATCACTGTTAGGCTTAACCCGCGCTCAGTGTTTAACCGGGTTGAAGGTCGTGCCAGGCCCAACCCGCACCTAGTGTTTAACCGAGTTGAAGGTCGTGCCAGGCCCAACCCGCGCCCAGTGTTTAACCGGGTTGAAGGTCGTGCCAGGCCCAACCCGCACCTAGTGTTTAACCGAGTTGAAGGTCGTGCCAGGCCCAACCCGCGCCCAGTGTTTAACCGGGTTGAAGGTCGTGCCAGGCCCAACCCGCACCTAGTGTTTAACCGAGTTGAAGGTCGTGCCAGGCCCAACCCGCGCCCAGTGTTTAACCGGGTTGATGGTCGTCTCAGGCCCAACCCGCGCCCAGTGTTTAACCGGGTTGAAGGTCGTGCCAGGCCCAACCCGCGCCCAGTGTTTAACCGGGTTGAAGGTCGTGCCAGGCCCAACCCGCGCCCAGTTTTTAATCGAATTGAAGGTCGTGCCAGGCCCAACCCGCGCCCAGTGTTTAACCGGGTTGAAGGTCGTGCCAGGCCCAACCCGCGCCCAGTGTTTAACCGGGTTGAAGGTCGTGCCAGGCCCAACCCGCGCCCAGTGTTTAACCGGGTTGAAGGTCGTGCCAGGCCCAACCCGCGCCCAGTGTTTCACCGAATTGAAGGTCGTGCCAGGCCCAACCCGCGCCCAGTGTTTAACCGAGTTGAAGGTCGTGCCAGGCCCAACCCGCGCCTAGTGTTTAACCGGGTTGAAGGTCGTGCCAGGCCCAACCCGCGCCCAGTGTTTAACCGGGTTGAAGGTCGTGCCAGGCCCAACCCGCGCCCAGTGTTTAACCGGGTTGAAGGTCGTGCCAGGCCCAACCCGCGCCCAGTGTTTAACCGAGTTGAAGGTCGTGCCAGGCCCAACCCGCGCCCAGTGTTTAACCGAGTTGAAGGTCGTGCCAGGCCCAACCCGCGCCCAGTGTTTATCCGAGTTGAAGGTCGTGCCAGGCCCAACCCGCGCCTAGTGTTTAACCGGGTTGAAGGTCGTGCCAGGCCCAACCCGCGCCTAGTGTTTAACCGGGTTGAAGGTCGTCTCAGGCCCAACCCGCGCCTAGTGTTTAACCGGGTTCGCGGGTGTTTTAAGGTCCGCCCACTGCCACTTATCCGACACACAACCCCGAGGTTGTATTCTTAGTCAGTTAGATGACCTAAATTAAATCGTAATGATTAAGAAGGTTAGTTCGATACGCTTACTCGGCCCATACTTAATCATTCAGATTTTAATTCATGTCATCTAACTGTAAAATAGTACAGAACTTTACTGGGATGCCCTCGTTATGTTTTTTATTCATAATGATCAACAAAAAATTGCACATTAAGGTACTGAATTTGTTTGATTAGATGTATGCTATAAAGAGCGTATCGAGGGAAGATAAGTCTCTGTTAAAAAAAAACATTACATAAAATGAATAATCATTATATTACCATGACCTGAAACATTGCAGCTGTGCTTATTATGTTTAATAAATGTGATTGCGACTGGGACGTAACTCGTACAAGTATCCTACAAAAGTAAAACACGAGTATTCCTCCTGAACTACACTACGAACCTACGAAAAAAACCGCGATGTTTACAACACCGGGATGCGTTCGGTAAATCTCAGGTAGTTGGATTTCTTTGCATTTAAAGTTGCACTCTTACTCCCAATTAAGATGTAACACAATTAATACAATTGTTCCAATTCTCCGAAAAGGATGAATCCTAAACATAAATCTTACGAAGGATACAATGTTGAAAGAAAGGTGCAAAAACACGGTATTTCTACCTTATGAGACGATAGTTGATCACTGTAAATCTTTAAGGACTCACCAGTCATTTAATATTTGTGCGTTTTCAGCTATAAAATACACGGTTACAATCGTGTTTATTTGATTATTTTCCAACGAGGCTTTATCTAGTAAAAAGTTAAAGGTTTATTACCCAAAATTTATGTTTGTTTAACAAGTGAATGTATTGATTTTAAATACAAGAGTGCGACTTTAAAACTCATCGTGATCTCGGACGTTGTAGGTTCGCGCTCAGGCTCGGAACTGCGTGTAAAAGAACATACCCAGGTAGGTTGGGGAAGTCGCTGGTTCTTTCCAGAAACACCAAGGTCTTTTCTGCGGGCAAGCGTTCTATGGCATTTATTTTTAACTTTATTAAACAGTTAGAAATATCCTCATTATTGTTGAAAGTTTAACACTGATCAGTTTTCAAAAATATTTTGATAAAAAAATCAATTTTGAATGGTCTCAGGGTCAATTATTAACGTTGAAAAATGACAACAACAACAATAAATAGTTCAAGAACGAAGAACATCAACTACTACTGATACCAAAAATACGACGACCAAGTCCACTACTACTACTACTACTACTGCTACTGCTACTGCTACTGCTACTGCTACTGCTACTGCCACTGCCACTGCCACTGCCACTGCCACTGCCACTGACACTGCCACCTCTACCGCTACCGCCACCGCCACCGCCACCACCACCACCACCACCACCACCACAACTACCACCACTACCACTACCACTACCACCACCACCACCACTACTACTACTACTACTACTATCACTACCACTACCCCTACACTATTACCACTACTACCACTACCACTACTACCAGCAGCAACAACAACAATAAATAGTTCAAGAACGAACAACAGCAACTACTACCACTACTACTACTACTACTATTACTACTAGTACTACTACTACTACTGCTACTGCTACTGCTACTGATGCTGCTGCTGCTGCTGCTGCTGCTGCTACTGCTACTGCTGCTGCTGCTGCTGCTGCTACTGCTACTGCTGCTGCTGCTGCTGCTGCTGCTGCTGCTACTGCAACTGCTATTGCTGCTGCTGCTGCTGCTGCTGCTACTTCTACTACTACCACTACCGCCACAACTTCTACTACAATGGACTCGAACACTGCCTTCATAACGGCCAATAGCGCACGATTGTTCACTTCTTGATTCAACCTTTGTTCGTCCAATTTGCATTTTAACACACGTTTGCCCACGATAAACATTTTACAGATGAATTAGCAATGCCCGGTGACGAGGTTACACTACAGGATGATTAACTAAACAAATTGTCGAGAAAGCAGCAGGAAACAGCACAATTTTATAAAAACAACGTGCTAGTAGAAGGACTTTATTTAAAGTGATTCAAACGAAGTTCATTCACCGGCAGTGACATAAACATTCATGTTGAAGGTATGTTTTTAGATTCATGCTTAAAATTGATGAATTATATCCTGTAAGTTATTTTTGTAAAAGATTTAAAAACTGTCAAGATTGATATTATTGTTTACGAAGTTGTGTTTCTTCAGTCAGTGATGCGTATCATGTATCCGTCTGCTTGTTCATGTTCGTTCATCAGACGACAAATAGTTGGAGAGTGACAGCAGAGTTTGCACTCTTAAAGTGACACTCTTATTTAAAATCAATACATACCCATGTATAACAAACATAAATGTTGAGTAATAAACCTTTAACTACTTACTAATAATGCATTTATGGAAAATATTAACTACTGATAACAAGATTGTAACCCTTTATTTAATAGCTGAAAACGCACATATATTAAATGACTGGTTGGTCCTAAAAGATTTACAGTGATCAACTATCATCTCATAAGGCAGAAATACCGTTTTTGTGCACCTTTCTTTCAAATTAAACATAGTATCCGTCATAAGAACCATTGTTTTCGATATTTATTCATCATTTCCGGTAAATTAAAACAATTGTAATAACTGTGATACATTTTATTTTGGAGTAAGAGTGTATCTTTAATATTTCTACCACCACTACCGGTTTAATGGTTTTCATAAGAATAAAACATCGTATTTTAAATACATACGATGTTATCGGCTGGAAATATTGCCAAATGACATTCAGAACAGAACAGAGCAGAACAGACAGTTTATTCGACTTATACATGTGTACATCGTCGTAATACATATACTTATACATATAAACATGTCACGTATCTAAACTTACAAACATAATGTAATAAAATAAAATATAAGCAAAAATATTATGTAAATTGAATACCAAATAATTATTATGTTAACTTTGGCAGTGAGGGAATGTTTCATAACTACTATATCAAGTTAAATTATTTATCAAGGTGATATTCATCCTCTTTGTCCCTACTATTACAACATAAACAATATCTTTCGTTACGAGGTATATTGTAACGTGCATAACGTCCTGTTTGTATTCTTAAAGGGTGTGCAGAAACTCTCAATCCAACAAAGTATAAACGTAAATTCTTTGGAACTAAATCTAAATATATTTCATAATCAAAGGAAGTTTTGAAAATTCTATACATATCCAAAACAGAACTGTTACTAATATTACCATACCATTCTTGTTTAAATGTATCTATAATTCTACATTTAAATTCGTTTATAAATACATTAACATGCGCAATATTTGGGTTATCAAATACGTATGCAAAACCATAATCATTTAACAGTTTTTTTACCTTAGAAACCCAGTTTATATAACCCTTATTACAGCCATCAATGGCCTGTTTATACACGCACTTTATCATAATGTTATTACTGTTGCAAATCTAAAACCAGTATCTAATAATTCTTACATATCGATTAATGTATAAAGGGTATCTACCTAGTTCTCCATACTCTGTAGCATTACATGTGTTTTTTAACGTGTAACAATCGCTTACAAAATTTTAAATGTATACGTTCAATTTCTTTTGACTTACTAAAACCCCATATTTCACAGGCATAATTCAATATTGAGCCAACAAAAGAATCAAATAGTTGACAAAATATTTTAGGTTTAAGGTCGTATTCTTTGCATTGATATAATAAAGTATTCATGGCCTTAAGAGCTTTTCCAACCAAATGCTCTTGATTCAATGTAAAACTTCCAGTGTAATTTATCACAGTACCTAAATAATTAAAGTTATCAACAACATCGATAGTATGGCCATTATATGTCCAATGCTCATTACGACGTATTCCACCCCGTTTACGGAAAACCATTATTTTTGTCTTTGATGTATTTATATTTAATCCCCATGCTTTGCAATACAAGTAAAGAGTGTTTAAATGGTTTTGGACTTCCTCGGGCGATTTCCCTAAAATGGCCATATCGTCAGCAAATAGCAACATAATTAATACAATGTCATCAATACTTAAACCGGAAGTGATGCTATCTTGTATATATAGTTCTAAGTCCTCTACAAACAGGGAAAAAGAATCGGGGACATAACCTCCCCCTGGCGCAGGCCAACGGCATAACTAAAGTATTCAGAGTAAGATGTACATGATTTCACACAAGATTTAACATTTTCATACATATCTTTCACTATTCTAAGTAATTTACCTTTTATACCAGATTTATACAACTTAAGCCACAGAGCATTGCGATAAATACTATCAAAACACTTCAACATGTCGACATAAATAACATAGAATCTTTTATTATCATTGATATATTTTTGCACAATAGACATTAAAATATATAAATTGCGTCAACTGTTGAGCAACCTTTTCGAAATCCGAATTGTGCATCTGACTATGGCATTAGCCTCACAAAATGACTCGATGCGCTTATTTAAAATTGTTGTAAATACTTTTGAAAAACAACTAACAAGTGTAATTCCTCTATAATTATTGACATCATTAACATAACCTTTTTATGGAGTGGAATGATGACACCTTCTGTCCACTTTTCTGGAAAAAAACAGACGCTAAAATGCTATTAAATACATCACAAAAGTGGCTTGTTAATATGTCAGCGCATTCAATAAAGTACTCATTTAATATACAGTCGCTACCAGCCGATTTATTTCGTTTTAAATGCTTTATTGCGTTACGTACTTCAATTATAGAAATAGGTTGGTCTAACTCTGGAAATGTAGAGATATCTTCATCAAAATCATTACTTGAACAAAACTGTTCAGCCTCGTCGTTATTGCAATCAAATGTTTGTTGCTAAGATTTTTAAAAAATGTTTTTAAATCTTCCAAAGGGATATTACAATTATTGACTTTATTTTTTGATTTAAAAAATTAAAAAAATCTCTAGGTTTATTTTTTCTTAAATTCTCAATATCCTTCATTTTTTGACGATAAGCAAAGTTTTTCTTTTTACGAAGTAAATCTTTATAAGACTTCTTTTGTGCACACAGACTAGCTCTATTAATATCGGTTTTATTCGAATTAAAAATATGTAAAGCTTCTTGGTATAATCGCCGTGCATTAACACATTCATTATCAAACCAATCTGCATTTTTCGTACAACTATCAATATCAAACAATGGTTTGTTACTGTAAGTACAATGTTTAGAAAATAACGGGTCCGCGACACTGCGGATTGTAGCCGTAAATCTATCTAAAACATCATTAATTGACAAACTATTTGAACAGTTTATATTATCAACAATATCATCGAACACAGGTAATTTTGTAATAATCCCAGTGCGAAATTGTTCACGTAGAGTATTATCCCATTTAAATTTAACATCAGTGTATGTATCGTAACTATTCGAGAAATTATTACAATATAATGAAAACTGTATTGGAGCGTGATCGCTCCATTCATTGAAATCGCCAATAGTAAAGTTGGATATCAATGAAAAGTTACATTCATGGGTCAATAAGTAATCAATTACGGAAGATCCGTTATGAGAATAAAAAGTATGTTTACAACTGTCACCAATTCTACCGTTTAAAATGCGAATACAAGTTGATTTACAAAGATCTAGCAATTTAATCCCATGACTATTATGTACATTTTCAAGAGAGGCCTTAACAGAGGCATTATCAGGGACATAGTCTAGGTCGTCAAAAACAGTATTAACATTATCATGTGTAATAAAATCGCATTTGTTGCCTACACGGCTATTAAAATCACCAGATAAAAATATTTTACCAAATTCAGAAAAATATGTGATGTCATTTTCTAGAATTTTAAATAGATCTACGTTAAATGTATTGTAAACTGGCGAACCTTCGCCCCATATATAAGATGCACAAATATATACATCCTCCTCAGTATTAAAGAAATTACGATCTAGTTTTAGCCAGATAATGCTATCATAATGGTTTTTTACAATTTGAATGCCGTTTGCTAGATGGTCTTTAAAGTAAATAACGATACCACCGCTATTTCTACGGGCGTTTTTGTGTTGAAATTTTCTGCAGAAATTAAACGAACTGTAACCGCTTAAATTAACGTTACTAGATAAATTTGTCCAAGTTCATATAAAATACAAATATCAAATGAACTAATCAAATCAGTATTGCTCTTTTTACAATCAGTTAAACCATTGATGTTCCACGACAGGATGGACACCTCACCGCCGTCGTGTCCCTACGCCCTCACAGCAGTTCCGTCGATGTAGAGGGTGTCGTAGGCTAAGTAAGCCCTCTTACCCAGCCGCCTCGCCTCTTTCATCTGGGGAACCAGCTCCCTTCTCTTCTGAATGACATCCGGGGGGAATATTTCAAAAACTCGAAACTGGGTCCCATCAAGCTGTTTCCATGATTTACGAACCATTTCCCGGTCTTTGAAAAAAGAAAACTTTGCAATAATATTCCTGGTCTTGCCCGCAACTGGGGAACCTGGTGACCGGTGAACCCTCTCAAAACAAATACTGTCCGCTACCTCACGGGCGATCTTGAAGGCGTCCTGGAGATACCGACGCAGCTTCCGCTCCGTCGCTTCCGCTTGCTCGTTCCCGTCGGTGTTATCCTCGGGCACCCCGGTGAAAACCAAGTTGTTTCTCATAGATTGAGACTGCAGATATGAGACGTCGTCACGCAGAGTATCTCTCTCCTTTTCCAGATTCTGCATCCGCTCTGTCAGGACAGCCGCGTGCATATCGACCCCCCTCCACCTTGTCTTCGAGACGTATTACTCACGCGTCAACTTTCTTCACTCGGTCACCCAGCGCTACCGACAACTTTTTTATGTCGACCTCAAAAGATGCCATTCTTTTTTCTAAGGATTCAATGGCCCCTAACTTTTTTCTACGGTTTCAAGCCTACCATTCACGGCGTTCAACACATTCAACAAGTCCCGGTTTGTAGGTTCACTGCTGCTTTCTGCCATGGCTGTACTGACCTTTGTAACTCCACTAACTGTGCTCAAAAATACACTACCGTCTAAATTCTCATCACCGTAAAGCACAGAATTAGTCCTGTTTAGAATATCACTTACAGATGTAATTCCAGTGTCCGAATCTCCGGACGGGCCTCTTTGTTTACATATTTTCCGGATATTGGTTTTATTGTCACTACTATTTCTATCTTTTCTCTTTTTATTTTTAGATTTAGTCATTATATTTCATCGTGAATGTGTTCCATGCACTAAAATACATGTACATTAAATCCACCACTCAACTGATCTTATAAACCTTTTCTTTTTAATTAATTCCAAAATTATTTTCACATTCAAAATTCGAGTGTTCGCGCCTAAATCAGAACAAATCGAAGCAGAGCAATGCAATGCAACGTATCTACCGCTTCCGGTTCATTAATGCTCATCAGTAAATGTATATATAAAACTTGATACAGATTCGATGTTAACAGGCTGGCTATATTGTATTTTCATGTTTTGTCCTTGATGAGGATGTTAAACGTGAGTGTATACAAGTGTACAAGAGGGTTTCATGTCCCTGTCCCCCGCCCAGTTACACTCAGTGTACAAGCTGTATGAACGCGCTCGACCGATCCTTTGGCAGGCGTCCTACATTATTTCAATAAAAGTGTGTACGTATTATATTTTTTTATGAGGACATGTGTCACATTCTTTTAATCACACATTTTCTTCCGGTAAAAAGAACGTGGGAACAACTTCCTGCTTAACCTGCGCTTCTGAGAAACCGAGCACCATACAGGCATGTCATTTCCCGCCCTACATGCATCACCATACAGGCATGTCATTTCCCGCGCTACATGCATTGCAGAAATGAAGAACAAGGAAGAACTCATTACATATACAATACCCGCTTTAATTACGCAGGTAAGTAATCATGAGCTCTACTTTAAGTGGCCTGAAAGGTTATAAAATTGTAGAATATTAAAACATAATCATACATGCATCAAATAAACAATGCGCAATTCATACTTATACACTTATTCTATATTCACTAGATGTACAATAAATTAAAAATGAAAACATATATACTCGTAGACCGTGCTGTGTTATATTTTGAAAGCGAGCCTAAATGACTAACACGACCATACATATTTTTCCATGACTTCATGAAATCTTCGCCCCGTTAGATTATTATTTACCGCTAAAACAAAAAAGGTAGTATATGCGAGAAATTGACTCATTTTATAAGTATGGGCAATGCAACGTATTTTTAGCCATACTGAAAATCCTTTCCTCCCACCTCAGATAAGTAGATCCAATAATTTAACCATGCTAGAAATTCTTATCTTGCCCACGGGCGAAGATAAATGCCCGTATGGAACTACTTTTTAATTGTCACCACATTGTAATTACCTCCCTTGTTGAAGACAGTCGTCTGTAGCATCATAGAAACCTTGTCTTGTGGCAATATTTAGAATGCTAATTAACTTTTTCTCGCTTCAAATAACACCATAAAAAAGTTTTCACGCATATTTCAAGAAATAATGCTCCACTCTCCTCCGAACTATTTAAAGACCGATTTGACTAGTAACATAACCTGAATCACTGCGAGCATATCCATGACAACCACGAATTATCAAATATCCATACGCATTTATTTTCACTACGCACAAAAGAGTTCCAGCAAAAAATACATGTTTATACAATTTTGTTTAACTGAGGTGGGAGAAAAAGCATCTACCATAGCCGCTCTTGTAAGATAGGTTCATCCCAACCCTCGCGCAGGGTGTTTTGCGGAAACTCGGTAAACCCCGTTTCCGCAAAACACCCTGCGCTCGGGTCGGGATGAACCTATCTTCCATTCTCGGCCATGGAAGATACTTATAATCTATTCCTTGGTGGATAAAAAAGCATTGTATAGGTAAAATACATTTTATCTATATTTTGTTTAACTGGTGTGTGAGAAAAAAAGCATCTACCATGCCCTCTCGGTAAGATTGTAAGTATCTTCCATGGCCGAGAATGTAAGATAGGTTGATCCCGACCCGAGCGTAGGTAATTCTAGAAATTCTTTTCTTGCACACGGGCAAATATTAAACAAGTACACGTATGGAACTTCTTTTAATGGGCTTCACATTGTAATTACCTCCCTTGTTGAAGACTGTCGTCTGTAGCATCATAGAAACCTTGTCTTGTGGCATTAATTAGAATGCTAATTAATTATTTCTCGCTTCATATGTGACCATAAAAAAGTTTTTCACGCACCTTTCAAGAAATAATGCTTCACTCTCCTCAGAACTTTTTAAAGACCGAGTTGACTATTTATTTTCACTACGCACAAAGCGTAAAAAGGCGTTTGTGATTGTTTCTTTGCAGTAGAATGTATTTGACGTCGATTAAGAGTGCACGCACTATGTTTAATAACTAAACGTAGATAAATACTGAGATGATTTCCAGTAAGAATCATAACATTAACAGTAAAATGATAATGAATGTTCCTTTTTAGAGCCGTGGCGTCACACCAAGTGTAATCAGTAAACGTCTGCTGTTTCGCTTTGAGTTTGTTTTGTTCTATTCTAACCTACCACAACCATTATTCCAGATACATCTTGTTTATCATCATATTATATTTTGAATATTATTAATTTGACAAATGTCCTGATTTATGTTGTTGATAGAATTATTTGTATCTACTTAAATGTACGTATGTAGAAAATGCCATTTAATTGTCTCTTTTAACCATATTTATTCGTCGATGAATAACTGTTTCAGGTCCAAAAATTATCGAGCTGCACTCTCACAGATTGAACGTTTTGACAACTTTTTTTTTTGTCTTGGAACGAGCTATTTTATGCGAAAAATCCAGTGATAAATGAATGCTGACAAAAATCAGATCGCATATTTTTATATTTAAGTTAAAAAACCCCGATGTTTTATGCATCATTCTTAAATCAATAGTCACGCGTTTAGCCATAGAAAATTAATTTTCGAACGGAAATATGAAAATCTGCGATCTGGTCTTTTGTCAGCAGTCTAATATCACTGGTTTGCTGATATTTACGCAATATACGGCTTATTCCAAGGCAAAAGATAAAAATAATTTGTCAAAATGGTAAATCTGTGAGAGGGCAGCTTTAATGGCGAATATCAAGATTTCGTTTTGTACGGTTATTGACTTCAGGTGACGTGTATTTCCCTTTTTTAACCGTAGACTGTGGTATTTTCAGAACCGAAAAAACACTCACTATAATACCAACCCATGTGCAACATAAAACGGGATATAAACTATAAGTGTTTATAATATACTTCAAATATCTTCTTAAAACCTCGTGTTTACAATATGTTATATTTATTACGCCCGGAAAAAGTAAATGCTCTCGAAATGACGTCACTGACGATAAAAAGCCAACTTTTTATGGTTTGTCACGTGACGTGTTTGTATAACGTACATGCAAATAGGTCACCGGGTTTTAACGGCACCAAGTTCCCCTTGACGTACATACATATAGGTCACCGGGTTTGAGCGGCACCGAGTTCCCCTTGACGTACACACATATAGGTCACCGGGTTTAAGCGGCACCGAGTCCCCCTTGACGTACACACATATAGGTCACCGGGTTTAAGCGGCACCGAGTCCCCCTTGACGTACACACATATAGGTCACCGGATTTTAGCGGCACCGAGTTCCCCCTTGGCGTTCATACATATAGGTCACCGGGTTTTAGCGGCAGCAAGTTCCCCCTTGACGTACATACATATATGTCACCGGGTTTTAGCGGCAGCAAGTTCCCCCTTGACGTACATACATATAGGTCACCGGGTTTTAGCGTCAGCAAGTTCCCCTTGACGTACATACGTATATGTCACCGGGTTCTAGCGGCACCAAGTTCCCCTTGACGTACATACATATAGGTCACCGGGTTTTAACGGCACCAAGTTTCCACTTGACGTACATACATATAGGTCACCGGGTTCTAGCGGCACCAAGTTTCCGCTTGACGTACAAACATATAGGTCACCGGGTTTTAGCGGCACCAAGTTCCCCTTGACGTACATACATATAGGTCACCGGGTTTTAACGGCACCAAGTTTCCGCTTGACGTACATACATATAGGTTACCGGGTTTTAACGGCACCAAGTTTCCGCTTGACGTACATACATATAGGTTACCGGGTTTTAACGGCACCGACGTACATACATATAGGTCACCGGGTTTTAGCGGCACCAATTTCCCCTTGACGTACATACATATAGGTCACCGGATTTTAGCGGCACCAAGTTCCCCTTGACGTACATACATATAGGTCACCGGGTTTTAACGGCACCAAGTTCCCCCTGACGTACATACATATAGGTCACCGGGTTTTAGCGGCACCAATTTCCCCCTGACGTACAAACATATATGTCACCGGGTTTTAGCGGCACCAATTTCCCCCTGACGTACAAACATATATGTCACCGGGTTTTAGCGGCAGCAAGTTTCCCTTGGCGTACATACATATATGTCACCGGGTTTTTGCGGCAGCAAGTTCCCCTTGACGTACATGCATTTAGGGCTGTTTGAATGGATATTTCATTTAATTTAATATGGCATAATACATTAAAACGAACAATTTCTGATTACAAAAGAAAAAGTGTTATGCAGTGCAAGAAAACGTATATGGCACCAACTTTTCTTCTCAAGGATCTGCTTGGAATAATTAAGGAATGAATTGCGGGGTTGATGTCATTATCGGGGTATGAACGCAATTGGGTTCGTCAATGTGTGTGGTATCCGAAGGACTCCACGCGTACTTTGACAAACCCAATTGCGTTCATATCCCCGATAATGACATCAACCCAGCAATTCATTCCTTATATTTACACCAATAGTTCATTATTTCATTCAAGAATTGTTAAAAAACTACTTCATTTCATTTAAGAAAACCTTTCAGTAAACCGTTCTTACCCATTCTGTAAATAGAACGACCCGACTATAACCGGAAACATTTTTTTCAAATGACGTCACAATAACGCGGGAAAAGATCAACCACTTGAAATCACTTTAAACGTAAAAATTGAAACACTTCTGGCACCAATATATTTAAAATATAATAAACTAACACTTTCTAAAATGTTGATCAATATTTTACGGGATCTGCTGACACAATACAACCAATAACAAGATCAATAGCTTTCATGTATATTGTAATTATTCACATGGATCAGCGAAAAAATATGGCATTGTAGGAACGTATACACAAAATCATAAGGATTAAAGATAGTAAGGTAACAACGCCAAACGTTATATTTCTACTCATATTGAAAATGCTTTGGTTATGTATGATCTATGAGACCAATCTCAGATCTCTAACACTGTGTAGATAATCGAGCAATATTTGCTAGATCAGCGATCGACATCTGAACAATCTCGATTAAAATAAGAAATCAGTATGGCGTCCCATTCGGCTAATAAAATACACGCGGGTGATTAACGTTGATGCAAGCCACGTGCAAGCACCTTGCCTGTTTACATTGTTGCAGTAATTGTCTGTGATTTGCAGCTATTAAATCCAGAACCTATTTTTTTTACCTACGGTTTTACTTAATTGAATTAGTTTTCCTTAGTTTAGGAATTCCGACGACTTATTCAAGCCGACAAACAACTTATAGTATATTGTTTCGACATTTCGGGGGAAATATGAGCTCACATACATCCGCTAAATTCTGACATCAAATATTAATATAAAAATAATACAAAACACGTACAACCAGTTCCTGACAGTACCAGGCAATATTACATAATACCCCCCTCTTGTTTTGCACCAGTCAATTGTAAACATTGCCCCCCCCCCACCCCAGGTCCGAGGGGTATACCGGGGATGGAGGGAAATGGGCCGTGCCTTTACCTTCCAGGTGGCCCCGCAGAGCGAGTGAATGCGGTGGTTTTGTTTTCGCGCCGAAAACAGCGGGGAATGGGCCGTGGCTTTCTGCAAACAAAATCAGTGCGAGTGCAGATCAATAAATATTCCCCATCTTTCATATTCATATTTGAAAAATAATCATCGGTTTAAAAGGCTCTATCATCTGTTATCTTAAATAAACATCAACATGAAGTTAACACAAAACGTATGCTTTAAATATGTACATTATAATAGGCCTTACCTAGGATGTCCCCGGTGTGCGGGGGCATTTGGCGGGTAATTTTACCAGCAGTTTGTTCCCACAGGGTGGGGATTTTACCTGGGATTGGCTGGACCGTATGTCTAAGTCCCCGCTATTCCCCGGACCTGGTGGGGGGGGGGGGTGCAATTGACTGGTCCATTTGCTAGTATTGCCTTAAACAGATGGCACGTGATTGGCAGCCCTGAAATTAATGTCAACATATTTTACGGGTTGTCTATCATAATTGTAGAATTTGAATGTCCAGATTATGTAGAACAAAATTAACTTTAATAGGGCAACCAAAAAGTACAGGAATGACACAATCTAATTTTATTCCTATAAACCTTTGGCAATACTCCGCTTTTATGAAAACTCTAAACACCACTTGTTCGGGATTTTATGATAATATTTTATTACATTCATGACAAATGAACGTCTCCAATGATCTATGCTGATGTAATGATTTATTTGGTTTTAACATTGAACCCACACTATGAATGTTAGGTTTCTCTGGCACCAAATCAGTGCATAGGGCCGTTCTTATTGCAAAAATGCCATTGCCACTTTCTTGTCCACGATATCGTGTAAGTGTTCCTGTGTTGTACCTCGTGTAAGTCTTCCTGTATGTACCTAGTGTAAGTATTCCTGTGTTGTGCCTCGTAAGTCTTCCTGTGTTGTACCTCGTGTAAGTTTTCCTGTGTTGTACAACGTGTAAGTCTTCCTGTGTTGTACAACGTGTAAGTCTTCCTGTGTTGTACAACGTGTAAGTTTTCCTGTGTTGTACAACGTGTAAGTTTTCCTGTGTTGTACAACGTGTAAGTCTTCCTGTGTTGTACAACGTGTAAGTTTTCCTGTGTTGTACAACGTGTAAGTTTTCCTGTGTTGTACAACGTGTAAGTCTTCCTGTGTTGTACAACGTGTAAGTTTTCCTGTGTTGTACAACGTGTAAGTTTTCCTGTGTTGTACCTCGTGTAAGTTTTCCTGGGTTGTACAACGTGTAAGTTTTCCTGTGTTGTACAACGTGTAAGTTTTCCTGTGTTGTACAACGTGTAAGTTTTCCTGTGTTGTACCTCGTGTAAGTTTTCCTGTGTTGTACAACGTGTAAGTCTTCCTGTGTTGTACAACGTGTAAGTCTTCCTGTGTTGTACCTTGTTTAAGTCTTCCAGTGTTGTATACCTTGTGTAAGTCTTCCTGTGTTGTACCTCGTGTAAGTGTTCCTGTGTTATACCTCGTGTAACTCTTCCTGTGTTATATACCCCGTGTAAGTGTTCCAGTGTTGTATACCCCGTGTAAGTCTTCCAGTGTTGTATACCTTGTGTAAGTCTTCCTGTGTTGTACCTCGTATAAATCTTCCTGTGTTGTACCTCTTGTAAGTCTTCCTGTTCTGAATACCTCTTGTAAGTCTTTCAGTGTTGAATACCTCTTGTAAGTGTTCCAGTGTTGAATACCTCTTGCAAGTGTTCCTGTGTTGAATACCCAGTGTACGTGTTTTAGTGTTCAATACCCCGTGTAAGTGTTCCAGAGTTCAATACCCCGTGTAAGTGTTCCAGTGTTCAATACCCCGTGTAAGTGTCCAGTGTTCAATTCCCCATGTAAGTGTTTCAGTGTTCAATACTCCGTGTAAGTGTTCCAGTGTTCAATACCCCGTGTTAGTGTTCCAGTGTTCAATACCCCGTGTAAATGTTCTAGTGTTCAATACCTCTTGCTAGTCTTCCTGTGTTGAATACCCCGTGTAAGTGTTGATTACCTCTTGTTAGTCTTCTTGTGTTGAATACCTCTTGTTAGTCTTCCAGTATTGAATACCCCGTGTTAGTGTTCCAGTGTTCAATACACCGTGTAAGTGTTCCAGTGTTGAATACCTCTTGTTAGTATTCCTGCTTTGAATACCCCGTGTAAGTGTTCCAGTGTTCAATACCTCTTGTTAGTCTTCTTGTGTTGAATACCTCTTGTAATAGTTCCAGCGTTCAATACCCCGTGTAAGTGTTCCAGTGTTCAATACCCCGTGTAAGTGTTCCAGTGTTCAATACCTCTTGCTAGTCTTCCTGTGTTGAATACCCCATGTAAGTGTTCCAATGTTGAATACCTCTTGTAAGTGTTCCAGTGTTGAATACCTCTTGTTAGTCTTCTTGTGTTCAATACCCCGTGTAAGTGTTCCAGTGTTGAAAACCTCTTGTTAGTCTTCCAGTGTTGTACCTCGTGTAAGTGTTCCAGTGTTGAATACGCAGTGTTAGTGTTCCAATGTTGAATACCTCTTGTTAGTCTTCTTATGTTTAATACCCCGTGTAAGTATTCCTGTGTTGAATACCCCGTGTAAGTGTTCCAGTGTTGAATACCTCTTGTTAGTCTTCTTGTGTTTAATACCTCGTGTAAGTGTTCCTGTGTTGAATACCTCTTGTTAGTATTCTTGTGTTTAATACCCCGTGTAAGTGTTCCAGTGTTGAATACCTCTTGTTAGTCTTCTTGTGTTTAATACCTCGTGTAAGTGTTCCTGTGTTGAATACCCCGTGTAAGTGTTCCAGTGTTGAATACCTCTTGTTAGTCTTCTTGTGTTTAATGCCCCGTGTAAGTATTCCTGTGTTGAATACCCCGTGTAAGTGTTCCTGTGTTGAATACCTCTTGTTAGTCTTCTTGTGTTTAATACCCCGTGTAAGTGTTCCTGTGTTGAATACCCCGTGTAAGTGTTCCAGTGTTGAACACCTCTTGTTAGTCTTCTTGTGTTTAATACCTCGTGTAAGTGTTCCTGTGTTGAATACCACTTGTTAGTCTTCTTGTGTTTAATACCCCGTGTAAGTGTTCCTGTGTTTAATACCTCGTCTAAGTGTTCCAGTGTTGAATACCTCTTGTTAGTCTTCTTGTGTTTAATACCTCGTGTAAGTGTTCCAGTGTTGAATACCTCTTGTTAGTCTTCTTGTGATTAATACCCCGTGTAAGTGTTCCTGTGTTTAATACCTCGTGTAAGTGTTCCAGTGTTGAACACCTCTTGTTAGTCTTCTTGTGTTTAATACCTCGTGTAAGTGTTCCTGTGTTGAATACCTCTTGTTAGTATTCTTGTGTTTAATACCCCGTGTAAGTGGTCCTGTGTTTAATACCCTGTGTAAGTGTTCCAGTGTTCAATACACCGTGTAAGTGTTCCTGTGTTCAATACACCGTGTAAGTGGTCCTGTGTTCAATACACCGTGTAAGTGGTCCTGTGTTCAATACACCGTGTAAGTGTTCCTGTGTTCAATACACCGTGTAAGTGGTCCTGTGTTCAATACACCGTGTAAGTGGTCCTGTGTTCAATACACCGTGTAAGTGTTCCTGTGTTCAATACACCGTGTAAGTGGTCCTGTGTTCAATACACCGTGTAAGTGTTCCTGTGTTCAATACACCGTGTAAGTGTTCCTGTGTTCAATACACCGTGTAAGTGTTCCTGTGATGTATTCCTCATGTAAGTATTCCAGTGTTGAATACCTCTTCTTAGTCTTCTTGTGTTTAATACCCCGTGTAAGTGTTCCTGTGTTTACTACCCTTATGTAAGTGTTTCTGTGTTTAAAACCCCGTGTAAGTGTTCCTGTGTTGTATACCTCATGTAAGTATTCCAGTGTTAAATACCTCTTGTTAGTCTTCTTGTGTTGAATACTTCGTGTAAGTGTTCCTGTGTTGTATACCTCGTGTAAGTATTCCAGTGTTGAATACCTCTTGTTAGTCTTCTTGTGTTGAATACCTCGTGTAAGTGTTCCTGTGTTGTATACCTCGTGTAAGTATTCCAGTGTTGAATACCTCTTGTTAGTCTTCTTGTGTTGAATACCTCGTGTAAGTGTTCCTGTGTTGAATACCTCGTGTTAATCTTCCTGTGTTGTACCTCGTGTAAGTGTTCCTGTGTTGAATACCTCGTTTAAGTATTCCTGTGTTGTACCTCGTGTAAGTGTTCCTGTGTTGAATACCTCTTGTTAGTATTCTTGTGTTTAATACCCCGTGTAAGTGGTCCTGTGTTTAATACCCTGTGTAAGTGTTCCAGTGTTCAATACACCGTGTAAGTGTTCCTGTGTTCAATACACCGTGTAAGTGGTCCTGTGTTCAATACACCGTGTAAGTGGTCCTGTGTTCAATACACCGTGTAAGTGGTCCTGTGTTCAATACACCGTGTAAGTGGTCCTGTGTTCAATACACCGTGTAAGTGTTCCTGTGTTTAATACCTCGTGTAAGTGTTCCTGTGTTGAATACCTCTTGTTAGTATTCTTGTGTTTAATACCCCGTGTAAGTGTTCCTGTGTTCAATACACCGTGTAAGTGTTCCTGTGTTCAATACACCGTGTAAGTGTTCCTGTGATGTATTCCTCATGTAAGTATTCCAGTGTTGAATACCTCTTCTTAGTCTTCTTGTGTTTAATACCCCGTGTAAGTGTTCCTGTGTTTACTACCCTTATGTAAGTGTTTCTGTGTTTAAAACCCCGTGTAAGTGTTCCTGTGTTGTATACCTCATGTAAGTATTCCAGTGTTAAATACCTCTTGTTAGTCTTCTTGTGTTGAATACTTCGTGTAAGTGTTCCTGTGTTGTATACCTCGTGTAAGTATTCCAGTGTTGAATACCTCTTGTTAGTCTTCTTGTGTTGAATACCTCGTGTAAGTGTTCCTGTGTTGTATACCTCGTGTAAGTATTCCAGTGTTGAATACCTCTTGTTAGTCTTCTTGTGTTGAATACCTCGTGTAAGTGTTCCTGTGTTGAATACCTCGTGTTAATCTTCCTGTGTTGTACCTCGTGTAAGTGTTTTCTTGTGTTGAATACCTCGTTTAAGTATTCCTGTGGTGTACCTCGTGTAAGTGTTCCTGTGTTGTATACTTCGCGTAAGTCTTCATGTGTTATGTACCTCGTGTAAGTATTTCTGTGTTGTGCCTCGTGTAAGTCTTCCTGTGTTGTACCTCGTGTAAGTCTTTCTGTGTTGTACCTCGTGTACGTGTTCCAGTGTTGTACCTCGTATAAGTCTTCCTGTGTTGTACGTCGTGTAAGTCTTTCTGTGTTGTACCTCGTGTACGTGTTCCTGTGTTGTACCTCTTGTACGTGTTCCTGTGTTGTACCTCGTGTACGTGTTCCTGTGTTGTACCTCGTGCAAGTCTTTCTGTGTTGTACCTCGTGTACGTGTTCCTGTGTTGTACCTCTTGTACGTGTTCCTGTGTTGTACCTCGTGTACGTGTTCCTGTGTTGTACGTCGTGTAAGTCTTTCTGTGTTGTACCTCGTGTACGTGTTCCTGTGTTGTACCTCTTGTACGTGTTCCTGTGTTGTACCTCGTGTACGTGTTCCTGTGTTGTACCTCGTGCAAGTCTTCCTGTCTTGTACCTTGTGTAAGTCTTCCTAGTAAGTGTTGTATACCTCGTGTAAGTGTTCCTGTGTTGTACCTCGTGTATGTGCTCCTGTGTTGTACCTCGTGTAAGTCTTCTTGTCTTGTACCTCTTGTAAGTCTTCCTAGGAAGTGTTGTTTACCTCGTGAATGTGTTGCTGTGTTGTACCTCGTGTAAGTCTTCCTTTGTTGTACCTCGTGTAAGCGTCCCTGTGTTGTACCTCGTTTAAGCCTAACTGTGATAAATAACTTGTTGAGTCTTCCTGTAATGTTTACCACGTGTAAGTCCTCGCTGGTTGTTTTAAGTATTTTAGGTCATTTATGAATCATCAATCAAACGACAAGTATTCAAACATTATATGTGTGTCATTATCTGCATTCGGAACTGTTGGAGTACGCTGGTTTAATGTACATACATGATAGAACAGTATTGGCATTGGATGACCCCAGGTGATATTAAATGTAATTAACGCTGGAGAGAGAACGTATTTCTTTAAGGAGTCGATTGAACAAAGCCTAGTTTAAAGCTGCATCATGTTTGTTCGAAATGCTATACAAAACATTATGAAAGTGAAACACAACAACAACAACACGTGTTAGAAGCATTCAATTGCAAAGTTGTCTTGGGTTGTTTTTGTCCATGACCTAAAGCAAACTCAGTACATATGAGCTGGCATCCTCAATATATTCTATTTTATATCAAGAAAGATATTTTCCTTTTATACATGAATTGAATTTTGTCCTGCAATTTTAACCAAAGAGTAAACTAATTATAAAATGTGCTTTCAACTTTTCATATGCAATACCGGAAAGCTGTTTTCTGGTCCAAAACAAGAGCGAGTCCCTTCAAACACTAACGGCACATTCTCTGTGTATGAAGAGCATGACCCTGTTTAGAATGTCCTTAGAAATAGTTGGTGTTCTGTATATAACATGTTTTTATGCTTTGCTGGAAAAAATGGTTAATGGTTAAAAGGATTATAATAGTATATATATAGTAGATAAGAAATGGTGTCATTGTGTACACATGCTTACAAGAGAAGGGTACCAGTCTATTTGCGGTTCACTCCGATGGAAAGCGCGCTCCATGTGGGAACGGTTAAAATACGAGGCTACCTGGCCCAGGTACCTCCGCAACACGCACATCAGCCATATGTTGGCAAAACACTCATACAAATAACACTAATTGAATTTTCTAAATCTTACGTTCTAAGAAATCTGGATTTATATTTTGTAAGTTTGACGTTGACTTTTAAAGGTTTGTTTGCGGAATCAAATGAACAGTAAACCGTATGTATATTTAAAGTTTTTTAATGTTGTAAATTCACATAAAACATAATTGATATGGGCATTACCTTATCGTAAATGTTTTTGTAACCTTAGGGTTAGGATCATCATCATCATCATCATCATCATCATCATCATCACCACCACCACCACCACCACCACCAACACCACCACCACCACCACCATCATCATCATCATCATCATCATCATCATCATCACCACTACCACCACCAATACCACAAACACCACCACCACCACCACCACCATCATCATCAATTAGCATCCTCATCATCCTCATCATCATCATCAGCATCATCATCATCAACATCTTCGTCATCATCATCATCATCATCATCATCATCATCATCATCATCATCATCATCATCATCATCATCATCATCATCATCATCATCATCAATCATCATCATCCTCATCATCATAATCATCATCATCACCATCACCACCACCACAACCACCACCACCACCACCACCACCATCATCACCATCAATCATCATCATCATCATCATCATCATCATCATCATCATCATCACCACAACCACCACCACCACCACCACCACCACCACAACCACCACCATCATCATCATCATCAATCAGCAGCATCATCATCATCAACACCATCATCAACATCGTCATCATCAGCATCATCATCATCACCATGAACTAGATAGAATACGACTTACGGCAAATTCATTTCGGAATTCATAACCCAGCAACATGTGGAAAGACGTTTTAGACACAGAAATGTATATACAATTGCACCTAAACAAATATTAAGTTTTGAAGATGCAAATCCAAACCCCTGCATCTATCACAGTTTTCAAGTTATACCTGTGACTAATAGGATGTTATTTTCTCACACAAAATATAATCTATGCAAAATATCGTCATGCAGGGTTTTATTAGACCTTTGTTTTCACAGAGTCTTTGATCAAAAAGCAAACCAGAGGTATTTGAAAAGAAATTTGAAACAAAGTTTTATGTAGTGTACAAAACAGAACCACAGAATCTTAAAAAGTTCTTCAATAACAAAGAAGTTTTGTTTCTTATATCTCCCTGTACCTGGCAAGTACGGGTGTGTGATTTTATCTCGGCTTCCTGCAGTGATTCCATCTGATGCCGTCTTACAATTTGTTTCAGATTATTTTCTAAAACACTTCTGGTAAACATATTTATTCCAGGTTTATTGTATTCTAAATGATGGATCAAAAAAGATTTTGTGAATGAAACCAGAGGAAAAGAAATACATGGTTTCATAGTTTATAACAGCATCATAAATACATATATGCATACATTTCCAGTTAAAATGACTATAAAATGTATTGCAACTCATAATGTACCACCTTTTAGCCAAAACTGTTGTGATTATAAGGAACTACTTTTCTTGCGCATATATCACCCATAGTCGCTTATGTGTTAATCCGATCTTGTCATTTTTCAGTTTAATTTCGTCCCGTTTAGACGTCCAGTATTGACTTAAAAAAGAGTATTGCAACTCATAATGAGTTCCAGGAGACAATGTAATTTTCGATTATAAAGCATCTCTAGAGCTAAAAAGTTATATGCAGTATAAACCTTGTATACAGTTTATACAATCAATAACTAAAGAAGTATTATATATCCTCTTACAAATTCCTGGCAAATGGATAAACGTATTCTATTTGTTTACTATCACTATAGTTTTCTACAAATATTCTTTATCAATTTATACACCCATTTATACTCATCGAAAATGTCAGGAAATACATGTACATGTGAAAAAAGTTAGAAGTTGGAATAAGTTGTTTCTGTACTATTCAAGGTAGTATGAATAATTAATACTGTTATGTAACAAAACATTGCTGCATTAGTTAAAATAAACAGATCCATACGTGTTTTAGAATCGAATGAAATGATTATTGCTACCAACAATGCAATACATAATAATGTAGGGGCAATCTGCATACATTCAGAAGCACCAGCAGTCCTTATGATACTGTTGTCTATAGTTAATTATCCCCTCCAGCCCTCCGCTAGTCTATGTAATCTGTCTAATTCCGACTGCACAGGTGAATACTACACGTCGGCACCGAGGCTTTATCTCGTGCACTGATCGTCATTGATGTCTGATAGGCGAATGGAATAAAATACATTAGAAACAGCCGGAAGGCGAGTTTAGTTACAATGCAGCTTTGCGTGTTTGGAAATACAGCGCTCTTTTTGGCGTAGCTGCATTAGATTTGTTACGACATATTGTGCACCAATCAAATGCTTTAAATCAAATGCGTAGTTTAAATACACATACAATAAAACCTTTTGATTGGTTAATATTTTAAGTGAAGTGGTATCTGAAGGGTGAATCTTGATAACGTAATTAACTTTTTTACCTTTTTTACACTGAATACTCGCGGAAACATATTAAAAGAGTGGCATTGTTGGTTTTTGTAATGTAAACTGAAATGATTTCTGTTAATATCACAGTATTTAAAATGTCATCGCTGAAAAAAACAACATTTTCCCGTTTCGTATCCCTATGATAAGAAATAGGGCAAATCGTTTGATCGGTTGGGCTATTTCAGCAAAAATCGAAATTGCCGGATATGGCCGAGGTCGGTAATGCATTCGAAACGCGCGGGACCTTAATACAAACTGACCAAGATTACTACAGCGCCACTGGTCTAACATGAATACCACTCTACATGTACATGTAAGCAACGCACTAAATTTCAATAACTACAATTATTTTATTATTTCAAACAGTTTTGAAAAATAACTTTTATTATTCTGTCTTTATATCAGCACGCAGCGAGACTTAATATGAAAACAAATGTTTGTTTCATGCATTTTCTTTGATTGATTGTCCTTGTCACGCATTATGCCTTTTAATCTTCCGTGTAATTGCAATTGTTAGTTGAGTTCAGTCGAGGTGATAGCCAGTCGGCACTCCACGGCCTGCCTTCTCAACTGGTTCAATTTGGTGAATGTCAAATATCATACAAAAATAATGAAATAAATGCATGATCAATGTATGAACACATGTTCTCTGTTAATCAGTAAACGTATTTTCCGCTTTTGCTGTGTTTTGGCTGTTTAACTTGCGGAAAACATCATTCAATGTAGGCCATTTTTTTGTTTGTTATATTTGTGACACACTATTCATGTCAAAAGTCACCAAATTGAGACAATTTTACCAGAATAGAGATGCGCCTTATTTTATACGTTACTGCCAGTAGTTAACCCTTGACCCGGATTGTCCGTTATATAGATGGATAATGAATGTCATGGGTCGCCCTATAGCTGAAGTGTCATGTTTGAAAACGTTGAAAACATTTGTATTGAGGTAATTACTACAGTTTATAATGAGAATAATTTGTCAACATTGTAACGAAGATTGTCAACATTCAAATGGTCGTGTTTATTTCTATGGGTGATGTGAAACTACATTTGAAAAATGCGCTCGTTTTCTGTGAACACTTTTTGCTTTAAATGAGAAGCGTTCGAGATGCCTTAATATCCTCGACGTTATTTTGTTCTGGGTTCGTACAAACAATTGAGATTGCCGAAAAGAGAGCATTGGGCTTTAACATCAAATACGTTTTCCAAATTAGCGCTATCAGTAGTTTTCAATTTAATTTATCTTAAGTTAATGGAGGTTTAAAATCTATTTGTTCCGCAATAGTTGAAACAAATCATAGAGATAAAAAGTAGAAAAAGCTCATGTACGAATTGGTGTTGACTGGTGCGTTTCAGTTTTGTACATGTTAAGGTACGGTAGACATATTTTTGATCCATAATTATATAACAGAGCCTTTATGAGCATGGCGTTTGGCACATTGTAGCGACTGGTGTTCGTCCGGGCCCCACATTGACACATTGTAGCGACTGGTGTTTGTCCGGGCCCCTCATTGACACATTGTAGCGACTGGTGTTCGTCCGGGCCCCACATTGACACATTGTAGCGACTGGTGTTCGTCCGGGCCCCACATTGACACATTGTAGCGACTGGTGTTCGTCCGGGCCCCTCATTGACACATTGTAGCGACTGGTGTTCGTCCGGGCCCCTCATTGACACATTGTAGCGACTGGTGTTCGTCCGGGCCCCACATTGACACATTGTAGCGACTGGTGTTCGTCCGGGCCCCACATTGACACATTGTAGCGACTGGTGTTCGTCCGGGCCCCACATTGACACATTGTAGCGACTGGTGTTCGTCCGGGCCCCAGTCAATCAGATCGTAAGGCTTAAGGTCAATAATTTTCGAGGTGTTGCCTCGTTTTTGGCGTAAACTGCGTTTCAATAAAACTATTAAGGACACTAATTCCATAGATCCTGTCAGTGTCTTTAAGGATGTGCCTGGGTCCACTGAAGCAGGGTAAGGTTAACAACTAAGAAGTTTTATTGAAATGTAGCCCAGAAATGCAAGTAGATGTAAATTAAAGCTTTTATATGTCCTTCACCTTCAAGGTTGCCCTTGCAACGCGACATGACTAATTATATAGAAAACGGGCGTACCACGTTGTCATATGATAGAGTCTGGTACGGGTCGCTGACCTGTCATTGCCTGCCAGCTCTAGCAAATATCGCTGTCTCCATATCACTGGTCAGTAGAAATACATCTATGCTTGGTTAAGATGTTAGCTACAATTGGCTTTATCTTTATTTTTGTATACGGTTATTGTACATTTGTTTGTACTCTCGGAGATGGTCGATGTGATGGTCTATGCATATTTCTGTAGAGTATTTGTGTATCCAAACTGGAAATGAGTACTTACTTTGAAATATACGGACAGCATAGCGACTGTTTGAGTTTCTTAGTGCTTTTGCGCGTTAGGTTGATATAATTAGGGAAACATAATGTTATAACCCTCCATTTCATTACAGATCCTCTGTACGAGCGACTATTACCTGTTTGCCATTGCACTCTAATTTCAATAATTTGTCATGCCCCGTCCATTTATGTTTCCCCATATCGGACATGTTATGGCCATTGTACGTTTTAACAAACAAGTTTTAACAAACTCCGTCGTCATTATTTGTATTTTCGGTTTTGCTTGACGCCAGCTAACGTTGTCGTCATATCTGTGACTTGCATCTCTATAAGACATTTTGAATGTCCCCATTCATTCGGCTCTGTTTTTCTGGATGTTGAAATTGGATTTTCGGAGTAATTGTAAATGGGACAACGTATAGTAATGATTACCGACATCTCCTGGTTTCTATTTTAATTACTGTCAGTGCTCAGCATATCTGTTTTAGTTCTTCAGTATTATGTCTCTCACTTATCGCCCTAGCCATTCCATTTTGATTGCATTTTGACAAATTAAACTTTTGCAGACGAACTGTACGTACTGGCAAAATGTGCTTTATTCCCTCATCCTTTTATTGATAATGTTAAATACATGTACGGCAAATAAAAAAACAAGGAATTTAAGTTATTCCTAATTCTCCTGTATTTATTTGACCAGAAAACGAATTGCGTTCTTTTTTGTGGCTTGCCAATGGCAGTGATTATGTCTTAGACGGCCTAAAGGCTTGCCAATGTCGATGTGAGTGTGTATGTCTTAGACGGACCTAAAGGCTTGCCAACGTCGATGTGATTGTGTATGTCTTAGACGGGCCTAAAGGCTTGGCAATGTCGGTGTGGGTGTATTTGTCGTAGACTGGCCTGAAGGCTTGCCAATGTCGCTGTGGGTGTATATGTGTTAGACGGGCCTAAGGGAGTGCCAATGTCGATGTGGATGTATATGTCTTTAACGGGCCTAAAAGTTTGTGTATATGTCTTAGACGGGCCTAAAGGCTTGCTTATGGCGGTGTTTTTGTCTAAGACGGGCCTGAAGGCTTGCCAATGTCGGTATAGGTGTATATGTCTAAGACGGCCTAAAGACTTGCCAATGGCGGTGTATATGTCTAAGACGGGCCTGAAGGCTTGCCAATGTCGGTTTGGAAGTTTATGTCTGAGACGGGCCTTAAGGCTTGCCAATGTCGGTGTGGGTGTTTATGTCTAAGACGGGCCTGAAGACTTGCCAATGCCGGTTTAGATGTTTATGTCTAAGACGGGCCTAAGGCTTGCCAATGTCGGTTTGGATGTTTATGTCTGAGACGGGCCTAAAGGCTTGCCAATGTCGGTGTGGGTTTATTTATCGTTGACTGACCTAAATACTTGCCAATGTCGGTTTCAGTGTATATGTTTTAGACGAGCCTTAAGGCTTGCCAGTGTCGGTGTGGGTATATATGTCTTAGACGGGCCTAAAGGCTTGCCAGTGTCGGTGTGAGTGTATATGTCTAAGACGGGCCTAAAGGCTTGCCAGTGTCTGTGTGGGTGTTTATGTGCTAGACGGGCCTGAAGGATTGCCAGTGTCGGTGTGGGTGTATATGTTTTAGACGGGCCTTAAGGCTCGCCAATGTCGATGGGAGTGTTTATGTCTTAGACGGGCCTGAAGGCTTGCCAGTATCGGTTCGGGTGTGTATATCTTAGACGGGCCTAAAGGGTTGCCAGTGTCGGTTCGGGTGTGTATATCTTAGACGGGCCTAAAGGCTTGCAGTGTCGGTGTGGGTGTTTATGTGCTAGACGGGCCTGAAGGCTTGCCAGTTTCGGTTCGGGTGTGTATATCTTAGACGGGCCTAAAGACTTGCCAGTGTCGGTTCGGGTGTGTATATCTTAGACGGGCCTAAAGGCTTGCCAGTGTCGGTGTGGGTGTTTATGTGCTAGACGGGCCTGAAGGATTGCCAGTGTCGGTGTGGGTGTGTATGTTTTAGACGGGCCTTAAGGCTCGCCAATGTCGGTGGGAGTGTTTATGGCTTAGACGGGCCTGAAGGCTTGCCAGTGTCGGTTCGGGTGTGTATATCTTAGACGGGCCTTAAGGCTTGCCAGTGTCGGTTTTAGTATGTATGTCTTAGACGGGCCTAAAGCCTTGCCAATTTTGCTGCGAGTGTATATGTCTTAGACGGGCCTAAAGGGTTGCCAGTGTCGGTATGAGTGAGTATGTCTTAGACGAGCCTAAAGGCTTGCCAATGTCGATGTGAGTGTGCATGTCTTAGACGGGCCTAAAGGCTTACCAATGTCGATGTGAGTGTATATGTCTTAGACAGGCCTAAAGGCTTGCCAATGTCGATGTGAGTGTGTATGTCTTAGATGGGCCTAAAAGGTTGGCAATGTCGATGTGAGTGTGTATGTCTTAGACGGGCCTAAAGGGTTGGCAATGTCGATGTGAGTGTGTATGTCTTAGATGGGCCTAAAGGGTTGGCAATGTCGATGTGAGTCTGCATGTCTTAGACGGGCCTAAAGGCTTACCAATGTCGATGTGAGTGTACATGTCTTAGACGGGCCTAAAGGCTTGCCAATGTCGATGTGAGTGTGTATGTCTTAGACGGACCTAAAGGCTTGCCAACGTCGATGTGATTGTGTATGTCTTAGACGGGCCTAAAGGCTTGGCAATGTCGGTGTGAGTGTGTATGTCTTAGACGGACCTAAAGGCTTGCCAACCTCGATGTGATTGTGTATGTCTTAGACGGGCCTAAAGGCTTGGCAATGTCGGTGTGAGTGTGTATGTCTTAGACGGGCCTAAAGGCTAGGCAATGTCGGTGTGAGTGTGTATGTCTTTGACGGGCCTAAAGGATTGCCAGTGTCGGTGTTGGTGTATATATAATTAGAGAATGACATTTGTTTATGAAACGCTCTTGGAAAGTTGATCTTAGCTATGGGATCTATATTAATTTCAATAGGTAAAATGTCAATAGCATACTCATCATTGTGTGAAACTCATGTCTGCACATATCTACATATGTTATGGCTCAGGTTAAGCGTTATATGTAGGTTGCTTTGGACCAGTCGTTGACTTGTATTGGAGCTTGGGTCAGGTCAAAGGTCAAGATCACGGGTTTGTCCGCGCAGTTAAGAAGAATAGTATGCTGAATGTTTATTCCCCATCTTGATGTTTCGGTCAATACATCACCCGTCAGTGTCAAAATCGCAATATTTTTGAAATCATGTTTAGGTGAACAGCGAGATGCAGGGTCAAATAATGTTAGGTACGTAGCCCTTTACCCGTCAGTGACCTTGCTTGGTTATGGGTTCAGGTCAAAGGTCAAGATCACAGAAATTATATTCAGTATGTTTGTTTAGTTAATGTGGCACTCTTATTCAAAATCAATACATAATTATACATGTATAACAAACATCTATTTTGAGTGATATACCTTTAACTACTTACTAAATAATGCATTTATGGAAAATATTAATTACTGATAACAAGATTGTAACTGTGTATTTAAAGCAGAAAGCGCAAAAATATTAAATGATTGGTGAATGCTAAAATATTTACCAGAGATCTACTACAGTCTCATAAGGTAGAAATACCGTGTTTTATGCTCATTTCTATCAAATTAAACTCGGTATCTTACATAAGAACCATTGTTTTCGACATTTATTCATCCTTTTTGGAATATTAAAACAATATTATTAAATATGGTGAATCTTATTTGGGAATAACGGAGTGCATCTTTAATACTAATTTGTTGATAATAAACTCGATTTTGACGAACGGCGATAATCTGTTTCCTGGGAAGAAACCAGTACTATGTCCTTTATGAGGGGCTAATATTAAGTACCCCTGGTTGGGATCGAACCCACAACCCATTGGAATACAATTATACCACTCTCATTCCTATTAAGTTGTCGTCGCAGTTACTAGATACTGATAGTATTTGGGGTCCTAAAATGTATGTATGTTTCCGCTTGCCAAATAGACAACCCGTTTTAATTTGGGAAACCAAATGTCAAAGAGGTCGAGATCTTTGCACTCATGTTTGTTAAACTTTGGTTTTAGTTACGCGTTCTAAACATGAGATTTTAACCCCAAGATGAAGAGACGCAGCTGCAAAGATCAATATATCGGAGAAACCGTTTTCGGAATATGAATTCAATCACGAAAGTGTTGTAGAATATTTACAATTTGTACAATAAACAATACGGTAGTTTGATCATCTACGAGAAGAGTTTAGTGAAAGGATGACTGCCTTGATATCCCAAGCAGGGAGCCAGCACAGTGTACTGCTCGCAATGACTTCCTACGTACGGCATAATTACTAGTTAGAAGTTGGTATAGGTTGTCCCTGTATTATTCAAGGTAGTATTAACAATTAATACCGTTATGTAACAAAACATTGCTGCATTGGTTAACAGATCCATACATGTTTTAGAATCAAATAAAATGATAATTGCTACCAACAAAGTAATACATAATAATGTAGGGGCAATCTGCATACATTCAGAAGCACCAGCAGTCCTTATGATACTGTTGTCTATAGTTAATTATCCCCTCCAGCCCTCCGCTAGTCTATGTAATCTGTCTAATTCCGACTGCACAGGTGAATACTACACGTCGGCACCGAGGCTTTATCTCGTGCACTGATCGTCATTGATGTCTGATAGGCGAATGGAATAAAATACATTAGAAACAGCCGGAAGGCGAGTTTAGTTACAATGCAGCTTTGCGTGTTTGGAAATACAGCGCTCCTTTTGGCGCAGCTGCATTAGATTTGTTACGACATATTGTGCACCAATCAAATGCTTTAAATCAATTGCGTAGTTTAAATACACAGTAATTGTAAATGGGACAACGTATAGTAATGATCACCGACATCTCCTGGTTTCTATTTCAATTACTGTCAGTGCTCAGCATATCTGTTTTAGTTCTTCAGTATTATGTCTCTCACTTATCGCCCTAACCATTCCATTTTGATTGCATTTTGACAAATTAAACTTTTGCAGACGAACTGTACGTACTGGCGAAATGTGCTTTATTCCCTCATCCTTTTATTGAAAATGTTGAATACATGTACGGCAAATAGAAAACAAGGAATTTAAGTTATTCCTAATACTCTTGTATCTATTTGACCAGAAAACGAATTGCGTTCTTAAATTTGTGATAAGTAGATATATTTGTATGCGTTGCTTCTATAGAAATCAATTTGTTCAGTTTCATTTATCCTAATTCTCAGGGAATCTCAGGGAACATAATATGCTGATCGTGCACAACTGCAGCTGCCAGTCGGACTGTATTATAGTAAATACTTCAAAGTTATGATCGATTGTACAGAGACTCATTATGAGATGATGTTTCTTCCATTTGTTATGCTTCCTCGCTACGGCGCTATTGTCTGGGTGTATATGTCTTAGACGGGCCTTAGGGAGTGCCAATCTCGGTGTGGGTGTATATGTCTTAGACGGGCCTTAGGGAGTGCCAATCTCGGTGTGGGTGTATATGTCTTAGACGGGCCTTAGGGAGTGCCAATGTCGATATGGGTGTATATGTCTTAGACGGGCCTAAGGGAGTGCCAATGTCGATATGGGTGTATATGTCTTAGACGGGCCTTAGGGAGTGCCAATGTCGATATGGGTGTATATGTCTTAGACGGGCCTTAGGGAGTGCCAATGTCGATATGGGTGTATATGTCTTAGACGGGCCTTAGGGAGTGCCAATCTCGGTGTGGGTGTATATGTCTTAGACGGGCCTAAGGGAGTGCCAATGTCGATATGGGTGTATATGTCTTAGACAGGCCTAAGGGAGTGCCAATGTCAATATGGGTGTATATGTCTTAGACGGGCCTAAGGGAGTGCCAATGTCGATATGGGTGTATATGTCTTAGACGGGCCTAAGGGAGTGCCAATGTCGATGTGGGTGTATATGTCTTAGACAGGCCTTAGGGAGTGCCAATGTCGATGTGGGTGTATATGTCTTAGACAGGCCTAAGGGTGTGCCAATGTCGATATGGGTTTATATGTCTTAGACGGGCCTAAGGGAGTGCCAATGTCGATATGGGTGTATATGTCTTAGACGGGCCTAAGGGAGTGCCAATGTCGATATGGGTGTATATGTCTTAGACGGGCCTAAGGGAGTGCCAATGTCGATGTGGGTGTATATGTCTTAGACGGGCCTAAGGGAGTGCCAATGTCGATGTGGGTGTATATGTCTTAGACGGGCCTAAGGGAGTGCCAATGTCGATGTGGGTGTATATGTCTTAGACGGGCCTAAGGGAGTGCCAATGTCGATGTGGATGTATATGTCTTTAACGGGCCTAAAAGCTTGTGTATATGTCTTAGACGGGCCTAAAGGCTTGCTAATGGCGGTGTTTTTGTCTAAGACGGGCCTGAAGGCTTGCCAATGTCGGTATAGGTGTATATGTCTAAGACGGCCTAAAGACTTGCCAATGGCGGTGTATATGTCTAAGACGGGCCTGAAGGCTTGCCAATGTCGGTTTGGAAGTTTATGTCTGAGACGGGCCTTAAGGCTTGCCAATGTCGGTGTGGGTGTTTATGTCTAAGACGGGCCTGAAGACTTGCCAATGCCGGTTTGGATGTTTATGTCTAAGACGGGCCTGAAGGCTTGCCAATGTCGGTTTGGATGTTTATGTCTGAGACGGGCCTAAAGGCTTGCCAATGTCGGTGTGGGTTTATTTATCGTTGACTGACCTAAATACTTGCCAATGTCGGTTTCAGTGTATATGTTTTAGACGAGCCTTAAGGCTTGCCAGTGTCGGTGTGGGTATATATGTCTTAGACGGGCCTAAAGGCTTGCCAATGTCGGTGTGGGTGTATATGTCTAAGACGGGCCTAAAGGCTTGCCAGTGTCTGTGTGGGTGTTTATGTGCTAGACGGGCCTGAAGGATTGCCAGTGTCGGTGTGGGTGTATATGTTTTAGACGGGCCTTAAGGCTCGCCAATGTCGATGGGAGTGTTTATGTCTTAGACGGGCCTGAAGGCTTGCCAGTATCGGTTCGGGTGTGTATATCTTAGACGGGCCTAAAGGGTTGCCAGTGTCGGTTCGGGTGTGTATATCTTAGACGGGCCTAAAGGCTTGCAGTGTCGGTGTGGGTGTTTATGTGCTAGACGGGCCTGAAGGCTTGCCAGTTTCGGTTCGGGTGTGTATATCTTAGACGGGCCTAAAGACTTGCCAGTGTCGGTTCGGGTGTGTATATCTTAGACGGGCCTAAAGGCTTGCCAGTGTCGGTGTGGGTGTTTATGTGCTAGACGGGCCTGAAGGATTGCCAGTGTCGGTGTGGGTGTGTATGTTTTAGACGGGCCTTAAGGCTCGCCAATGTCGGTGGGAGTGTTTATGGCTTAGACGGGCCTGAAGGCTTGCCAGTGTCGGTTCGGGTGTGTATATCTTA
This sequence comes from Mya arenaria, assembly GCF_026914265.1. Classification (NCBI taxonomy): domain Eukaryota; kingdom Metazoa; phylum Mollusca; class Bivalvia; order Myida; family Myidae; genus Mya; species Mya arenaria. Next base: position 62,916,328 of record NC_069122.1, read on the forward strand.
GACGGGCCTTAAGGCTTGCCAGTGTCGGTTTTAGTATGTATGTCTTAGACGGGCCTAAAGCCTTGCCAATTTTGCTGCGAGTGTATATGTCTTAGACGGGCCTAAAGGGTTGCCAGTGTCGGTATGAGTGAGTATGTCTTAGACGAGCCTAAAGGCTTGCCAATGTCGATGCGAGTGTGCATGTCTTAGACGGGCCTAAAGGCTTACCAATGTCGATGTGAGTGTATATGTCTTAGACAGGCCTAAAGGCTTGCCAATGTCGATGTGAGTGTGTATGTCTTAGATGGGCCTAAAGGGTTGGCAATGTCGATGTGAGTGTGTATGTCTTAGACGGGCCTAAAGGGTTGGCAATGTCGATGTGAGTGTGTATGTCTTAGATGGGCCTAAAGGGTTGGCAATGTCGATGTGAGTCTGCATGTCTTAGACGGGCCTAAAGGCTTACCAATGTCGATGTGAGTGTACATGTCTTAGACGGGCCTAAAGGCTTGCCAATGTCGATGTGAGTGTGTATGTCTTAGACGGGCCTAAAGGCTTGGCAATGTCGGTGTGAGTGTGTATGTCTTAGACGGACCTAAAGGCTTGCCAACCTCGATGTGATTGTGTATGTCTTAGACGGGCCTAAAGGCTTGGCAATGTCGGTGTGAGTGTGTATGTCTTAGACGGGCCTAAAGGCTAGGCAATGTCGGTGTGAGTGTGTATGTCTTTGACGGGCCTAAAGGATTGCCAGTGTCGGTGTTGGTGTATATATAATTAGAGAATGACATTTGTTTATGAAACGCTCTTGGAAAGTTGATCTTAGCTATGGGATCTATATTAATTTCAATGGGTAAAATGTCAATAGCATACTCATCATTGTGTGAAACTCATGTCTGCACATATCTACATATGTTATGGCTCAGGTTAAGCGTTATATGTAGGTTGCTTTGGACCAGTCGTTGACTTGTATTGGAGCTTGGGTCAGGTCAAAGGTCAAGATCACGGGTTTGTCCGCGCAGTTAAGAAGAATAGTATGCTGAATGTTTATTCCCCATCTTGATGTTTCGGTCAATACATCACCCGTCAGTGTCAAAATCGCAATATTTTTGAAATCATGTTTAGGTGAACAGCGAGATGCAGGGTCAAATAATGTTAGGTACGTAGCCCTTTACCCGTCAGTGACCTTGCTTGGTTATGGGTTCAGGTCAAAGGTCAAGATCACAGAAATTATATTCAGTATGTTTGTTTAGTTAATGTGGCACTCTTATTCAAAATCAATACATAATTATACATGTATAACAAACATCTATTATGAGTGATATACCTTTAACTACTTACTAAATAATGCATTTATGGAAAATATTAATTACTGATAACAAGATTGTAACTGTGTATTTAAAGCAGAAAGCGCAAAAATATTAAATGATTGGTGAATGCTAAAATATTTAACAGAGATCTACTACAGTCTCATAAGGTAGAAATACCGTGTTTTATGCTCATTTCTATCAAATTAAACTCGGTATCTTACATAAGAACCATTGTTTTCGACATTTATTCATCCTTTTTGGAATATTAAAACAATATTATTAAATATGGTGAATCTTATTTGGGAATAACGGAGTGCATCTTTAATACTAATTTGTTGATAATAAACTCGATTTTGACGAACGGCGATAATCTGTTTCCTGGGAAGAAACCAGTACTATGTCCTTTATGAGGGGCTAATATTAAGTACCCCTGGTTGGGATCGAACCCACAACCCATTGGAATACAATTATACCACTCTCATTCCTATTAAGTTGTCGTCGCAGTTACTAGATACTGATAGTATTTGGGGTCCTAAAATGTATGTATGTTACCGCTTGCCAAATAGACAACCCGTTTTAATTTGGGAAACCAAATGTCAAAGAGGTCGAGATCTTTGCACTCATGTTTGTTAAACTTTGGTTTTAGTTACGCGTTCTAAACATGAGATTTTAACCCCAAGATGAAGAGACGCAGCTGCAAAGATCAATATATCGGAGAAACCGTTTTCGGAATATGAATTCAATCACGAAAGTGTTGTAGAATATTTACAATTTGTACAATAAACAATACGGTAGTTTGATCATCTACGAGAAGAGTTTAGTGAAAGGATGACTGCCTTGATATCCCAAGCAGGGAGCCAGCACAGTGTACTGCTCGCAATGACTTCCTACGTACGGCATAATTGCTAGTTATTAACAATTAATACCGTTATGTAACAAAACATTGCTGCATTGGTTAACAGATCCATACATGTTTTAGAATCAAATAAAATGATAATTGCTACCAACAAAGTAATACATAATAATGTAGGGGCAATCTGCATACATTCAGAAGCACCAGCAGTCCTTATGATACTGTTGTCTATAGTTAATTATCCCCTCCAGCCCTCCGCTAGTCTATGTAATCTGTCTAATTCCGACTGCACAGGTGAATACTACACGTCGGCACCGAGGCTTTATCTCGTGCACTGATCGTCATTGATGTCTGATAGGCGAATGGAATAAAATACATTAGAAACAGCCGGAAGGCGAGTTTAGTTACAATGCAGCTTTGCATGTTTGGAAATACAGCGCTCCTTTTGGCGCAGCTGCATTAGATTTGTTACGACATATTGTGCACCAATCAAATGCTTTAAATCAATTGCGTAGTTTAAATACACAGTGATTGTAAATGGGACAACGTATAGTAATGATCACCGACATCTCCTGGTTTCTATTTCAATTACTGTCAGTGCTCAGCATATCTGTTTTAGTTCTTCAGTATTATGTCTCTCACTTATCGCCCTAACCATTCCATTTTGATTGCATTTTGACAAATTAAACTTTTGCAGACGAACTGTACGTACTGGCGAAATGTGCTTTATTCCCTCATCCTTTTATTGAAAATGTTGAATACATGTACGGCAAATAGAAAACAAGGAATTTAAGTTATTCCTAATACTCTTGTATCTATTTGACCAGAAAACGAATTGCGTTCTTAAATTTGTGATAAGTAGATATATTTGTATGCGTTGCTTCTATAGAAATCAATTTGTTCAGTTTCATTTATCCTAATTCTCAGGGAATCTCAGGGAACATAATATGCTGATCGTGCACAACTGCAGCTGCCAGTCGGACTGTATTATAGTAAATACTTCAAAGTTATGATCGATTGTACAGAGACTCATTATGAGATGATGCTTCTTCCATTTGTTATGCTTCCTCGCTACGGCGCTATTGTCTGGGTGTATATGTCTTAGACGGGCATTAGGGAGTGCCAATCTCGGTGTGGGTGTATATGTCTTAGACGGGCCTTAGGGAGTGCCAATCTCGGTGTGGGTGTATATATCTTAGACGGGCCTTAGGGAGTGCCAATGTCGATATGGGTGTATATGTCTTAGACGGGCCTAAGGGAGTGCCAATGTCGATATGGGTGTATATGTCTTAGACGGGCCTTAGGGAGTGCCAATGTCGATATGGGTGTATATGTCTTAGACGGGCCTTAGGGAGTGCCAATGTCGATATGGGTGTATATGTCTTAGACGGGCCTTAGGGAGTGCCAATCTCGGTGTGGGTGTATATGTCTTAGACGGGCCTTAGGGAGTGCCAATCTCGGTGTGGGTGTATATGTCTTAGACGGGCCTAAGGGAGTGCCAATGTCGATATGGGTGTATATGTCTTAGACGGGCCTAAGGGAGTGCCAATGTCGATATGGGTGTATATGTCTTAGACGGGCCTAAGGGAGTGCCAATGTCGATATGGGTGTATATGTCTTAGACGGGCCTAAGGGAGTGCCAATGTCGATGTGGGTGTATATGTCTTAGACGGGCCTAAGGGAGTGCCAATGTCGATGTGGGTGTATATGTCTTAGACGGGCCTTAGGGAGTGCCAATGTCGATGTGGGTGTATATGTCTTAGACGGGCCTAAGGGTGTGCCAATGTCGATATGGGTTTATATGTCTTAGACGGGCCTAAGGGAGTGCCAATGTCGATATGGGTGTATATGTCTTAGACGGGCCTAAGGGAGTGCCAATGTCGATGTTGGTGTATATGTCTTAGACGGGCCTAAGGGAGTGCCAATGTCGATATGGGTGTATATGTCTTAGACGGGCCTAAGGGAGTGCCAATGTCGGTGTGGATGTATATGTCTTAGACGGGCCTAAGGGAGTGCCAATGTCGATGTTGGTGTATATGTCTTAGACGGGCCTAAGGGAGTGCCAATGTCGATGTTGGTGTATATGTCTAAGACGGGCCTTAGGGAGTGCCAATGTCGATGTGGGTGTATATGTCTTAGACGGGTCTAAGGGAGTGCCAATGTCGATGTGGGTGTATATGTCTTAGACGGGCCTAAGGGTGTGCCAATGTCGATATGGGTTTATATGTCTTAGACGGGCCTAAGGGAGTGCCAATGTCGATATGGGTGTATATGTCTTAGACGGGCCTAAGGGAGTGCCAATGTCGATGTGGGTGTATATGTCTTAGACGGGCCTAAGGGAGTGCCAATGTCGATGTGGGTGTATATGTCTTAGACGGGCCTAAGGGAGTGCCAATGTCGATGTGGGTGTATATGTCTTAGACGGGCCTAAGAGAGTGCCAATGTCGATGTGGGTGTATATGTCTTAGACGGGCCTAAGGGAGTGCCAATGTCGATGTTGGTGTATATGTCTTAGACGGGCCTAAGGGAGTGCCAATGTCGATGTTGGTGTATATGTCTTAGACGGGCCTAAGGGAGTGCCAATGTCGATGTGGGTGTATATGTCTTAGACAGGCCTAAGGGAGTGCCAATGTCGGTGTGGATGTATATGTCTTAGGGAGTGCCAATGTCGATGTTGGTGTATATGTCTTAGACGGGCCTAAGGGAGTGCCAATGTCGATGTTGATGTATATGTCTAAGACGGGCCTTAGGGAGTGCCAATGTCGATGTGGGTGTATATGTCTTAGACGGGCCTAAGGGAGTGCCAATGTCGGTGTGGATGTATATGTCTTAGACGGGCCTAAGGGAGTGCCAATGTCGATGTTGGTGTATATTTCTTAGACGGGCCTAAGGGAGTGCCAATGTCGATCTTGGTGTATATGTCTTAGACGGGCCTAAGGGAGTGCCAATGTCGATGTGGGTGTATATGTCTTAGACGGGCCTAAGGGAGTGCCAATGTCGATGTTGGTGTATATGTCTTAGACGGGCCTAAGGGAGTGCCAATGTCGATGTTGGTGTATATGTCTTAGACGGGCCTAAGGGAGTGCCAATGTCGATGTGGGTGTATATGTCTTAGACAGGCCTAAGGGAGTGCCAATGTCGATGTGGGTGTATATGTCTTAGACAGGCCTAAGGGAGTGCCAATGTCGGTGTGGATGAATATGTCTTAGACGGGCCTAAGGGAGTGCCAATGTCGATGTTGGTGTATATGTCTTAGACAGGCCTAAGGGAGTGCCAATGTCGATGTTGGTGTATATGTCTTAGACGGGCCTAAGGGAGTGCCAATGTCGATGTTGGTGTATATGTCTTAGACGGGCCTAAGGGAGTGCCAATGTCGATGTGGGTGTATATGTCTTAGACAGGCCTAAGGGAGTGCCAATGTCGATGTGGGTGTTTATGTCTTAGACGGGCCTAAGGGAGTGCCAATGTCGGTGTGGATGTATATGTCTTAGACGGGCCTAAGGGAGTGCCAATGTCGATGTTGGTGTATATGTCTTAGACGGGCCTAAGGGAGTGCCAATGTCGATATGGGTGTATATGTCTTAGACGGGCCTTAGGGAGTGCCAATGTCGATGTGGGTGTATATGTCTTAGACGGGCCTAAGGGAGTGCCAATGTCGGTGTGAGTGTATATGTCTTAGACGGGCCAAAGGGAGTACCAATGTCGATATGGGTGTATATGTCTTAGACGGGCCTAAGGGAGTGCCAATCTCGATTTGGGTGTATATGTCTAAGACGGGCCGTAAGGCTTGCCAATGTCGGTATAGGTGTATATGTCTTAGACGGCCTAAAGGCTTGCCAATGGCGGTGTATATGTCTAAGACGGGCCTGAAGGCTTGCCAATGTCGGTGTAGGTGTATATGTCTTAGACGGCCTAAAGGCTTGCCAATTGCGGTGTATATGTCTAAGACGGGCTTGAAGGCTTGCCAATGTCGGTGTAGGTGTATATGTCTTAGACGGCTTAAAGGCTTGCCAATGGCGGTGCATATTTCTAAGACGGGCCAAAAGGCTTGCTAATGTCGGTGTGGGTGTATTTTTCGTAGACTGGCCTTAAAGCTTGCTAATGTCGGTGTGGATGTTTATGTCTAAGACGGGCCTGAAGGCTTGCCAATGTCGGTGTAGGTGAATATGTCTGAGACGGCCAAAAGGCTTGCCAATGGCGGTGTTTATGTCTAAGACCGGCCTGAAGGCTTGCCAATGTCGGTGTGGATGTTTATGTCTAAGACGGGCATGAAGGCTTGCAAATGCCGGTGTGGGTGTATTTGTCCAAGACGGGCCTGAAGGCTTGCCAATGTCGGTGTAGGTGAATATGTCTGAGACGGCCAAAAGGCTTGCCAATGGCGGTGTTTATGTCTAAGACGGGCCTGAAGGCTTGCCAATGTCGGTGTGGATGTTTATGTCTAAGACTGGCCTTAAGGCTTGCGAATGCCGGTGTGGGTGTACAGTAAAATTGCGATCGCTCGAGGTCGCCGGTGACCGAGCCTAAACCTTGAGGGAACCGATGTTTCGAACGACCCGATTTTCAATTCTCCAGTCTGTTATGAAATATATTTCAGTGTATTTCATGTATGAAGTAGTCTGTTTACTAAGACACCGATTATGTGTTGCGCTGTGGAAATAATTCATATGTTCAAAGGCTGTCGTTTACTATATTAACTTGCAAAAATTTAATACTTAACAATTGTTTGTTTATTTTGGAACAAGCATTCGGGAAAAAGTGTGAAATTATGACCTCGAGGGAGCCATAAGGTTTTGTGCATGATTTGTGTACTTGGGACCGAGAATATTGCTCGACTCCTCCCCCCAAAATAGGTTTCGATGCAGCGTAGGTATATTTGATATGAAAATAGAGGGAAAAATGTTCGGGACCAAGCTCCGACCTCGAGGAAACGCCGGTTCTCGAACGACCGCTTGTTCGAATGGCCGCAGTTTTACTGTATATATCTAAGAAGAGCCTAAAGGCTTGCCAGTGGCGGTGTGGGTGTATATGTGTTAGATGGGCCTAAATGCTTGTAAATGGCGGTGTGGTGTATATGTCATAGACGGGCCTGAAGGAGTGCCAATGGCGGTGTGGGTGTATATGTATTAGACGGGCCTGAAGGAGTGCCAATGGCGGTGTGGGTATATATGTCTTAGACGGGCCTGAAGGAGTGCCAATGACGATGTGGTGTATATGTCATAGACGGGCCTGAAGGAGTGCCAGTGTCGGTGTGGGTGTATATGTATTAGACGGGCCTGAAGGAGTGCCAATGGCGGTGTGGTGTATATGTCATAGACGGGCCTGAAGGAGTGCCAATGGCGGTGTGGGTGTATATGTCTTAGAGGTGCCTGAAGGAGTGCCAATGGCGGTGTGGTGTGTATGTCATAGACGGGCCTGAAGGGGTGCCAATGGCGGTGTGAGTATATATGTCTTAGACGGGCCTGAAGGAGTGCCAATGGCGGTGTGGGTGTATATGTCTTAGACGGGCCTGAAGGAGTGCCAATGGCGGTGTGGGTGTATATGTCTTAGACGGGCCTGAAGGCTTACCAGTGTTGGTTCGGGTGTGTATGTCTTAGACGGACCTAAAGGCTTGCCAGTGTCGGTTTGAATGTGCTTGTCTTAGACGGGCCTTAAGCCTTGCCAATGTTGCTGCGAGTGTATATGTCTTAGACGGGCCTAAAGGCTTACCAATGTCGGTTTGGGTGTGTATGTCTTAGACGGGCCTAAGGGCTTACCAATGTCGATGTGAGTGTGTATGTCTTAGACGGGCCTAAAGGCTTGCCAATGTCGATGTGAGTGTGTACGTCTTAGACGGGCCTAAAGGGTTGGCAATGTCGATGTGAGTGTGTATGTCTTAGACGGACCTAAAGGCTTGCCAATGTCGGTGCGAGTGTGTATGTCTTAGACGGGCCTAAAGGCTTACCAATGTTGATGTGAGTGTGTATGTCTTAGACGGGCCTAAAGGCTTGCCAATGTCGATGTGAGTGTGTATGTCTTAGACGGGCCTAAAGGCTTGCCAATGTCGATGTGAGTGTGTATGTCTTAGACGGGCCTAAAGGCTTGGCAATGTCGGTATGAGCGTGTATGTCTTAGACGGGCCTAAAGGGTTGCCAGTGTCAGTGTTGGTGTATATATAATTAGAGAATGACATTTGTTTATGAAACGCTCTGAGTAATTGCCCTTAGCTATGGGATCTATATTGATTTTTGGGTAAATAGGTAAGATGTCAATAGCATACACATCATTGTGTGAAACTCATGTCTGCACATATCTACATATGTTATGGCTCAGGTTAAGCGTTATATGTAGGTTGCTTTGGACCAGTCGTTGACTTGTATTGGAGCTTGGGTCAGGTCAAAGGTCAAGATCACGGGTTTGTCCGCGCAGTTAAGAAGAATAGTATGCTGAATGTTTATTCCCCATCTTGATGTTTCGGTCAATACATCAAAGGTCACCCGTCAGTGTCAAAATCGCAATATTTTTGAAATCATGTTTAGGTGAACAGCGAGATGCAGGGTCAAATAATGTTAGGTACGTAGCCCTTTACCCGTCAGTGACCTTACTTGGTTATGGCTTCAGGTCAAAGGTCAAGATCACAGAAATTATTTTCAGTATGTTTGTTTAGTTAATGTGGCACTCTGATTCAAAATCAATACATAATTATACATGTATAACAAACATCTATTTTGAGTGATATACCTTTAACTACTTACTAAATAATGCATTTATGGAAAATATTAATTACTGATAACAAGATTGTAACTGTGTATTTAAAGCAGAAAGCGCAAAAATATTAAATGATTGGTGAATGCTAAAATATTTAACAGAGATCTACTACAGTCTCATAAGGTAGAAATACCGTGTTTTATGCTCATTTCTATCAAATTAAACTCGGTATCTTACATAAGAACCATTGTTTTCGACATTTATTCATCCTTTTTGGAATATTAAAACAATATTATTAAATATGGTGAATCTTATTTGGGAATAACGGAATGCATCTTTAATACTAATTTGTTGATAATAAACTCGATTTTGACGAACGGCGATAATCTGTTTCCTGGGAAGAAACCAGTACTATGTCCTTAATGAGGGGCTAATATTAAGTACCCCTGGTGGGGATCGAACCCACAACCCATTGGAATTCAATTATACCACTCTCATTCCTATTAAGTTGTCGTCGCAGTTACTAGATACTGATAGTATTTGGGGTCCTAAAATGTATGTATGTTACCGCTTGCCAAATAGACAACCCGTTTTAATTTGGGAAACCAAATGTCAAAGAGGTCGAGATCTTTGCACTCATGTTTGTTAAACTTTGGTTTTAGTTACGCGTTCTAAACATGAGATTTTAACCCCACGATGAAGAGACGCAGCTGCAAAGATCAATATATCGGAGAAACCGTTTTCGGAATATGAATTCAATCACGAAAGTGCTGTATAATATTTACAATTTGTACAATAAACAATACGGTAATTTGATAAAATAATTTAAATTCATTTTAATCATCTACTAGAAGAGTTTAGTGAAAGGATGACTGCCTTGATATCCCAAGCAGGGAGCCAGTACAGTGTACTGCTCGCAATGACTTCCTACGTACGGCATAATTACTACTGACAGGTACAGGCTGGGAAGCGCTGTTTATCTTGTCGTTAATCCCCGCGGCGACCATGTATGAACCCTGCATTCGAGGTTTAATAGCAACAGTAATGTTACAGACTGGATCAGGAATAGAAAGAAATACCAATATACTCTTGTACTCTAAACTTGCGTATATACGTTTGACAATGTACGCGGCGGCGTGTATGATAGACCTTTAATACTATGTGTGTCTCAATGTACTCGTGTATAATAGACATGCGTACACGTGTGTCCATGTACACGTGTATAAAAGACCTGCAAATGCGTGTGTCAATGTACACGTGTATAATAGATTTGCATATGCGTGTGTCAATGTACACGTGTATAATTGACCTGCGTATGCGTGTTTCAAAGTACACGTGCATAATAGACCTGCGTACACGTGCGTCCATGTACACGTGTATAAAAGACCTGCATATGCAAGTGTCAATGTACACGTGTATAACAGACATGCGTACACGTGTGTCCATGTACACGTGTATAAAAGACCTGCATATGCGTGTGTCAATGTACACGTGTATAATTGACCTGCGTATAAGTGTAACAATGTACACGTGTATAATAGACATGCGTACACGTGTGTCCATGTACACGTGTATAAAAGACCTGCATATGCGTGTGTCAATGTACACGTGTATAATTGACCTGCGTATAAGTGTAACAATGTACACGTGTATAATAGACCTGCTTATGCGTGTTCCAATGAACACGTGCATAATAGACCTGCGTATGCGTGTTTCAATGTACACGTGTATAATAGACCTGCGTATGCGTGTGTCAATGAACGCGTGTATAATAGACCTTAAATACTATGTGTGTCTCACTATACTCGTGTACAACAGACATACGTACACGTGTGACAATGTACACGTTTGTAATAGACCTGCAGGTGTGTGAGTTAATGTACACGTGTATGGTAGACCACCGTATGCGTGTGACAATGTACACGTGTATAATAGACCAGTGTATATGTGTGGCAATATGCCCGTGTAATACAGACCAGCAAATGTGTGTAAAAATGTATACGTGTTTAATGGATTAGCGTGTTTGTTTGTCAGTATGCACGTGTGTAATGATTCAGCGCATGGGTGTGTATGTGTACGTGTCAATATACACGTGTATAATAGACCTGTGTATGTGCGTGTCAATAAACACGTGTATAATAGACCTGTGTATGTGCGTGTCACTGCACACGTGTACTATAGACCTGCATATGTATGTGGCAATGTACAAATGTTTAATAAATCTGCATATGCGTGTGGCAATGCACACGTGTATAAGAGACCTGCGTTGTGTATATGACAATGTGCACGTGTATGAGTATGTGTGTCCATGTATAAGTCTAAAAAAGTATGTGTGAGTATTATTATCATCCTAAAAAAAGTAGCCAGGGCAAATTGAAGTGATTCAGATATGATATGCTTGAAGTCAATATTTAATTTATTATGAACGGCATTTGTTTGCCATATACGAACGAATTGCTTTGTATATTTACAGCCCGCGTGAGCAGCACCGACACGGCGGAAATCCGTACCGACGACCGGTAGGCGCCATTCGCCAGGGAAACATATCTAATGCATATGTAAATGAGAATTAGGAGATTTGCGGTTCACGGGAAAATTTCTATTGACAAAACTATAAAGACTTGGAAACGAAGAATTTGGCTTAAAGAAAGTTAGCGGTATTGGCTGATAATACTCGTCATGGTGTTTTCTTCTTAGAAACTCTTCTTTATCAGCAATAATTGCTTTGGTTCTTTAATGTATCGTTGCCTGGTAACGGGATAATAAAATACATGTTATATATTATCATGAACCTAGTCTAATACCACTATCATTAATTTGACAGTTAAATGTAAATGACGAAGATAGTTCAGTGTTCGCGATGTATAAACTACATGTTGTGTGATGAATGATAGCTGAACATACACACAGTCGCGACGTGACCACAGTGAAGCACAGTAGTTGAAGCTGAACCCCGGATGTATCTTCTCTTCCGAGGATTTAGTACGATCTCTTTCTTCAGGAGGAATATTTGAGGCGCAAAAACACGCTGGAGAAAACATTAACTGTCAGAGATCAGACGGTAATATATGTGTGAGACTTTGTGCTGTACATGTTTCCTTTGGCTCCAGAATGGGATCTTGAAAACATAGGTAAGTTAACTGGCAGTGAGTAATACTCACCCAGGTTAGTTGGAGAGCAATGCATAGTTATCTAAGAATTATACTTGCTTGTGTGTTGAAGAAAAGTGAAGTGTTCAAAAGTATGGATTAATATAAATCGATTGGTTTTCTCTTCGAAGACCGATTTGAGAATCATCTATGTATTTTAGTGAGGATTTATTGGCCCATCACACGAGTCTAGTGCAGCCATTTATATCATATGAACGGGAGTGATTGTGGTCGGAATATTCAGGGGGAAATGAACGTCTAAAGAGACCTGAACGCAATCGAAGAGAGAGAGAGATAACGGAACTTAAATAGCATTAGGTTGTTGAGCCGCTTGAAAAGCTGTTGAAAATATCGAGTTTTCATCGAACTGCTACTACATTGTGGATATGGTTAAAAGTTAAATGGCCTTATTAAATTATGAGTAGATTCAGTGAGCCAAAATCACAAGAAAACCTACGACGGGTAGTGAATGTGCCCACCTGTACTAGGGATTATGTGTGACGTGATATCGAAACAGCATTACAAGTAAGGTAAAAACTTAATCAGTCTTTATCAAAGTTCGATTGGCAGGTCAAATATCACGTCTGATAGCAACGAGTTTTGGTAGAATAGTCGAAATTTATATCAAGATGGCAGTATTTTTTTTAAATATGTCGTATATCTACTTTGGTATATTAGCAGTCAGTCGTTCTTGGTCTTTATCAGGCGAATAAGAATATTTAAAAAAGGAGGATCAGTATACAAAATATAGTCTAAGACACTCATCTCAAGTCAAGAGTTATTAGTATTAATTTACCAAACAATACGCCGGGTATCCGTGTCACTCAAGGCCCAGTTATTACGTCGTCAAATGCGTCCTAATAACATTTAAACATGACATGAAGTATGTACAGAGCATTATCAGCGTTCTTATCAGCCTCATATTATTCTATTTGTTATCGACATTACCTGCTCGGCACTCATCACTATTTAAAACCAATGGAATGACAATATTTTTCAAACTTACTTATTCCATATTAATTTACTGAACCGTTCGTTTTAAAGTTGATAGATTTTGATGAGTGTGAATTTGGCTCAGCCATTGGCAAACGCGGCAAACGACATTCGAAATTATACAGTAAAAATACAATTTCGAGCTGCAATGTTGAGCTGGACGGAATCCTATCTCGACATTCAATAATATATAGTGAATTTTGAATATCGAGCTGCATTGTTGAGCTGGACGGAATCATTCGGTATTATACAGCAAAATTTCAATGTCGATCTGCAATGTCGAGCTAGTCGAAATCCTAGCTCGACATTTTATGATTTATATTGAATTTTCAATGTCGATCTGCTATGTCGTAAGCTAGACGGAATCCTAGCTTAACATTCGGTAACTTCTCACACATAAGATTGTTGCGTTTAGGTGTCATACTGCTATGACAATGCTGTACAAAGTGCGCTGATATTTACCATGCTATTTTAAACTGCAAAAATAGTTTTGTTGTGACACTGACTTTAAATAACATGCATAATTAAAACTAATCAATTATGAGACAAAAACAGAGCTGTGCACGCAGAAGGCAATGCTCGTCCGTCTGTCAGGGAGTGCAGGTGAACACTTAGTTAGGACCGATACTGTTTATTTCAAAACATGTTATTGTCAGTCCTTAAGATTGAAATTCAGCAATGGGAGTAGTCGTTAACTGATTCAATTAATGTTCAACATACGAACAATCACGATGACAAAAACGCCATCGTGGCTGTCATACATTAAACATACGCACATTAAAACCCCCCACATATTCTTGGAAGAAAAAAATCATTACACAATCTTAAATATGGTAAAGATAATTACGATTAAAATTTATTTCAATGACAAAAAATCACTTTTTTATTCAAAGAAGAAACAGTATATAAACTACTAGATATGTTTCAATGACAAAACCTTGTACACAAAAAAATATCAGAATTCATATTGCTTCAGTAAACAATTTTAATTTCAACCATTATATACGTTATCATTTACATCCAGGTCTTTATAAACATTTAACGTTTATTTAATCAGCACAGCTGGGCTTGAACGTTTAATAACCATGAACACCTTCGAATCGCCTCTGTTAATAGTTATTTTGCGGTCAATATGACAGGATATTTCACAGTATATAAGTAAATAATTGCATATTTTTTTGGCTTTTGACCTAAAAAGATATCCCCTTCATTATCGGTCGCCTGATTTATCATTAGCATCATCTTGGTAAATAAAAGTTTGGCCAACATTCAGTTTTATAGCTAAGGACGACTGAAGGACTAATACTTGTACTTTTGAATGTCTTGATAAATTCGACGTACGGCATTCGACGTTCAGAATTGGAATTTTGTCTAAATTCGACATACATCATTTTACACTGCAAATTTCATTGTTAGAAACTGGAAATAAATACGGCATTCGACTTTGGGAATTAAAATATCGTCTTTAACTCAACATACAGCATTCGACAGCACGAATGGAATTTCTAAAGACATTGCTGACGTTTCACATCTCAGCATGCCGCATTCTGTTTTCGAACGTCTAAGATAGACAGCTTGTCGTGCTGCACAATTAAACATCCCTATACGAACGGAATATGTATGTCGTGTTGCACAGTTTTCAAACTTTAAAAAATGAATCCCAAATGTCGGAAATATAGAGCCTGCACAATATTTGAATTGGCGGTGTTGATGTCGCAAACATCAACACCGCCTTACGACATCAAATCTGCCTTACGACATCAACTCTGCCTTACGACATCAAATCTGCCTTACGACATTTACACTGCTTACGACATAAACAACTACATTACGACATCAACTCTGCCTTACGACATAAACTCTGCCTTACGACATCAACACTGTCGTAATGCCTTACGACATCAAAACTGCCTTACGACTTCTCTGACTTACGGCATCAACTCTGCCTTGTAACTTCAACACTCTCTGCCTTATTACATCAACACTGCCTTACTACATCAACTCTACCTTACGACATCAACACTGCCTTACGACATCAACTCTTTACGACATCAACACTGCCTTACGGCATCAAGACTGCCTTACTACATCATTACTGCTTTGCGGCATCAACCCAGCCTTACGACATCAACACTGCCTTACGGCATCAACTCTTCTATGATAACCACATATATGCTTAAATTACAAGCTTTAAATTACATTTTAAGCCAATAAAAAGGGGGGTCAAGTTATTCCTAAGAAAAATCACTCCACTTGAAAAACAAACTCTAAAAATCGCACCGTCCCCCATGACAGTTCTTTCAAAATGACCTTTCAACTATAGGGCAGCGGTTTATGCTTTAATCTATACTCTAAATGATAAATCAAGCAAGAATAGATACTTAAGGTATAAAAGTTTCAGGAATAATGATAGTTTTGATTTACAGTGTATTGAGCATGTGAAAACATGTCTATCAATCATAAGAACATTTTTTTTATTGAGAATTTTCCACACAACGGAAGTACATATGACGTAATGGTGACGTCATTCCTTAACGACATCAACTCTGCCTTATGACATCAACTCTTCCTTACGACATTAACACTGCCTTTCGACAGCGACACTGCCTTGCGACATAACCACTGTCCTACGACATCAACTGTGCCTTGCGACATCAACACTGCCTTACGACATTAACACTGCACTCAGACATCAACACTGCCTTTCGACATCATATCTGCTTTGTAACATCAACACTGCCTTGCGACATCAACTCTGTCTTACGACATCAACTCTGCCTTGCGACCTCAACACTGCCATACAGTATTAACTCTGCCTTGTGACCCACATTGTCGTTGAATGGCAGACAGAAACCCACAGTGACGTTGAATGGAAGACAGAAACCCACTCTGACGTTTAATGGAAGACAGAAACCCACAGTGACGTTGAATGGAAGGCAGAAACCCACACTGACGTTTAATGGAAGACAGAAACCACACTGACGTTGAATGGAAGACAGAAACCCACAGTGACGTTGACTGTAATACAGAAACTCACAGTGACGTTAAATTGAAGACAGAAACCCACACTGACGTTAAATGGAAGACAGAAACCCACAGTGACATTGATTGGAAGACAGAAACCCACACTGACGTTGAATGGAAGACAAAAAACACACTGACGTTGAATGGAAGACAGAAACTCACACTGACGTTGAATGGAAGACAGAAACCACACTTACGTTGAATGGAAGACAGAAACCCACACTGACGTTGAATGGAAGACAGAAACCCACACTGACGTTGAATTGAAGACAGAAACCCAAAGTGAAGTTTAATGGAAGACAGAAACCCAAAGTGAAGTATAATGGAAGACAGAAACCCAAAGTGACGTTGAATGGAAGACAGTAACCCACAGTGACGTTGAATGGAAGACAGAAACCCAGAGTGACGTTGAATGGAAGACAGAAACCCACAGTGACGTTAAATTGAAGACAGAAACCCACAGTCACGTTTAATGGAAGACAGAAACCCACACTGACGTTGATTGGAAGACAGAAACCCACACTGACGTTTAATGGAAGTCAGAAAACACACTGACGTTGAATGAAAGACAGAAACCACACTGACGTTGATTGGAAGACACAAACCCACACTGACGTTTAATGGAAGACAGAAAACACACTGACGTTGAATGGAAGAAAGAAACCACACTGACGTTGAGTGGAAGACAGAAACCCACAGTGACGTTGAATGGAATACAGAAACCCACAGTGACGTTGAATGGAAGACAGAAACCCAAAGTGAAGTTTAATGGAAGACAGAAACCCAAAGTGACGTTGAATGGAAGACAGAAACCCACAGTGACGTTGAATGGAAGACAGAAACCAACAGTGACGTTGACTGGAAGACAGAAACCCACAGTGACGTTTAATGGAAGACAGAAACCCACACTGACGTTGATTGGAAGACAGAAACCCACACTGACGTTGAATGGAAGACAGAAACCCAAAGTGAAGTTTAATGGAAGACAGAAACCCAAAGTGACGTTGAATGAAAGACAGAAACCCACAGTGACGTTGAATGGAAGACAGAAACCAACAGTGACGTTGACTGGAAGACAGAAACCCACAGTGACGTTAAATTGAAGACAGAAACCCACAGTCACGTTTAATGGAAGACAGAAACCCACACTGACGTTGATTGGAAGACAGAAACCCACACTGACGTTTAATGGAAGTCAGAAAACACACTGACGTTGAATGAAAGACAGAAACCACACTGACGTTGAATGGAAGACAGAAACCCACAGTGACGTTGAATGCAATACAGAAACCCACAGTGACGTTAAACTGATGACAGAAACCCAAAGTGAATGTTAATGGAAGACCGAAACCCGCAGTGACGTTGATTGGAAGACAGAATCCACACTGACGTTGAATGGAAGACAGAAACCCACAGTGACGTTGACTGGAATACAGAAACCCACAGTGACGTTAAAATGATGACAGAAACCCAAAGTGAATGTTAATGGAAGACAGAAACCCACACTGACGTTGATTGGAAGACAGAATCCACACTGACGTTGAATGGAAGACAGAAACCCACAGTGACGTTGAATGGAAGACAGAAAACACACTGACGTTGAATGAAGGACAGAACCCACAGTGACGTTGAATGAAAGACAGAAAACACACTAACGTTGAATGGAAGACAGAAACCCACAGTGACGTTGAATGGAAGACAAAAAACACACTGACGTTGAATGAAGGACAGAACCCACAGTGACGTTGAATGGAAGACAGAAAACACACTGACGTTGAATGGAAGACAGAAACCCACAGTGACGTTGAATGGAAGACAGAAACCCACAGTGACGTTGAATGGAAGACAAAAAACACACTGACGTTGAATGAAGGACAGAACCCACAGTGACGTTGAATGGAAGACAGAAAACACACTGACGTTAAATGGAAGACAGAAACCCACAGTGACGTTGAATGGAAGACAGAAACCCACAGTGACGTTGAATGGAAAACAGAAACCCACAGTGACGTTGAATGGAAGACAGAAACCCACACTTATATTGAATGGAAGATAGAAACACACTGACGTTGACTGGAAAACAGAAACCCACACTTACGTTGAATGGAAGACAGAAACCCACAGTGACGTTGAATGGAAGACAGAAACCCACAGTGACGTTGAATGGAAGACAGAAACCCATACTGACGTTGGATGGAAGACAGAAACCCACACTGACGTTTAATGGAAGACAGAAACCCACAGTGAAGTTGAATGAAAACAGAAACCCACACTAATGTTTAATGGAAGACAGAAGCCACACTGACGTTGAATGGAAGACAGAAACCCACAGTGACGTTGAATGGAATACAAAAACCCACACTGGCGTTGACTGGAAGACAGAAACCCACGCTTACGTTTAATGGAAGCCAGAAACCCACACTAGCGTTTAATGGAAGAAAGAAACCCACACTGACGTTCAATGGAAGACAGAAGCCCACACCGATGTCGAATGGAATGGAAGACACACTGACGTTGAATGGAAGAGAGAAACCCACACTTACGTTCAATGTAAGATAGAAACAACCACTGGCGTTAAATAGAAGACAGAAACCCACACTTTCGTTAAATGAAAGATAGAAACCCACACTGACGTTCAGTTGAAGACAGAAACCCACACTGACGTTCAATGGAAGACCGAAACCCACACTTACGTTCAATGGAAGACAGAAACCCACACTGACGTTAAATGGAAGACAGAAGCCCACACTGACGTTGACTGGAAGACAGAAACCCACAGTGACGTTGAATGGAAGACAGAAACCCACTCTGACGTTTAATGGAAGACAGAAACCCACAGTGACGTTGAATGGAAGGCAGAAACCCACACTGACGTTTAATGGAAGACAGAAACCACACTGACGTTGAATGGAAGACAGAAACCCACAGTGACGTTGACTGTAATACAGAAACTCACAGTGACGTTAAATTGAAGACAGAAACCCACACTGACGTTAAATGGAAGACAGAAACCCACAGTGACATTGATTGGAAGACAGAAACCCACACTGACGTTGAATGGAAGACAAAAAACACACTGACGTTGAATGGAAGACAGAAACTCACACTGACGTTGAATGGAAGACAGAAACCACACTTACGTTGAATGGAAGACAGAAACCCACACTGACGTTGAATGGAAGACAGAAACCCACACTGACGTTGAATTGAAGACAGAAACCCAAAGTGAAGTTTAATGGAAGACAGAAACCCAAAGTGAAGTATAATGGAAGACAGAAACCCAAAGTGACGTTGAATGGAAGACAGTAACCCACAGTGACGTTGAATGGAAGACAGAAACCAACAGTGACGTTGACTGGAAGACAGAAACCCACAGTGACGTTAAATTGAAGACAGAAACCCACAGTCACGTTTAATGGAAGACAGAAACCCACACTGACGTTGATTGGAAGACAGAAACCCACACTGACGTTTAATGGAAGTCAGAAAACACACTGACGTTGAATGAAAGACAGAAACCACACTGACGTTGATTGGAAGACACAAACCCACACTGACGTTTAATGGAAGACAGAAAACACACTGACGTTGAATGGAAGAAAGAAACCACACTGACGTTGAGTGGAAGACAGAAACCCACAGTGACGTTGAATGGAATACAGAAACCCACAGTGACGTTGAATGGAAGACAGAAACCCAAAGTGAAGTTTAATGGAAGACAGAAACCCAAAGTGACGTTGAATGGAAGACAGAAACCCACAGTGACGTTGAATGGAAGACAGAAACCAACAGTGACGTTGACTGGAAGACAGAAACCCACAGTGACGTTTAATGGAAGACAGAAACCCACACTGACGTTGATTGGAAGACAGAAACCCACACTGACGTTGAATGGAAGACAGAAACCCAAAGTGAAGTTTAATGGAAGACAGAAACCCAAAGTGACGTTGAATGGAAGACAGAAACCCACAGTGACGTTGAATGGAAGACAGAAACCAACAGTGACGTTGACTGGAAGACAGAAACCCACAGTGACGTTAAATTGAAGACAGAAACCCACAGTCACGTTTAATGGAAGACAGAAACCCACACTGACGTTGATTGGAAGACAGAAACCCACACTGACGTTTAATGGAAGTCAGAAAACACACTGACGTTGAATGAAAGACAGAAACCACACTGACGTTGAATGGAAGACAGAAACCCACAGTGACGTTGAATGGAATACAGAAACCCACAGTGACGTTAAACTGATGACAGAAACCCAAAGTGAATGTTAATGGAAGACCGAAACCCGCAGTGACGTTGATTGGAAGACAGAATCCACACTGACGTTGAATGGAAGACAGAAACCCACAGTGACGTTGACTGGAATACAGAAACCCACAGTGACGTTAAAATGATGACAGAAACCCAAAGTGAATGTTAATGGAAGACAGAAACCCACACTGACGTTGATTGGAAGACAGAATCCACACTGACGTTGAATGGAAGACAGAAACCCACAGTGACGTTGAATGGAAGACAGAAAACACACTGACGTTGAATGAAGGACAGAACCCACAGTGACGTTGAATGAAAGACAGAAAACACACTAACGTTGAATGGAAGACAGAAACCCACAGTGACGTTGAATGGAAGACAAAAAACACACTGACGTTGAATGATGGACAGATCCCACAGTGACGTTGAATGGAAGACAGAAAACACACTGACGTTGAATGGAAGACAGAAACCCACAGTGACGTTGAATGGAAGACAGAAACCCACAGTGACGTTGAATGGAAGACAAAAAACACACTGACGTTGAATGAAGGACAGAACCCACAGTGACGTTGAATGGAAGACAGAAAACACACTGACGTTAAATGGAAGACAGAAACCCACAGTGACGTTGAATGGAAGACAGAAACCCACAGTGACGTTGAATGGAAAACAGAAACCCACAGTGACGTTGAATGGAAGACAGAAACCCACACTTATATTGAATGGAAGATAGAAACACACTGACGTTGACTGGAAAACAGAAACCCACACTTACGTTGAATGGAAGACAGAAACCCAGAGTGACGTTGAATGGAAGACAGAAACCCACAGTGACGTTGAATGGAAGACAGAAACCCATACTGACGTTGGATGGAAGACAGAAACCCACACTGACGTTTAATGGAAGACAGAAACCCACAGTGAAGTTGAATGAAAACAGAAACCCACACTAATGTTTAATGGAAGACAGAAGCCACACTGACGTTGAATGGAAGACAGAAACCCACAGTGACGTTGAATGGAATACAAAAACCCACACTGGCGTTGACTGGAAGACAGAAACCCACGCTTACGTTTAATGGAAGCCAGAAACCCACACTAGCGTTTAATGGAAGAAAGAAACCCACACTGACGTTCAATGGAAGACAGAAGCCCACACCGATGTCGAATGGAATGGAAGACACACTGACGTTGAATGGAAGAGAGAAACCCACACTTACGTTCAATGTAAGATAGAAACAACCACTGGCGTTAAATAGAAGACAGAAACCCACACTTTCGTTAAATGAAAGATAGAAACCCACACTGACGTTCAGTTGAAGACAGAAACCCACACTGACGTTCAATGGAAGACCGAAACCCACACTTACGTTCAATGGAAGACAGAAACCCACACTGACGTTAAATGGAAGACAGAAGCCCACACTGACGTTGACTGGAAGACAGAAACCCACAGTGACGTTGAATGGAAGACAGAAACCACACTGACGTTGAATGGAAAAAAGAAACCCACAGTGACGTTGAATGGACAAAAGAAACCCACACTGACGTTGAATGGAAGACTGAAACCACACTGACGTTAAATGGAAAAATGAAACCCACACTGACGTTGAATGGAAAAAAGAAACCCACACTGACGTTGAATAGAAGACTGAAACCCACAGTGACGTTGAATGGAAGACAGACACCCACAGTGACGTTGAATGGAAGACAGAAACCCACAGTGACGTTGAATGGAAGACAGAAATCCACAGTGACGTTGAATGGAAGACTGAAACCCACACTGACGTTGAATTGACAAAAGAAACCCACACTGACGTTGAATGGAAGATAGAAACCCACAGTGACGTTGAATGGAAGACTGAAACCCACAGTGACGTTGAATGGAATACAGAAACCCATACTGACGTTGAATGGACAAAAGAAACCCACACTGACGTTGAATGGAAGATAGAAACCCACAGTGACGTTGAATGGAAGACAGAAACCCACACTGATGTTAAATGGACAAAAGAAACTCACACTGACGTTGAATGGAAGATAGAAACCCACACTGTCGTTGACTGATATACAGAAACACTCACTGGCGTTGAATGGAAGATAGAAACCCACACTGACGTTGAAAGGATGACATGAACTACCCAAACTGCCCTTTTTTATCCTTACACATTAATCCTTTTAAAGTAAACCTATGCACAATGTAATTATATGGTAAATGTTGAATATTGCTTAATATTGTTTGAAACGAAGTTATTTATTTTCAGGTTTATGGCTGAATACGATCAATCCTAATTGATGTCATGAGAGGTCACATTTGGCATATAAAGGTGTCCTCCAGCAATTGTTTCTGTTTCTGGAAGTGTTGTTTAAGATGTGACACTAAAAGTGTTTAGCCATGGAAACGACGCCGATATTACAGCGGCGGATGTCGTCACGGCAGCTGAAGCGGATGTTCACGCGGTACGAGTTCGAGAACGCGGAGTTGGAGCGGCTGTACCGCCGGTACGTGTTCAAGCTCCAACAGAAATCGCTCGCGCACCTGCTCAGTATCACGTGCGCGCTCTGTGCTTGCCTAGCGGCGCTCTACTTCTATTACATTCAAAACGTCACACTTCCGGGAATATACATGTGTGTGCAATTTTCTGTGTTCCTTTTATTGTTCGTGCTTATTCATACACCATTAGTGAAAGAATCTCATCAAGGCATATTGTGCGCTGTGATTCTTATAGGCCTTATAGGATTTGTAGTGTTTTCACTTCCGATGGAATTCGGTAACCAGGTCCGTAATCACCCGGCGCCTGTCTACACGGCGGCGCACGGCGCATGGGAAGTGACGTATGTAGTGTTCCTCATCTACTCCATGATGCCACTCCGCACGTACCTCGCCGTCATCCTGGGAATAGCGCTTTCGCTGACCCATCTGGTAGTGGCGGCTCTCGTTGCAAACAGCGCTCCGGAGCTACTGTGGAGATTGGTGAGGATTATACATGTTCTGTTGCATATTGCATTATTGTATGCGTACCAGGTATGGTTACCGTATATGTTTCATTAGATTTATATATCTCACAATACATTTTACATAGGTCAGGTTTTCAGGTGTCAGTCTGCTTATTTATAAATGAAATTTAATATTAATAACAAAATAAGCAAGTTGAATGACCAGCTTTAGAACCCATAAGACATGGGAGCCATTGACACAACTGTGGATATACGTCCCGGGTTACTCATTACTTGTTTTCTCATGTAGTGTTTCCATTTATGGATACTCAGTACTTGTGACGTTAACATGCGAGTTTAACTGTTATAGAAGAACTTCCAGCGGTACTTAGTACAGCTGTTGTCCATATGTAGTGTGTACCCTTATAGGTTGTTGAGTGGACACTTGCAGTTTTAAGACATTGTTTAAGGCGCTTAACTCACTATATAACAGGTTAAAGATATTTTATAAAGCCTTAAAATTGAGATGCAGGCTCTGTTTGCGTATGTGTGGCTTCCTGATTAGTTTGCACTACAGGCAAGTTTCCGTTTGTTTCAAATATAGCACGCTTAGGGACAGAAAGAAACTCATTGAGAATATTAAAGCGAAATAAGGCTTCCTTCTTTGGCATATTTACTGCAGATTCTTGTCTTCACAGCCGATATTCCCGACGTTAATGCCATGTTAGGTAGCGGGAAAACCATTCACTTCAAGCGTAATTAATACATACTATAAACAGGAAATGACTTGCCGTGATGAACAAATTTATCTCCGTATACTAAACTGGGGACAGCAATTACCTTTTATATGTTAAAGCTTTTACTGAGAAATAATTTTCGGAAAAAGGGAGTGCACATAAGCTGATATAAATCACTCTCCATACGGTTTTCTACTGGTTTTCATTTTAATCGGCCAAGATAACGAACCGATGGTGGGTGGGCACCTCATACACACGACCACTCATTCATATAGGCGGGAGTTTCAGTCGGGGAGGGTGGAAACATTTTGGGATTTAAACATACATGTATATGATATATGAAGGTCTCAAAGAAGGAGTGTCAATTGCCGTGTCAAATTTGATTATCTACGTATATGCCTCTTAATAACCCTGCAAGTCTATCAGGACATCTCCAAGTCCCTTTTTACCAGATTACTTGCCTTTTAATGGGGTTATGCAAGATGACCGTCGTCTCTGAACTAATGCCGCCATTTGATAACTGAATTACATGTTGACATTGATTAATGAGAAAATTGTGGTTAGGCAGTTTTTGTGCTGGAATGTAAACTCGACAGTGTAACCACGGAAACGACACGTTGTATTGCAAGGGATTTACGTAATTAACACGAACACGACTGTCATTTAACAATTCAATAAAGAAAGTATCAATAAATAATAGCACATAGTTGTATAATCCAATAGATTATCTTATCGACCTCCGACAAACATCCTCCGACCAACATCCTCTCCGACTACTGACCAGGTGGAACTCGGCTACCATTCGTGTCATGTTAGTAAATTAAGGAATCCTACCTATAAACAAGCTAGATCCCTGATAGCTCCATTACCCATAAGCGTGGAAACTGGACGTGAGATGGCTTACAGCCAAAACCCGTTGGGTCGATATCGCTTGGCTCGATATCCTCGTTGTACTTTAAAAAAATCTAGGGAAAAAATCTTTCTTGTAATACTTTTTTAGACACAATTTTTGTATGTTCTTTTTCTGCATTTAAAGCCATTGCCTGTTTAGGTCGAATAACAACATATCATATACCGCCTTCAGTACAACGCTGGCCGCTACGACGTCAAGGTTTGCGTTGGTGATCGCTTTGCCGTTAGTGTTATAGAAGGTTGAAGTCGAAAATGCCGATGTGGTTAACTTTAGGGTTGATGATCACTTTTCCGCTAGGACTAGGGTAAGGCTTATTGGCCGCTTTAGGTGAGGTTTAGAGTTCGAGTTAAAGTACACTTTGCCGCTAGATTTAGAATAAGAGTTAGTTACCTCTTTGTGATAATGATTAAGGTTAGTTTTAAGGTTAGTGAAGCACTCGGGCCTTTCGGCGAGAACTCCGATAAGATTATTAGTTAGACTTGTTAACAGTTTGTGCCCAGCCTATGGTCAGAATTTGGGCAAGTGACGTCTTTATCGTAAAGATTAATGTAAGTGACCCTTCGCCGGCTTTTGAGGATATATTTTAAATCCAGAAACTTGAGATGCAGCCTTTGATCGCATATGTTAGGCTTCCTGGTTGGTTTGAAAAACACACAATTTTATTGTTATTGTTAAAAAAAGCATGAGTTTGAAAGAAAAACCTCGAAAATACTAGCAAGAAATAAGGCTTCTTTCAGTGATGCGCTCAAATCATGTACAATTTGTCATCGACGAAATACAATCCAATTATTACATTGATCAAATGAGTGTTGTATACTTTTTCTGTTGATAAGTAATATTTTGCTCCAGCTAGACTTAGTTCGGGGGTAGCTTTAATTCATGTGATAGTTCTAGTCCATTACAGGTCCACCATGGTGTGTCCCTCCTCTCTCCCGTCTTATAATTTACGGAGTATAAAACACAGAAGATGCTCAATACATATCATGCGTCTCTTTTCTTGTTACCAAGAAACATTGTTTTATATCCCTGTAAGGAATGTTACATGCAGCCCCAAGGGATATATAATTTCTCGCGTGTGAACCAGATTCTTATAAGCTAAGAAGCTATGTGCTCTTCTTGTCTAACATAATACAGACAATACCACGGTGACTCATTCCTTGTTAGAAAGTCTACACGCTCAATACAAACCATTCGTAATAGTAAATAGCAATCTTTTTCGGACAATCATTCGCGGCTTTAGGACCAGGTTAAACATATGCGCACACGCATTATTTTTTCCATTTAAAGGTATTTTAATAAAGCGGTGAAATTATTTCAGCTCTTGAATGAAAGCGAAACATATTTTGTTTTATTTTAGTTTCACCCACCCGATGCGGAGTATGCTCTAAAGAGCTATTGTAGCGTTGAACATAGATAGTTTGAAAATAATATACATCTGATTAGTAACCATCTTTTACACCTTAGTAACAGCATGTAGTAATCATCGGTTGTTCAGTAATACGCCCCCTGTGCTATCTAATGGTTGTTTTGCTATACGGCCCCTGTGCAACCTTATGGCTGTTCTGTTATACGCCCCCTGTGTGATCTAATGGTTGTTATGTTATATTGCCCCTGTGCTATCTAATGGTTGTTCTGTTATACGGCCCCAATGCTATCTTATGGTTGTTCTGTAATATGCCCCCTGTGATATCTAATGGTTGTTCTGTTATACGCCCCCTGTGATATCTAATGGTTGTTCTGTTATACGGCCCCTGTGCTATCTAATGGTTGTTCTGTTATACGGCCCCTGTGCTATCTAATGGTTATCCTGTTATACGCCCCCTATGATATATATTGGTTGTTCTGTTATACGGCCCCTGTACTATTTAATGGTTGACCTGTTATACGGCCCCTATGCTACCTAATGGTTCTTCCGTTCTACGGCCACTGTGCTATCTAGTGGTTCTTCGGTTATACGGCGCCTATCTAATGGTTGTTCTGTTATACGGCCCCTGTGCTATCTAGTGGTTCTTCGGTTATACGGCGCCTATCTAATGGTTGTTCTGTTATACGGCCACTGTGCTATCTAGTGGTTCTTCGGTTATACGGCGCCTATCTAATGGTTGTTCTGTTATACGGCCACTGTGCTATCTAGTGGTTCTTCGGTTATACGGCGCCTATCTAATGGTTGTTCTGTTATACGGCCACTGTGCTATCTAGTGGTTCTTCGGTTATACGGCGCCTTTCTAGTGGTTGTTCTGTTATACGGCCCCTGTGTTATCTAGTGGTTCTTCGGTTATACGGCGCCTATCTAATGGTTGTTCTGTTATACGGCCCCTGTGCTATCTAATGGTTGTTCTGATATACGGCCCCTGTGTTATATAATGGTTGTTCTGATATACGGCCCCTGTGCTATCAAATGGTTGTTCTGTAAAACGGTCCCTGTGTTATCTAATGGTTGTTCTGTTATACGGCCCCTGTGCTATCTAATGGTTCTTCGGTTATACGGCCCCTGTGCTATCTAATGCTTGTTCTGTTATACGGCCCCTGTGCCATCTAATAGTTGTTCTGTTGTACGGCCCCTGTATTACCTAATGGCTGTTCTGTTATACGGCCCCTGTAATATTTAATGGTTGTCCTGGTATACGGCCCCTGTGCTTCCTAATTGCTGTTCTGTTATACGGCCCTGTGCCTTTTAATAGGTGTTTAGTTCTACGCCCTCTTGTGTTATCTTATGGTTCATCTGCCACTTGAGTAGAGTTTGCAATATTGCCAAGAAATGTCTGAAGAAAATAGGTTTGGAAGTTAATTAACTTGGTGACTTATGTCTTGTTTGATTACCTGACAACAAGCGTAACATAGCAGACTTGAGCATTGTAGACGGTGTAAAGTGGAAAGTCTATTAACGTTTTAAAAATAATTATAAGTAGTGTTTTGTTATTTTTATTGGAATTGATGTATTACGTGCACTAAAAATATACATGTTTAAATTAAATAAAGAAATGACGATTTAAACAAAATTTGTTCCTTGAGTTATATTACTTTGAGACCAAACGTATCAGTTTATTCGACGTTGCTTTAATAAATCAGTCGCATTTGCTCTACGGCTAGGCGGCGGAGGCTGCGCTACGGCGGCCGTAGGCCCCTGAAATCGAGAGAATCCACGATAACCGTACGGCGTATTATATAATTAAGGCCGGCGGGGTCGCCGTAGGATTTTAGCGCGGAGTTATCACTTTTTTCATTTCTACACACGCCGCAGCAATAGACGTCCTGTAGCCATGCCGTTGAGCGGTTCCACGGCCGCACGGTCGCCGTATAGTCCACCTGTGAACGCCATTTGGGCGCCGCAAGGCTACCTCACGTTTGACATGATATTTGTCCAATTTCACAACCGCCTCAAGGACACTCTAATGCCGCCATGTGTTATTTCTTCAAATGTCCTACGGCAGCTACATGTTATCTTTCGCCACAAATACCAAAAAATCCCGTGTGGCTATCCTATCAGTTGTGGCTGCTACAGTATTCGGCGGCTGTATAAGTGGTATAGGCCGTAGGACTTTAGACCCTACGGCCTGCGTGGTAAATGTGACTCAGGCATTAAGGTATCCGACCCACAAAAAATGTTTTTTTTAACAGCTCCTTTATTCTTAATCAATGTTGTCCCATATAAATTTGGTATTATTTAAAAGATATTTGCTTACTTCAATATTTTAACATATTTTAACGTTATTTGTGCCGGGGTTAGATTGTGCGACGTCTAAATTTACTTTATAGCTGCTGGCGGATAGCGTCCTTTACCTGTGTGTGAACGTGGCTGGCTTCTTCATACATAACGTAACGGAACGCGCCCAGCGTAAGACGTTTATAAAGACCCGGAACTGTATCGCATCCAGGCTAGACATCGCAGACGAAAATGAAAAACTTGTAAGTCATATATGTTGTGGCTTCGTCTGAAAATGGCATTCTTTCTGGTGGCAAAGTAAATTGATATTACCGGAATATGTTCATATTGAAGAAAGTTCAGTAATTTAACTGAATCTGTAAAACGACATAGCTATGGAGATTACTTTTGAAAAGGTAGCTGGCAAAGGCAATATTTGTACATACTTATGGGTGAACCAAGCTGTAGTCTTATACATCCTTTGTTATCTATTTAAATATAGAGTAGCATCAGCCTTTTTAAATGTTTAAGATGAAGGTTGCCTTAATACAGACTGGATGTTCTGTAATTAGTATGATGTTGACGCGCAGAGCCTAACAAAGTGAAGTACCGTCATTAAGATTTAACGTTTGAGTTCGTGCGGTGGGGAGGGGGGGACATCGACCGGTGAAAGCAGATCCCGCTGATATACGGCGCGGTCATAAGGCCAGATTATATGCCATAAGCAGCCCCCGCATTCCTCCCGTCGCAGCAATAAGCCGGATTTACGAGCAACCAGAGACACTAACCATGATTTCACGTTATGCTATAAAACATAATATTATAGTACTTGCTTTATCACAGCAATAAACCTGTGATATATAAATGCGAACTGAAGTAGTATATGCATTAATTTACATTTACCCAAAGCATATGGATGTAGGTATAAAACGGTAATACTCGAAGGTTGATAGGCACCACCGGTGTTTATTTAAATGAGAAAATATATGCATGTGACGTTAATTATTCAATAATAAGTATTGTCATGGTGAACTTTAGGAAAAAATGCTAATATAGTGAATGATATGTTATTGAACTTACATTAAATAACACTTGTACAGTTCAATTTTGACAAACATTTTTATAAAAATAAAGATTTTAAAATTTTCTAATTCTTGTACTTGTCCTTCCAGAGTTATAATCCTTTGAATGTGCGAGTGAAGGACATTTAACACATATCATACGTATGGCATTATATTCGAATTTCTTTACAATGGACGTTTGCCACTTTCTATCCTCTATTCCCCAAAAGTTAAAGATCCAGTAGATCCCGTTTTTCATTTAATGAGGACAATAATTCAGTGGACTTGGACAGTGCAGATATCGCTGTAACTTTACCGAGATATTTACCTCGACATGCCTCTATTTTCGGCAAAAAATAGCCTAAAATCGTTTGGCCACGAGTTGTCTAAAAAACTTTCCGTAACCATGTGTGTACGGATGTTCTGCGTTATCTTTGCCATTGATAAGTATCATCTACGATATCTCAAGAAGAGATTTGTTGAAACATTTGTACAAACTCCTTCGATACTTTATTGACATTGTTATTGAAGAGAACGATACCGTAGTGGCTTTTGTATGGTTGTATTTGAAGTACCTGCTTCTTTGTTTGAGTTTTATACAATGGTAAGTACGAGACAATCGTCATTCCCTCTTCACGATACGTCACAATATGTCCTATGTTATCCAACATCAGTCCTCACACTATGTCACAAGATGTCATATGTTATCCACCATCAGTCCGCACACTATGTCACAATATGTCCTATGTTATCCACCATCAGTCCGCACACTATATCACAATATGTCCTATGTTATCCACCATCAGTCCGCACACTATGTCACAATAAGTCCTATGTTATCCACCATCAGTCCGCACACTACGTCCTATGTTATCCACCATCAATCCGCACACTATGTCACAATATGTCCTATGTTATCCACCATCAGTCCGCACACTATGTCACAATAAGTCCTATGTTATCCACCATCAGTCCGCACACTATGTCACAATAAGTCCCATGTTATCCAACATCAGTCCGCACACTATGTCACAATATGTCCTATGTTATCCACCATCAGTCCGCACACTATATCACAATATGTCCTATGTTATCCACCATCAGTCCGCACACTACGTCACAATAAGTCCTATGTTATCCACCATCAGTCCGCACACTTTGTCACAATAAGTCCTATGTTATCCACCATCAGTCCGCACACTACGTCACAATATGTCCTATGTTATCCACCATCAATCCGCACACTATGTCACAATATGTCCTATGTTATCCACCATCAGTCCGCACACTATGTCACAATAAGTCCTATGTTATCCACCATCAGTCCGCACACTATGTCACAATAAGTCCCATGTTATCCAACATCAGTCCGCACACTATGTCACAATATGTCCTATGTTATACACTATCAGTCCGCACACTACGTCACAATATGTCCTATGTTATACACCATCAGTCCGCACACTTTGTCACAATAAGTCCCATGTTATCCACCATCAGTCCGCACACTACGTCACAATATGTCCTATGTTATCCACCATCAATCCGCACACTATGTCACAATATGTCCTATGTTATCCAACATCAGTCCGCACACTATGTCACAATCAGTCCTATGTCATACACTATCAGTCCGCACACTATGTCACAATAAGTCCCATGTTATCCACCATCAGTCCGCACACTACGTCACAATATGTCCTATGTTATCCACCATCAGTCCGCACACTATGTCACAATACTATGCCACAATAAGTCCTATGTTATCCACCATCAGTCCGCACACTATGTCACAATAAGTCCTATGTTATCCACCATCAGTCCGCACACTATGTCACAATATGTCCTATGTTATCCACCATCAGTCCGCACACTATGTCACAATAAGTCCCATGTTATCCAACATCAGTCCGCACACTATGTCACAATAAGTCCTATGTTATCCACCATCAATCCGCACACTATGTCACAATAAGTCCTATGTTATCCACCATCAATCCGCACACTATGTCAAAATAAGTCCTTTTTTGTCCAATATCAGTTCGCACACTATGTCACAATATGTCCTATGTTATCCACCATCAATCCGCACACTATGTCAAAATAAGTCCTTTTTTGTCCAATATCAGTCCGCACACTATGTCACAATATGTCCTATGTTATCCACCATCAATCCGCACACTATATCACAATATGTCCTATGTTATCCACCATCAGTTCGCACACTATGTCACAATATGTCCTATGTTATCCACTATCAGTCCGCACACTATGTCACAATCAGTCCTATGTTATCCACCATCAGTCCGCACACTATGTCACAATCAGTCCTATGTTATCCACCATCAGTCCGCACACTATGTCACAATACTATGTCACAATAAGACCTATATTATCCAACATTTGTGCGCACACTATGTCACAATAAGTACTATGTTATCCAGCATCAGTCCACACACTATGTAACAAACCCATGTCACAATAAGTCCCATGTTCTCCACCATCAGTCCGCACACTATGTCACAATGCTATATCACAATTAGTCCTATGTTATCCAACATCAGTCCACACACTATGTCTTTATTAGACCTATGTTATCCACCATCAGTCCGCACACTATTTCACAATAAGTCCCATGTTCTCCACCATCAGTCCGCACACTATGTCACAATAAGTCCCATGTTCTCCACCATCAGTCCGCACACTATGTCACAATGCTATGTCACAATTAGTCCTATGTTATCCAACATCAGTCCACACACTATGTCTTTATTAGACCTATGTTATCCACCATCAGTCCGCACACTATTTCACAATAAGTCCCATGTTCTCCACCATCAGTCCGCACACTATGTCACAATGCTATGTCACAATTAGTCCTATGTTATCCAACATCAGTCCGCACACTATGTCTTTATTAGTCCTATGTTATCCACCATCAGTCCGCACACTATTTCACAATAAGTCCCATGTTATCCACCATCAGTCCGCACACTATGTCACAATAAGTCCTACGTTATCCACCATCAGTCCGCACACTATGTCAAAATAAGTCCTATATTATCCAGCATCAGTCCGCACACTATGTCACAATAAGTCCTATGTTATCCACCATCAGTCCGTACACTATGTCATAATACTATCTTACAATAAGTCCTATGTTATCCACCGTCAGTCCGCACACTATGTCACAATAAGTCCTATGTTATCCACCATCAGTCCGCACACTATGTCACAATACTATGCCACAATAAGTCCTATGTTATCCACCATCAGTCCGCACACTATGTCACTATGTCACAATAAGTCCTTTGTTGTCCACCATCAGTCCGTACACTATGTCACAATCAGTTCTATGTTATCCACCATCAGTCCGCACACTATGTCACAATAAGTCCTATATTATCCAGCATCAGTCCGCACACTATGTCACAATAAGTCCTATGTTATTCACCATCAGTCCGTACACTATGTCATAATACTATCTTACAATAAGTCCTATGTTATCCACCGTCAGTCCGCACACTATGTCACAATATGTCCTATGTTATCCACCATCAGTCCGCACACTATGTCATAATAAGTCCTATGTTATCCACCATCAGTCTGCACACTATGTCACAATAAGTTCTTTGTTGTCCACCATCAGTCCGCACACTATGTCACAATCAGTTCTATGTTATCCACCATCAGTCCGCACACTATGTCACAATAAGTCCTATGTTATCCACCGTCAGTCCGCACACTATGTCACAATAAGTCCTATGTTATCCACCATCAGTCTGCACACTATGTCACAATAAGTTCTTTGTTGTCCACCATCAGTCCGCACACTATGTCACAATCAGTTCTATGTTATCCACCATCAGTCCGCACACTATGTCACAATCAGTTTTATATTATCCACCATCAGTCCAAACTTATATCACAATTAGTCCTATGCTATTCGGATTGAGTAGATCTTGCCGCCATCACTCGAAACCTGTGAGATGACGGTTCACTCGACAATAAGCGACAATGTGTGAGGCAGTTATACGACAATGCACGGATGAGTTTCTGGATTTATGCGAGAAATCTATATACGGCGAGAGTCTTTAGTTAAACATTGCTTTAGAGGCACTTCTCAACAATTTGTGAAAATAGACTACAATCGTTTTTCGAATTCCCATGACATCACGCGACATCTCCTTGACTTCTGCATGCAATAATACAATGTTATTATTTAGGTGATTTTCATATTGGCCCATTTATTCGTCCGAGGTAAGCTGTGTTGGCCCGAATCCGATGGGCGAAAACAATTACTTCTTAACAAGGGCAAATAATTTGGCCAATTTAAAATCACCTTATTAATAAGTATTTTATTTATTAACTATTAGGTATGCTACGAAACTTTGGTTAAAACATTCTAATTCCTTACCTTAAGTTGTTATTGAAGCTTATTATGGATTCCTTTTCTCAGGACTGGACTTTGATGATTTTGACATGCATCATTTATAAGTGACATTGTATAGACTTATGAATAAAGCCGATTGCACTGTATAGTCTAAGGAAGCATATGTTTTCTTGTTTCTTTCGTAAATCGTTTGCCAAAAGTTCAAAATTGGTTTCGCGATTCTTTTCACCTTCGTCCTCCATTTAGTCGGTTTCCAAAATAATAATTGTCACAAAATCCACCAACAGGTTGAACACAACTGAAATATCAAACCCTACAAGGTGGTTGAAGTATATTATAGGTTAGTTATTCTAAATATGCTTTAAGGAACACAATTTTCAAAACAGTCAGCACAGCGGAAAACAAAATGGCTGCTTTTATAATAATTTACAGCAGTCTCATATTAGGGCGCGTTTCGACAGCCAATGAAAATGGTCCGTTCCTCGAATTCCGTATTTAGCGAGGTTAGTGGCCAATCATAACGGTAGAAACACGTATTAGCCGACTTTGGTCTATATTTGGCAAGTTTTGGCATATATTGTGGCCAGTTATCAAGTAATAGTACTGCGATTGTACCGGTATCGCGTCAAATACATAATAGTGAATTAATAACGCGAGTTATGGAACTTGCCGCATATCGCAGCTTAAGTCGCAGCAGAGCGTATTGATATTACACAAACGTAGCTGTGAGAACTTTCACATTTTGAAAACAAAATCGTTTATTGTTTACTTCAAACTTGTAATACATTAATTACGCAGTTTCAAATTGTAACTCTGGAACCCTAATTTACATAAAAAATGATTGATGTATAGAACTGCATTTATTAGGTGGAATGATAAATGAAATTTTTATCCGCTAATACCATGTAAAATACAGTGTAGTTAAAGTTATCTCCACCTCTCTGTTTACGCTTGAGGTTCAATAGTGATCTCCCCTGTACACAGGAAAGCCTGCTGGTGAGCGTGTTGCCTCGACACGTTGCTATGGAGATGAAAGAGGACATCACGTCCCCCCATCAAGGACTGTTCCACAAGATCTACATTAAGAACTACGACCCCGTCAGGTAAGGCATTTTAAGGTATGCAACCCCTTTAGGTAGAGAGAGGTCCACAATATTTCTGTCTACGATCTACGACCCCGTCAGGTAGAGAATGTCTCACTATATATACATATAGATAGAATACTAGGTTAGTGCTGTGCATAGAGGGAGGCAAGGCGGGTGAATTTATCAAGTGAGCCGAAGGCGACTATCAAGAAGGAGCGTGTTCCACAATATATTCATATATGAATCTGCGACTCCCTGAAGTAGGGTATGTTCCACAAGATCCATGTAGAGCTATTTTACCAAATCAGATACAGAGTGTTCAACAAGCTATGTGTGGAGATGTATGTCTAACCCTATGTCTAACCCTATGTCTAACCTTATGTCTAACCCTATGTCTAACCCTATGTTTAACCCTATGTCGAACCCTATGTCGAACCCTATGTCGAACCCTATGTGTGGAGATGTATGTCTAACCCTATGTGTGGAGATGTATGTCTAACCCTATGTCTAACCCTATGTGTGGAGATGTATGTCTAACCCTATGTCTAACCCTATGTGTGGAGATGTATGTCTAACCCTATGTCTAACCCTATGTGTGGAGATGTATGTCTAACCCTATGTCTAACCCTATGTGTGGAGATGTATGTCTAACCCTATGTCTAACCTTATGTGTAACCCTATGTCTAACCCTATGTGTGGAGATGTATGTCTAACCCTATGTCTAACCCTATGTGTGGAGATGTATGTCTAACCCTATGTCTAACCCTATGTGTGGAGATGTATGTCTAACCCTATGTGTGGAGATGTATGTCTAACCCTATGTGTGGAGATGTATGTCTAACCTATGTCTAACCCTATGTGTGGAGATGTATGTCTAACCCTATGTCTAACCCTATGTCTAACCCTATGTCTCGCAAGATATATTTTACTTAATTTTTATCGATATCTCGGTATTTGCGGGATACTATTGTTTAATACACCTGTTAAAATTTCGAACGTAATTGAAAGGCATTCCCGTTGATAACATTGATGTTACAAACTTTCATGATATGGGAGATGTTAACTTTATATGTTCAAAGGGTAATTTCAGTTTGGCAGGTTGCAGCCAGTAACTAGTGTTTATGTGTTTCAGCATCCTGTTCGCGGATATTGTGGGTTTCACAAACCTGTCGTCCCACTGCTCGGCCGGTCATCTCGTGCAGATACTCAATCAGCTCTTCTACGAGTTTGACGTCCTGGCCGAGGTAACGTCCACCCACTACGAACACACTTCCACCCACGACCACCTACATGAAGCCCAACTACTACCTTCTTTCCATTTCTTTTTCATTTCCACTCACTACCACGCTTCATCCTACTAGCACCCAATACCACCACTACCACACACCTACTACCCCACTGACTACCACGCCACTTCATCCAACTCCTACTCACTACCACAAACTTCCACCCACTACCACACAACTACCTAACCTCCAACCACCACCAAACTCCCATCCAATACCACAATCTTCACCTCACTACCACCAACTACCACGCCACTTCAGCCACATCCTCCCAACTCCTACCCACTAACACACACTACCACGCCACTCCACCCACTATCTTCCAATTCCTACCCACTACCACGTCACTCCACCCACTACCACGTCACTCCTACCCACTACCATGCCACTCCACCCACTACCATGCCACTCCACCCACTTCCTCCCAACTCCTATCCACTAACACACAATACCACGCCATTCCACCCACTTCCTCCCAACTCCTTACCACTACCACGTCACTCCTTCCACTACCACGTCACTCCACCCACTACCATGCCACTCCACCCACTTCCTCCCAACTCCTATCCACTAACACACAATACCACGCCATTCCACCCACTTCCTCCCAACTCCTACCCACTACCACGTCACTCCACCCACTACCACGTCACTCCACCCACTACCACGTCACTCCTACCCACTACCATGCCACTCCACCCACTTCCTCCCAACTCCTATCCACTAACACACAATACCAAGCCATTCCACCCACTTCCTCCCAACTCTTACCCACTACCACGTCACTCCTCCCACTACCACGTCACTCCTATCCACTACCACGTCACTCCGCCCACTACCATGCAACTCCAACCTCTTCCTCCAAACTCCTATCCACTATAACGCAACTTCCACCCACTTCCACACACCTACCTACCACCACCACCCAACTCCCATCAACTACTGCAATGTATCACATAACTACCACCCACTACCATGCAACTACACCCACTACCACACAACATTCACCAACAGTCACGCAAGTTCCACCCACTACCACGTCACTCTTACCCACTTCCATGCCACTCCACCCACTTCCTCCTAACTCTTACCCACTACCACACAACTTCCACTCACTACCATACAACTTCCACTCACTACCATACAACTTCCACCAACTACCAAGCAGGTTCCCCCAGCTATCACGTCACTTCGTCCACTACAACACAACTACATCCCACCACCCAACTCCCATCCACTACCACAATCTACCATTCAACTCCCTCCCACCACCACCCAACTCACATCCACTACCACAATCCACCAACTCACTACCTCCCACCGCTACCCAACTCCCATCAACAACCACAATCTACCACCTCACTACCTCCCACCACCACCCAACTCCAATCCATTACCATTAACTATCAACTCGACAACCTACGTCCACCACCCACTACCACCTCCTACCACACCACCTCACTACCTCCCACCACCACCCAACTCTCATCCACTACCACAATCTACCACCTCACTATCTCCAACAACAATCCAACTCCCACCCAATACCACAATCTACAACCTCACTACCTCCCACCACCACCCAACCCTCATCCACTACCACAATCTACCACCACACTACCTCTCACCATCACCAAAATTCCATCCACTACCACAATCTACCACCTCACTACCTCCCACCACCAATCAACTCCCATACAATACCACAATCTACCAACTCACTACCTCCCACCACCACTCAACTCCCATCCACTACCATAATCTACCACCACACTACCTCCCACCACCACCAAAATTCCATCCACTACCATATTCTACCACCTCACTACCTCCTACCGACAACCAACTTCCATCCAATACCACAATCTACCAACTCACTACCTCCCACCACCACTCAACTCCCATCCAATACCACAATCTACCACCTCACTACCTCCCACCACCACCCAACTCCCATCCACTACAACAATATACCACCTCACTACCTCCCACCAACACCCAACTCCAATCCACTACAACAATCTACCACCACATTACCTCCCACCACCACCAAACTCCCATCCACTACCACAATCTACCAACTCACTACATCCCACCAACACCAAACTTCCATCCACTACCACAATCTACCACTTCACTACCTCCCACCACCACCCATCTCCCATCCACTACCACAATCTACCACCACACTACCTCCCACCACAACCAAACTTTCATCCACTACCACAATCTACCACCTTACTACCTCCCACCACCACCCATCTCCCATCCACTACCACAATCTACCACCACACTACCCCCACCACCACCCATCTCCCATCCACTACCACAATCTACCACCTCACTGCCTCCCACCACCACCCAACTCCCATCCACCCACTACCATCTCCTACCACACCACTTATTCCCATAACCAGCAACTAGCACCTCCTACCACACCACTTATTCCCATAACCAGCAACTGCCACCTCCTACCACACCACTTATTCCCATAACCACCCACTACCACCTCCTACCACACCACATAATTCCATAACCACCCGCTTCCACCTCTTACCACACCACTTATTCCCCATAACCAGCAACTACCACCTCCTACCACACCACTTATTCCGATAACCACCCGATACCACCTCCTACCACACCACTTATTCCGATTACCAGCAACTTCCACCTCCTACCACACCACTTATTCCCATAACCACCCACTACCACCTCCTACCACACCACTTATTCCCATAACCACCCACTACCACCTACCACACCACTTATTCCCATAACCACCCACTACCACCTACCACACCACTTATTCCCATAACCACCCACTCCCACCTCCTACCACACCACTTATTCCCATAATCACCCACTACCACCTCCTACCACACCACTCATTCCCATAACCAGCCACTACCACCCTCTACCATATGTCTCTGCTTTCCTACCATTACATTAAGGTGTTACAACGTTCGCACTAATGTTCTGCCCATCATTCTTGTGATAAAACTATTATTCGTATGTTTGCATTGGGAACATTGAAGACCTTTGTTTCTTGCCATTATTATAATCAAATGAATGGTGGTCCGTAAATTAAATTATTTAAATTGCATTTAAAATAAGTTTATGATTTGAAACCAATATAATGACCTTAACACAATAAACCTAATCTAAGCTTGAAATAAATACCACGTTGTTATATTTTGTAGAAAATTCCATGTTCCGTAGTTCGTAAATCATGATATAAGGGTGTACTTTAGCCGTGGTTTCTAGTGTTAATAATTTGATTAAGATTCTGGGGATTTTCTGATATTGCTGGCCATGTCATCTAGTGTTGCTACTATGTTTGTAGAAGAACCACTGTACGCTCACCAAAATCCTAGGTGACTGCTTCTACTGTATGCCATGTAATCTAATGTTGCTTCTGTGTTTGTAGAAGAACCACTGTACGCGCACCAAGATCCTAGGTGACTGCTTCTACTGTATGCCATGTAATCTAATGTTGCTTCTGTGTTTGTAGAAGAACCACTGTACGCGAATCAAGATCCTAGGTGACTGCTTCTACTGTATGCCATGTACTCCAATGTTGCTTCTGTGTTTGTAGAAGAACCACTGTACGCGAATCAAGATCCTAGGTGACTGCTTCTACTGTATGCCATGTAATCTAATGTTGCTTCTGTGTTTGTAGAAGAACCACTGTACGCGAATCAAGATCCTAGGTGACTGCTTCTACTGTATGCCATGTAATCTAATGTTGCTTCTGTGTTTGTAGAAGAACCACTGTACGCGAATCAAGATCCTAGGTGACTGCTTCTACTGTATGCCATGTAATCTAATGTTGCTTCTGTGTTTGTAGAAGAACCACTGTACGCGAATCAAGATCCTAGGTGACTGCTTCTACTGTATGCCATGTAATCTAATGTTGCTTCTGTGTTTGTAGAAGAACCACTGTACGCGAATCAAGATCCTAGGGGACTGCTACTATTGTGTGAGCGGGCTGCCGGAGGCCCAGGAGCACCACGCCCGATGCTGTGTGGAGATGGGCATGGACATGATCGACCATATAAAGTACGCTTATATACTTTCATTATAAATAAAAACTAAAATATATTCCATTGCTATAAGAAAGAAGTGTTACATCTATGCTACACATATACACGTTTGTCAAGAAGAGACTTTTGTGTGGTATACGCACGTTTTAAATGTCAAACTTAGGGAACTTTGTTGACGGAACTAAGTTAAATTCAGCAAGCGTTCTTGTGTGTGATTAATGATTGCTATACACATGTGTACGTTTAAAAACCATAGAAGCGGTTTCCCGTGTGACATTGCTATACACATGTGTACGTTTAAAATCCATAGAAGCGGATTCCCGTGTGACATTGCTATACACAATCATGTGTACGTTTAAAAACCATAGAAGCGGTTTCCCGTGTGACATTGCTATACACATGTGTACGTTTAAAAACCATAGAAGCGGCTTCCCGTGTGACATTGCTATACACATGTGTACATTTAAAAAAACATAGAAGCGGGTTCCCGTGTGACATTGCTATACACATGTGTACGTTTAAAATCCATAGAAGCGGATTCCCGTGTGACATTGCTATACACAATCATGTGTACGTTTAAAAACCATAGAAGCGGTTTCCCGTGTGACATTGCTATACACATGTGTACATTTAAAAACCATAGAAGCGGTTTCCCGTGTGACATTGCTATACACATGTGTACATTTAAAAAAACATAGAAGCGGGTTCCCGTGTGACATTGCTATACACATGTGAACGTTTAAAAAACATAGAAGCGGTTTCCCGTGTGACATTGCTATACACATGTGTACATTTAAAAACCATAGAAGCGGATTCCCGTGTGACATTGCTATACACATGTGTACATTTAAAAAAACCCATAGAAGCGGGTTCCCGTGTGACATTGCTATACACATGTGAACGTTTAAAAACCATAGAAACGAATTCCCGTTTGACATTGCTATACACAATCATGTGTACGTTTAAAAAACATAGAAGCGGTTTCCCGTGTGACATTGCTATACACATGTGTACATTTAAAAAACATCGAAGCGGTTTACCGTGTGACATTGCATTACACAATCATGTGTACGTTTAAAAAACATCGAAGCGGTTTCCCGTGTGACATTGCATTACACAATCATGTGTACGTTTAAAAAACATCGAAGCGGTTTCCCGTGTGACATTGCTATACACATGTGTACATTTAAAAAACATAGAAGCGGGTTCCCGTGTGACATTGCTATACACATGTGAACGTTTAAAAAACATAGAAGCGGGTTCCCGTGTGACATTGCTATACACATGTGAACGTTTAAAAAACATAGAAGCGGGTTCCCGTGTGACATTGCTATACACAATCATGTGTACGTTTAAAAAACATCGAAGCGGTTTCCCGTGTGACATTGCTATACACATGTGTACATTTAAAAAACATAGAAGCGGGTTCCCGTGTGACATTGCTATACACATGTGAACGTTTAAAAAACATAGAAGTGGGTTCCCGTGTGACATTGCTGTACACATGTGAACGTTTAAAAAAACATATAAGCGGGTTCCCGTGTGACATTGCTATACACATATGAACGTTTAAAAACATAGAAGCGGGTACCCGTGTGACATTGCTATACACATGTGAACGTTTACAAAACATAGAAGCGGATTCCCGTGTGACAGTGCTATACACATGTGAACGTTTAAAAACATAGAAGCGGGTTCCCGTGTGACAGTGCTTTACACATATGAACGTTTAAAAAACATAGAAGCGGGTTCCCGTGTGACATTGCTATTCAATGGTGTTTGTTCGAAAACCAGATAAGCTCTAACCAGGACTAATTCCTTTTTGAGCACTATGACCCACAACATAACGAGATATTAATACTTTCACTGGGTCCGACGCCGACGGGTGATTGTGCGTCGTAGAATTAACGTACCCCCCTCTCAATTTTACTAGTTATTGTTGTTGTGCTATGTTGCAGCGACGTGTGCGCCTCAACGGGAGTGAACTTGAACATGCGGGTGGGCATCCACACTGGGCGCGTGCTCTGTGGAGTGCTAGGTCTCAAGAAGTGGCAATATGACGTCTGGAGTAATGACGTCACACTAGCCAACACCATGGAATCAGGAGGCCTTCCAGGGTACGAATAAATCTGAATATATGACAGAGCATAAGTTATTGCTCTGAAACTGGAAGGATTGCAACGTTGTATAAATTCGTGTGCGCATGTAAAATCATGCGTTAGTTTTTACCAATGTTCTGATGCATGTTCATGTGTATATGTTCCTGTATTGGTAACTTGCTCTTCTCTTTATTAACATAATGTATATCACAGACCATAACTTTCACCAGTTTTAATCGATAGAAACATTACTTTTAACTTTTATTTTTAACAAAACAATGTACTGCAATGCAGGAAATATAAGCAGACAACAATAACAAACCACATATGAACTATTCAATAATGGCATGTGTTTGCATTTCCGATGTAAAGGCGCGTGCACATCACGGAGCGGACGCTGGAGTTCCTGCAGGGAGAGTATAAGGTGGAGGATGGAGGAGGCGGCACCCGGAACGCCTACCTCGCCGAGCATAACATACAAACATACTTCGTCAAGTCCCGCCACCCGCCACCACAAAAGGCAAGTTATCTCATAAGCCGTGGTAGTGAAGACGCTGGCGTCGCGCAATATAGCACATATAGCGTTTGTTCAGCAGGCCTATCACGTCAGCTATGAAATTGTAGTGAAGTCGATGGCCTCGCGCAAAATAGTACATTTGTATTGGTTCAGCAAGCGTATCCCGTCTGTGTCATTGTAGTGAATATACGGGCCTGGCGCAATGTAGCGCTTATTCTGTAGACGTAAGCAAGTGTATTACGTCAGCTGTGACACTTTAGTGAAAATGCTGATGTGGCGAAATAAAGTCTTATACTATAATGATGTACAAATGTAATCTTCATCCGTGGATAAATGGCACAGCTTATATGAACCGTACTTGCTGAACCTATGCGTTTCTGTGCGCAACGCCAACTGACTTTATATTTTATTTGATGCATACAAGTTAGGTCATATTAGCTGAAATATTCAAAATCCCGTCTACCAATGCCATGATATGTTAAGCATTGTTAAAACGTTACCATTGATGCTGAATATGCGTACACGTTAGCGGTATGTTCATTTGCAGTGATCTGGTTTGCAGGAGACGACATTGTCGGACAAGAACCTGTCAAACATTCGCGCCAAAAAGCTGTCTTTCCGGAGCGTGACGAACTGCGTGATGCGGATGATTCACGCCATCAAGTTCAATGCCGATATCCCCTTCTCCAACGTGCTGACCCCACACACGGAGGACAGCAGCAAGCCGAACTCCGGCCATGGCGCCTCCAACAAGTTTGTGAGTTCGCATACCTAATAGTCAATCTCTTCTTTGCAGTATGAATGGAATCGGAGTAGTTCATATTTGGACTAAAATATACGCATTATTTAACTGGGGAATATGTGGTCACGTAGGTTTTAATTAAAATCCAATTTTAAAGGTTATCATTATTTTTTTTATCTGAACACAAAGCATACATTTTTATTTAAGCATTAAAGTCAAATGAGCAAAGCATAATAATGCATTACGATGAAGACGTCTCTCCTGCGCATCAATCTATGTTTTCCGCCTTTAAAGTAGTTTTTTAAGTTCATCTTTTCCAAATACTTACTTGAATAAGTCTATTTTATTTAATAAATGAAATATTTAAG
The DNA here is from genome assembly GCF_026914265.1 of Mya arenaria. Classification (NCBI taxonomy): domain Eukaryota; kingdom Metazoa; phylum Mollusca; class Bivalvia; order Myida; family Myidae; genus Mya; species Mya arenaria. Next base: position 62,960,407 of record NC_069122.1, read on the forward strand.
ATTTCATAAAATTCGATCCTTTCGAAATAATTTTGGTATTTAGGCAGATTGTAATTCTAAATTTTCAGTTCATCTTCGTTTCAAAGCCGTTTGGCAGATGTGAGTGGAGAACGCCGAGAAAGATGTTCAATATTGAAAAGAATTTCCTAAAAAAAGTATTCAGTTCTTTAAGAAACATAAAACATGATTTGCTTCAACGTTCTCCTAGCCGCCCAGAACAAACGTTTTCAATAATTGTTTTGCATTTGTTCTTGATACAATAACAACATATGTTTCACCCGTGTAAAGTGGTATACTGATCTCTGATGCGTTGCCATGGTTTGGAAGCTGTCTTTCATGCTGTAATTCCCGAGGAGTGAAAGCGTAACGGTTCTATCTGGTTCTCTATTACATCTCAGTTAGAACTGTATCGCTCTCCTCCCTACCCCACATCCCTCGATCATTATATACTTCAGGTTGTCGAACAATTAAGAAGTAGTAGTTTATGTCAATTGTGAAGTATTCAGATATGTTGTTTTACAAAACAAACAAACAAACATTTATTTAAGTCTCACCTCTTTACATATAAATAAACAAATGGTAAACAGTATCATAAAATTGACAAAAACACATGTATATTATTTTCTTTTTAGCAAAGAGCCATTCTTAAATAGAATCATGAGAGACGAATGTAAACCAATATCGGTATTCAAATTGTATATAAGTGAATGTATCTTTTCACGGTGATGATGCATAGCGGATTCTTTTCGCCCATATTTTTATGGGCTCTAACCGGCGCCGATGCTTATTGAGAGGATGATTGAGTGCGAAACCGTGCACTTATCTTTGTTTTATGTTGCACCCTTTGTTTTACTTTGATTTGAACATTACACGTGCACCTATTACACGTGAGTGTATGTTGTTTTCCAGACACGATTCGGCCATTCTGTGAGGAAGGCACTCAAAAAACGGTATTTATGTTTTGTTTTTAGCCTAGTTTAAACGAACACCTTTGCGTCAGGTCTTAGTCGTAAAGTTGAAACAATTTTAGTTTAGAAAGCTCACGTGCAAATTGACCTGCGCGATAGTAATTTTATTATAAAAATGTAGGATGGAAGCGGTTTTGGTACATGGAAACTATTTCAAACTTCAGTAATAGATTGTGTTGCACTATAACTAGATACATTTTTTCTACAAAAAACGAATAGCAAAAAGACAGTGATTAATCTGTTCGTCGTATGACACATGCGATTATATGTGGGTCGTATTCTTATAGTTAATTGGTGAAGACTATTTGCGATATAAACTGCAGATCTGCAGAGACTACTACCAGTATATTATGTTGTAGGCACTCAACCACGGCTAAGCCTGTGTTGGACCGGGTGAACAAGTACCTGAACCAGGCGATCACTGCACGGGTCGTGGAGCGCGAGAAATCACAGTTCGTCAACTACTTCACTCTCCGTTTCAAACAACCGCAGAAGGAGGAGGCAGTAAGGTTTCATGATATTTAACTCCAGCTTCTAAGGATCTAGACACCATATTATACAAGTGGGAGAAAAAAGGCGCAAAAGCTTAAATAAAATTGGCATCGTTGTGTTTAACTTATTGACTCGTACCGACTTATGTATCACATCGCTAACGTTTTTTGCGCATAATTCAAAATTCGAAATTTAATGGGGTTGTCGACCACGTTATTCCCCGTAAGTTTAAAAATAGCGGCGTCGCTTTATTTATCTGTAATCTTAATTGTATGATTTAAACTTGGAAACCATTATGTACTTTGGTAAACGGGGAAACACAGATGAGACAGCAGCATGGTTGTTACGTTTATTATTTTATTAATGTAAACTGATGTATCATCGGCCTCCCACCAGCTCTCTTTAACAATTCTAGACTTGTTTTGAGGAAATATTGTATGTACCGACTTTTGGACATCTGGCGTCTAGTCCAGAATTGTCAATATGTGTTAGTATGTGGCCGACAATAAATCATTTTACATTATTCAAAGGGTAAACGCAACAATCTTGTCGGCCCACATGCATCTTCAACTGGGTTTCCCCGTTTAAAAATAGCGCGGACTGGTATCTAGTCCCTTTAATGAACAGTTTAACTTTGAATAAATCGAAGGTTAATCGCTTTTTTTATTTAATGACTTTTATATTCTTTTTCGCTTTCACACTCGAAAAAGAAGCTTTGAGATACCATATGATGAAAAAGTTGTACTTTTTCATGTTTTTACGCTTGGTATAGAGTTCTTTACCCAATAACCAGATAGTCAAAATACACCATCAAGCTATTTGTGTTTCAGTACCAGAAAATGGGAGACTTTGCGTTCAGCAGCAGCATGATGTGTTCCACCGTGATGTTGGTGTGCGCAGGGGCTGTACACGCCGCCATGTTGCCGCGGACTCTGCTGCTACTTATGCTGTTCCTGGCCACTTTCTGCTGGCTCGCAGTCGTGCTCATTCTTATCCTCAGTATAAACCTCAAGGTAGCAACCCTCTCATCCTGACACATCATCCTCAGTATAAACCTCAAGGTAGCAACCCTCTCATCCTGACACATCATCCTCACTGTAAACCTCAAGGTAGCAACCCTTTTATCCTGACACATCATCCTCACTGTAAACCTCAAGGTAGCAACCCTCTCATCCTGACACATCATCCTCACTGTAAACCTCAAGGTAGCAACCCTCTCATCCTGACACATCATCCTCACTGTAAACCTCAAGGTAGCAACCCTCTCATCCTGACACATCATCCTCAGTATAAACCACAAAATAGCAACCCTCTCATCCTGACACATCATCCTCAGTATAAACCTCAAAATAGCAACCCTCTCATCCTGACACATCATCCACAGTATAAACCTCAAAATAGCAACCCTCTCATCCTGACACATCATCCTCAGTATGAACCTTAAGGTACCCTCTTATGCTGACACAGCATCCTCAGTTTAAAACTCACGGTAGCAACCCTCTCACCGTGACACAGCATTCTCAGTATGAACCTCAAGGTACCCTCTTATGCTGACACATCATCCTCAGTTTAAACCTCAAGGTAGCAACCCTCTTATCCTGACACATCATTCTCAGTATGAACCTCAAGGTACCCTCTTATGCTGACACATCATCCTCAGTTTAAACCTCAAGGTAGCAACCCTCTCACCGTGACACAGCATCCTCAGTTTAAACCTCAAGGTAGCAACCCTCTCACCCTGATACACTATCCTTAGCTTAAACCTCAAGGTAGCAACCCTCTCACCTTTACACAGCATCCTCAGTTTAAACCTCACGGTAGCAACCCTCTAATCCTGACACAGCATCCTCAGTTTAAAACTCAAGGTAGCCTCTTATGTTGACACAACATCGCAAGTTTAAAACTCAAGGTACCCTCTCATGCTGACACACTATCCTCAGTTTAAACCTCAAGGTAGCAACCCTCTCACCCTTACACACCATCCTCAGTTTTAACCTCAAGGTAGCAACCCTCTCACCCTTACACACCATCCTCAGTTTTAACCTCAAGGTAGCAACCCTCTCACCCTTACACAGCATCCTCAGTTTAAACCTCAAGGTACCCTCTCACCCTTACACACCATCCTCAGTTTAAAACTCAAGGTAGCAACCATCTCACTCTGACACACCATCCTTAGTTTAAACCTCAAGGTAGCAACCCTCTCACCCTTACACATCCTCCACAGTATAAACCTCAAGGTACCCTCTTATGCGGACACACTATCCTCAGTTTAAACCTCAAGGTAGCAACCCTCTCACCCTTACACACCATCCTCAGTTTAAACCTCAAGGTAGCAACCCTCTCACCCTTACACAGCATCCTCAGTTTTAACCTCAAGGTAGCAACCCTCTCACCCTTACACAGCATCCTCAGTTTAAACCTCAAGGTACCCTCTCACCCTAACACACCATCCTCAGTTTAAAACTCAAGGTAGCAACCATCTCACTCTGACACACCATCCTTAGTTTAAACCTCAAGGTAGCAACCCTCTCATCCTGACACATCATCCTCAGTATAAACCTCAAGGAAGCCACCTGAGAGTGAGAGTGGCCTAGTGGTATAGGTGTCCACCTCTCACCCAAGAGGTTGTGGGTACGATCCCCACTAGGGGTACTTTCTCATGGCATCTCAAAAAGGACACAGTACTGGTTTCCGTCCAGGAAACGGACTTGAGAGTGATCTTATAAGCTATCAGCTTTCGTCTCAATCGAGCTAAAATAAATTAGTATAAACCAAGGTAGCAACCCTCTCATCCTGACACATCATCCTCAGTATGAACCTCAAGGTAGTAACCCTCTCATCCTGACACATCATCCTCTGTTTAAACCTCAAGGTACCCTCTTATGCGGACACACCATCCTCAATTTAAACCTCAAGGTAGCAACCCTCTAACCCTTACACAGCATCCTCAGTTTAAACCTCAAGGTAGCAACCCTCTCATTCTGACCCATCATCCTCAGTATAAACCTCAAGATAGTAACCCTCTCATCCTGACACATCATCCTCTGTTTAAACCTCAAGGTACCCTCTTATGCGGACACACCATCCTCAATTTAAACCTCAAGGTAGTAACCCTCTAACCCTTACACAGCATCCTCAGTTTAAACCTCAAGGTAGCAACCCTCTCACCCTTACACAGCATCCTCAGTTTTAACCTCAAGGTAGCAACCCTCTCACCCTGACACTTTATCCTTAGCTTAAACCTCAAGGTAGCAACCCTCTCACCCTGAAACACCATCCTTAGTTTTAACCTCAAGGTATCAACCCTCTCACCCTTACACACCATCCTCAGTTTAAACCTCAAGGTATCAACCCTCTCACCCTTAAACACCATCCTCAGTTTAAACCTCAAGGTAGCAACCCTCTCACCCTTACACAGCATCCTCAGTTTAAACCTCAAGGTAGCAACCCTCTCACCCTTACACAGCATCCTCAGTTTAAACCTCAAGGTAGCAACCCTCTCACCCTTACACAGCATCCTCAGTTTAAAACTCAAGGTAGCAACCCTCTCACCCTTACACAGCATCCTCAGTTTAAACCTCAAGGTAGCAACCCTCTCACCCTTACACAGCATCCTCAGTTTAAACCTCAAGGTAGCAACCCTCTCACCCTTACACAGCATCCTCAGTTTAAACCTCACGGTAGCAACCCTCTCACCTTTACACAACATCTTCAGTTTAAACCTCACGGTAGCAACCCTCTCACCTTTACACATCATCCTCAGTTTAAACCTCACGGTAGCAACCCTCTAATCCTGACACATCATCCTCAGTTTAAACCTCAAGGTACCCTCTCATCCAGACACATCATCCTCAGTTTAAACCTTAAGGTACCCTCTCATCCTGAGACATCATCCTCAGTTTAGACCTCAAGGTACCCTCACAGTCTGACACATCATCCTCAGTTTAGACCTCAAGATACCCTCTCATTGAGAATCCATTTTATAATCGCCAGTGTCGTTCTTAATGTATCCGCCTTAATCTGATGTCAAGTTTCCCTCCAGTCAGTATGGTTTATCCTCCTCAATGTTTTCGCCTGAATTGGATACTTTACCCAAAGTGTCAACTTCACGGTACCCGCCTGAATCTTATATGTTATCCTTAGTGACAACCTCAAGGTATTCAACTGACTCCGATCCCCTATCTTTAGTGTTGACCTCAGTGAACCCGCCGTAATCCGACCACCACCCCCAGCGTCACCCTTCAGTTAACCGCCTGAATACGACCCCCTTAGCCAGTGCCATACTCAAGGTACTCTAAGGAATCCGATACCTCATTCGCTGTGTCAACTTTAAGATTCCCGCCTTACTTAATCCGATCTCTCATACCAGTGTCAACCTTAATGTAACCACGTGAATCTGATCCCTGATCTTCAATGTCAACCTCACGTTTACCGCCTGAATCTGGTCCCCATCCCCAGTTCAAACCTCAAGGTATCCGACGTGCCCCCTCCTTCCTTCCCGATAAGTAAGTTTGAAGTCTGGCTACACGTTCCAGACATAAGCTTAAAATAATATTTAATTTGCAAAATACATGTACGAATTAAACTTTATTACTTTTTGTTTATCTAATTACTATTACATTCTAGAGAACGTACACGTGTTGCGGTGCCATTTTGGAGTATAAGTCCTATTCACGTTTTGCGTATGTTTTTCTCTAGTGCACGGAGTTTGACCTAAGGAAGTCTTCCGGCCTGCGGCTGTTTGTCATGGTAACCACCACAGTACTCGCCTACGCCATGGCTCAAGTCAATGTGGTAAGCACACGGGTCCTTCTTATCACCACCGTTCCTTTGGACGACACGTTGGTGAAACCATCCAATTTTACATTCAGTATTTATTTTAGGGTAATCTTACGCCTAGCAATACCTAGAATTACAGCTACTCTATGAAACAGGATGATAGTTGGTTTGGAAGATAATGGTGATGCTTTGTTTGGGAAGCGCTGTTGCTCTGAACGAACATGTAATAAAGTTGAGTTCTCTCCCCGGTAGTTTTGTTGCTCTGACGGGGTGTTCCATGCGCTCACTGTGCGCGTGCTGTCATCAGACGATCACCTAGACTGCCATGTGCCACACTACGTCTTCCTGGCGTGCGTCATGACGTTCATCAGTATCTCCATCTTCTTGAAGCTTGCTGCTGGAATCAAACTCCTCCTGATGTCGATCATGGCGGCTGGCTACATTACTCACATGGAAGTGACGCACGTGAAAATATTTAACGAATTCGATTCAATATACAAGTAAGTTGTTAAACGATGCTTTTAAAGCTACATTATACTTCTTAAATTCGTTATGCTCAGAAGTCTCCGTGGACGAGAGGTGAATTTGATAGATAAAAACCCAGGGTAAAGTAAGCACGGTAGTTCACAGAGTCGCTTCTCACTCGATTAACGGCCTTGGGATATGTGACCTTGGCTGGTGGTCATCATGCCCGAAAAGTGGGTTTTCTCCGGATACTCTGGCCTCCTCAAATGTATAAGACCACCCTATTACATTACATGGTTCCAACGAGAGCGATAAACACAATCTTGTAATAGCTTGTTTCACTATAGTTTTAAGATAATTGAGTTTAAGCCAATCATCTGTGTTGCTGGTGTAGTATTATGGAGCCTGCACTGCATGGAATGCTTGTTGAACTGTTGCAGCCCTGTGATTCCAACACACGTGAGTGGGCTGGTGGTGCTGGCTGTCTTTATGGTGACCGTGTACGTGCAGGGCCGGCAGGCAGAATGGACAGCCAGGCTAGACTTCCTCTGGAAAACACAGGTACCATCTATACAAAACACTGCTTTTAACGTTGTTTTGCTTCAACATGTGTGCTTTGGAAATGCATTCATAAATGTAGCATGTTATAATGCAATTATGAACACAGCCTTTTTGTTGCCGAATGGTGGCAATGTTTTATTCAGTGCTGGTTGTTGGGTTGTGTTTTATGAGTGTAATATGTTGTGGCACGGATATACTACTGGCTGTTGAGTCGTGTTTTATGAGTGTAATATGGTGTGCACGGAGAAACTACTGGCTATTGAGTCGAATTTGAGTGTGTGTAATATGTGGTGGCACAGTGGGAGCGCTTACTGTGTGCGTGTAATATGTGGGGTTGACAGTGCTGTCTGTTGAGTCGTGTTTGTGTGTTTGATATAGGTGGTTGTAATTTTTATTCAGTGTAATATGTGGCATTGCTTGCTGTTGGGTCGCGGATGAATGGTGGTAATATATAAGGGCACGAAGGGGTCCTGGCTGTTGAGTTGTGTAAGTGTTTGTGCTAGTGTGCAGTGTTTTTGTGCGTGAACTACTAGTATGTGGTTGCAAGGTGGCAATGTTGACTTTTAATCCGTGTTCGAGCGTTTGCAATATTTGGTAGCAAGGCTGTGCTGGCTTTTGAGTTGTGTGTTCATGAAGTGTTTGTGTTTTTGTACTTTGTGGTGGCAAGGTGTCAATGCGGCTGTTGGCTCCTGTTTCTGTTCGTGTAGTGATTGTGTGTATTTTATATGTAGTACCAAAGAACTAGTGCTGGCTGTTGAGATGTATTTGTGTGCGTGTTATATGTAGTGCCAAGGTGCTAGTGCTGGCTGTTGAACTGTGTGCGCTTGATATATGGTGGCGATGTGGTGAAATTTGGCTTTTGAGTTGTGTTTGTGAGCGTGAAATATGGAAGGGCAAAACGCCAGTGCTGGCTGTTAAGTCGTGTTTGATTGTTTGTTCAACACAAAAGTAGTTGTTTATTCATAGACAGTGTCAATTAAGTTGATGTTTTACGGTGGAATGATGACCATGACGATTGTAAACCTATATATGTGTGTTTTCAGGCGACGGAGGAGAAGATCGAGATGACGGATCTGCAGAACAACAACCGCCAGATCCTGTGTAACCTGCTGCCCGCACACGTCGCCGCGTACTTCATAGAAAATCAGTCTAGAAAGGTCGGTACAGTTACAACCCAGGGAAAATAACGAAAGCAACCTAGTGCTAATCATATATCAGTGTCGGTCCAGTATCAACCCGGAAAACCGTTGGTTTACTCTCAAGTTATGAACACATTCGTTTGTCAATCTGTCTCAGGGGGTCCAACGTGAAATGTGTTCGCCGAATTTTAAGTGAGGGAAATTGTGTAAAGCCGAATAAAATGGCGGCGTGGAAAGGAATTTCGGTGTTTCAAGGATGTATTTCACCTGGTTAGTAAGTTATATCACCTTTCTCGCAATATAAACACGCCTACCCAGAGACCACACGTGTAAGCGTCTCTCGGTTTTTTAACCTATGTTTCTAGAGGCCTTTACAAAAAAGTTATCGAATGTATAAGCTGAACGATTGATTGTTTACAAAGTGAAAATAGAAAATTGCGTGACTTGAAACTGTGTTTTCGGCCCAAGTTTACCATTCTTGTACCTGTTTTAGCTATTTGTTATTGAATATTTGCATTATTTATCTTTTCGACCGCTACTGCACTTACATGGGTATTATACGGCCGATTTTTTCATGTTTAAACACCTTTTTGTTGGGCGACGAAGTTTTATGCAGTTTTTGTGTGAAGCAGAATCAGAATATACATGCGTTAATAAAAGTTTAATTAAGATATGAGCTGTTACACATGTTAATAATTATAACAAAAGGAAATTTGAACGTACCGTGTATTTGTTATGCAAAATTACTTGTATAGTTTTCCAGCAATTCATCTATATGAACTCGAAAATGAAATTATTACTCTGTAAATAAATGTAAGAACTCTTGATGTAACACGAACGTCCCGCAATACGGCAAATACAATGAATGCAATATTATCAGTCTAATTTTATCTTACCAACGAAAATACGTTTTAAAGCAGTTTAAGTCTACCCATACCCATACCCAACCCCACCAACCCCGGCAGTTGTCTTGCAATGGATCTTTGGGTACAACGCTAAATAACAAAATATATGTATGAAATAAATGTTATGATATAATAATAAAGCGCAATGACTAACTTTCACTGAAATATACTGATATTTATGTTGTCTAACCTGGTCTAAAATAATTTGTAAAGAGTATATGGTATTCTTATCAATGCAGGATTATAGATAGTTGAATTTCACGCAAATGTATAACCCACTCAACTATTTATTCTAGACCCTTTAAGACTACCTTAACATTGGTAGACGTATTTTAGTGAACTTAAGTTATTGATCGCAGTGAAGTGTTTATACCCTAAACATCGTCTATGAATTAAAAGAGGCTGTGGGGTCTTCCCATACGATAAATTTATCTATGGTCAGTGTAAAATGGTGAATTTTAGAGGATACAATCTTGCTAAAATAGTACACAGGTGTATCTGGTGTGTAATTTTGCATTAAAGGCACGTGGTATGTTCTTATCGGGTACCACATTTTCTTTTATTATTTATATTAAAATGTGTCTTGGGAATGCTATTAATGTTGCACTCACACAGATATTCCGTTTTTACAACTTTTTTTTATTTTTTGTCTTGGTAAGAACAATTATTTGCGTAAGTAATAGTTAACTGATATAAAAAGATTGTTAATCAAAGATCAGATCGCAGATTTTCATATTTCCGTTAAAATAATAATGTTTTATAGCTTAAACCGTTACTAACAATTTTAAAAAAAAATGCGTAAAACATAATTTTTTGAATTTAAATATATTTTTTTTTGTCGGCAGTCTTTATAGCGGGTTTCCATGGATTTTCGCAAAAATGGCTCGTTCCAGGACTTAAATTAAAAAGTTGTCAAACTGTTTAATCTGTGAAAATGCAGCTTTAAAGCACGCTTATTCTGATTCTGCTTCACACAAAATCTGCATAAAACTTCGTCGCCCAACATAAAAGGTGTTTAAACATGAAAAAATCGGCCGTATAATACCCATGTAAGTGCAGTAGCGGTCGAAAAGATAAATAATGCAAATATTCAATAACAAATAGCTAAAACAGGTACAAGAATGGTAAACTGGGGCCGAAAACACAGTTTCAAGTCACGCAATTTTCACTTTGTAAACAATCAATCGTTCAGCTAATACATTCAATAACTTTTTTGTAAAGGCCTCTAGAAACATAGGTTAAAAAACCGAGAGACGCTTACACGTGTGGTCTCTGGGTAGGCGTATTTATATTGCGAGAAAGGTGATATAACTTACTAACCAGGTGAAAATACATCCTTGAAACACCGAAATTCCTTTCCACGCCGCCATTTTATTCGGCTTCACACAATTTCCCTCACTTAAAATTCGGCGAACACATTTCACGTTGGACCCCCTGTGTCTATTCAATCAGTTCATGACTTCTTAATTGCATGCATAATTATATGTTAATTGTAAACCTAAAAAATATGTGTTGGTCTGCAATATATGAAGACATTTTTATCTTGGCGAGTTTCACATAACAGGTAGCTATAAGAAGCAGTTATATTGACATTTCAATGCTTGAAATAAATCAGAAACACGTGTTATAGCTTATACCATAATAACGTACAGCATTAGTAGTCGGAGCATACATTAAAACATAGATATTATCCGAGAGTGTTCTGAGAGTTTATGTTGTACCGACCGTTACAGACCGCTTTTCCTGTAACTTGCCTAATATTTGCGTATCGTCTGAATTCAGGAATTATACAGCAAGCACTACAGCAAGATCGGCGTGTTTTTTGCATCGATTCCCAACTTCTCCGAATTCTACATGGAGCTGGAGGCGAACCAGCAGGGCATAGAGTGTCTCCGCGTGCTCAACGAGATCATCGCTGACTTCGATGAGGTAACAATCCAAACCGCATGTACGGTCCATTCCACCGGTAATAAGGTTAAATAGAGGAAAGTTTTGTTTTTTTAAGAAATCTAATTATTTATTAGAACCAAAACTCCTACCTTCACGAGTGCAGATTAATGGGTCAGTAGAGAATTGGTCACTATTTATTAAAATAGATAAATAGTTTCCGATCAAAAACTTAAGGTATATTGATGTTAAGTTGTGTACGTTGTTGCGTACATAGCGAATATACATATGTAAACTGGGATTTCTTTAGGGGCTGGTAAGGGTCAATGTCAAGGTCAGAGTCACTACAAATACAACTCCCTTTATAATAACTTTAGTAAGGAATAACTCATATTGTTGGAACTTGAAGCTCATGTGAAGAATCACCTTAGGCTTGTGTTGTGGTCTGGATAAAAGTCACTGTTTCTAAAATAGAAAGTCGATTACTTATCAATTACTTAGGAATTACGTTTAATGATAACGTGTTTTATTTGGCGAGGTAGGGTAAATATGTGGGCGGGAGTTGTCAAGGTAGCTGTTGCTAAAAATAAAGAAATGCATTGTTTAATGCTCAAGTCCTATACGAAAGCATACGTATATGTGCGTGGACATCTGCTGTCGCATGATGAATTATTCGTTGTTTTTCATATACTTTTTACAGCTGTTAAACGAGCCTCGCTTCCGGGCGGTGGACAAGATCAAGACGATCGGGAGTACGTACATGGCGGCTGTGGGTCTCATGCCGGAGTTTCAGATACAAGCGGTAAGTACACACACCTGCCGTACTAGGCAGTAAAGCACACACCTGTCAGAGGAGTTAGGAAACACCGTGCGTTCATGAACATGTAGCTTCATGTACATGTAAAAGTTGTGTGTCAGATTTGAAGTCGTTTGCGAAATTTCACTATAAACTTTTAGGCTGGCTGATACTCGCATAAATGCCTGTCCTTGTGCTATTGTACACGTCATTCATACCCGGATGACGCATAAATGCCTGTCCTCGTGATGTTGTACACGTCATTCATACCCGGATGACGCATAATTGCCTGTCCTCGTGCTATCGTACACGCCATTCATACCCGGATGACGCATACATGCCTGTCCACCTGCTATCGTTCACGTCATTCATATCCTAATTACGCATAAATGCCTGTCCCCGTGCTATCGTACACGTCATTCATATCCTGATTACGCATAAATGCCTGTCCTCGTGCTATCGTACACGTCATTCGTACCCTGATGACGCATAAATGCTTGTCCTCGTGCTATCGTACACATCATTCATGCCTTGATGACGTATCGTATGACCTGTCAGTTCTGCCGGAGTTCATCATGGTTTGTTAGTTCATGTGTTTATTAGATCATAGACTCTGTGATACAGGACCTGTCAGTTATGGTGGAGTTCATCATGGTTTGTAAGTTATGTGCTTATGAGAGCAGGGACTCTGTGACGCAGGACCTGTCAGTTATGGTGGAGTTAATCATTGTTTGGTAGATCATGTGTAATTAAGAGCATGGACTCGATGACGCAGGGCCTGTCAGTTCTGATGGAGTTTAACAGTTTGTTCATGTTTTCAGGAGAGTCCGGACTCGGTGACGCAGCATCTGTCAGTGCTGGTGGAGTTTATTATGTCAATGCAGGAACGCCTTAGGATCATCAACGAAAACTCTTACAATAACTTCCAGCTCAAAATAGGTAAGGTGCACACCATTTAATCTACAGTGGTTCACATCAAGACAAAAACTCTTTATATATTCATTCTTAAGAGGCGACGTCATTTCCGAAAAAGGTATATGTAACACAATCAAAATTTAAACATTCATAATTGGTTCTTTTAGCTACATGTAGCTACATCCTTAGACACGGAGTAAGTATATATTCAGGCTGGAAATTTCCAGATTTGGTTTGAAAATATCGTAGGGACATTTATCGCATATATATAGTTTGCCCGTACCAAACTTGTGTCTCCAAGCACTCTTAAGCAGATAGATATCTTATTGAAACGGGACCCTAAGTAAATTTAGAAAGACATAGATACAAATGTTGTGAACTTAATTTTAAACATAATTATTTATAATGAAACTATGAGCATTTTGAAATCCTTAAACGATTTAGACTATTGGCCTTAATATTATTGTTCATGTCAGGTGTGAATGTTGGGCCGGTTGTTGCGGGGGTGATCGGAGCCAAGAAGCCGCAGTACGACATTTGGGGCAATACCGTGAACGTAGCTAGCCGCATGGAGAGCACGGGTCTGTCAGGAAACATCCAGGTAAACACTTAAATTAGGTTCAGGTTTGATGCTTTAGTAACCTTAAAAAGGAACAAACTTATAAGACTTTAAAAAGGAACACATTTATAAGCCTTAAAAAAGGAACACATATTTAAGCCTTAATAAAGGAACACATTTATATGCCTTTAAAAATGAACACATTTATAAGCCTTAAAAAATGAACACATTTGTAAGCCTTAAAAAATGAACACATTTATAAGCCTTTTAAAAGGAACGCATTTATAAGCCTTTAAAAAGGAACACATTTATTAAACATTTTAAATCGTTTGGTAATTTGGCCGCTGTCTGAAAATTGTCTCTCATGCTGAAGGACATTATATGTAAGGACAAATATCGCAGAACGGCCTGGCTCCGGTATTCATAAATCCCGTGGCTCTGGTATACATAAAACCCGTGGTTGTGGTATACATAAATCCCGTGGTTCCGGTATTCATAAACCCCGTATCAATCATGATTAAAATAAGGTTTTTTCAAAGTCTGATGTTTTTACAGACGACGGAGGAGATTCGAAACTCGCTATGCGACTGGTACCAGTTTGAGTGTCGGGGCACGGTGAGGGTGAAAGGCAAAGGGGAGATGACCACCTACTGGCTAAAAGGACGGAAGGTTGCGCCAGGGCAGCCAAGCCCGCGGCCCTTCACCGGTCCTGAAGTCAGCAAAGCCGCGCCGTCAGCGCCACAGAGTCCCGCCTCTAAGCCATCAGCGTCCGATAGCGCGGGCCGCCCTACCAGCGGCTCCCGCGACACGAGCAGCACGGTGAATGAGAAAAACTGTAAAGAAAGCGGTACTTCAAACCACGCTGCCCTGCAACAAAGTGTGTCAAACTCAAGTCATGTGTCAAGTGTCAGTCAACACCAAGATATTTTTGATAAACTATCTCAAAACCGCACAGATGCTTATTTGCCAAACAATGCTCTAACATTAAAATCTTCCCCCCGATCACCAGTTCAGGAACATGCGCAAAAAATAGACATGCAAATGAGTGTGCCTAATATGCCAACGCCCCCAGGAAGCTTAAGTAGGCGAAGAAACAACACGGATATGACAAGAGAATCTCGAAATCCATTGAAAAAGATTGGAAACACCTCATTTACCAACTGTATTTCAAGTCGTGGTCCTCCGTCGGAGTGCTCGTCCACGTACGTTAGGGTTGATTCTCCAGAGTTACCTGCCGTGCATTTCCGAAATGTGAAAATGTGTGACGGTGATGAAAGAAATTCGAGAGCAATACAAAATGATCTCTTTGACAGTTTAAAGGTCGGTACAGAAGTAAAACAAACGGAAAAACATGCAAAATTAAAAAAGAAACCAACTGCCCAAAGATCATCTAGCAATCCTTTAGACGTAGATTCTCGAAATAGTAAAGAGCAATCCAATACAGACGCGCCACCACCTTTGCCTGCTAAGACTCGAGACTCATACGGAGGATATTCAACAATCCATTACGATTCAGTATCATCGCCAACACGTGCCAACATAAACAATAAACATCAAGTGCCAAGGCCCTATAGCTCGGAACACGGCCGACCTATAGTACCATACCAGGTCAGCAAGCCTATTGTTCCACGCCTGCAGCAGACGCCGCTTGTTCAAGCAGGGCTTACGAATCCTATTTCGGGACAAATACGCCCTGCCCCTTGCCAGGCACCTAGAAGTATTAACCCTCCTGGAAGCCTTTGTCTACAAAGTAACAGCCAGGTTGCTCGGAATGATCTTGCTAGTATCAGAGAGATTCCCGCGGAAGAACGACAAAAAAGGTCGAGTTTGCTTAAAGAACTTCAAAAAACAGTCAATTCGAACGAACACAACAAATTAACAAGTAAACACCAACAGCTAACATCTACCAGTGTGCCAAATGAAGCGACTTACAGTGTTATTAACAAACAGAAACCTCCTGGTGATGAGCCCTGTAAAGAACAGTTTGTGACAGCGGTCTACCGAGAGCCAATAGCAAGCACTCCGCCGAACAAGAGCCCGTTGCCTTCCCAGTCGTCAACAGCTGCCTCAGCAAACAGAGGTACACCGCGCTCTGCACCGCGTATCTTGCCAAATGCAATAGAGGCCTCGCCGTCCAGGCCTCACAGTGATCATAGTAACCTGGCCCGCTTGCCGCCACGACCCACGCCACCCGACGACCGGCGGACGTCCAACGGATCCCAGCAGAGCAGCAACAGCTCCCAGTCCACCATCACACCCACTTCCGGCAACCCGCTTGTTGCAAGCATCGACGGCAAGATGATGTCATTATTGCCCGCCTCGTCGGAGGACCTTAAACAGGAGGAAGAAAGACTTCTGTCCATCTTGAAACGCTCTCCGTCTGACTGTACGAAAGATAAAGAAAATAACCGCAAGTTTGCACCTAACGTAAAACGGAGTAACTCAAGCCCAAGAGTTAGAAATAAAAGTTTCCCCGTAAGATTAAGACATGATGCTATACAAAATGTCAATGGATTTTCTGATAACGAATCGGAAACATCGCATGCTCATAGTGAAAACTCCTCGGTCGTTCTTCTGCAGCCAATAGAACTAAAACTAGCCCGGCCTGCATACGTACGTCAAAACTTGATATCAAACACTGACCATCATAATATAAAACATTTCATTGACCACTCTGATTACCATATACCCCACCTGAGCAAGCACTTGTCCAGGTCCAGTGACACAATCAACAGTAGTCAGCGCGGTCAGCGCACCCCAAAGTTTCCTCTGATGTCGGCCGAGTCCACGTCCCTCACCCAGCTGCTAAAGGAGCTGGCTAATGAACATCCATCGCTGGACTTAAGCTTGCCGAGGGAAACGCTCCATGATAACTTCGAGTCGGACTTTGACGATGACTTCGAATCACCAAATATAAAAAGGTTTACTGAATACGAACCTTTACTAAACGGTGCAAGTGATTTACTTGACGATAAAGAGAAAAGTGCTATTGATAAACTTATTCGTTCTCACAAATTAAACGATACCTATGATGAAAACAGGCCCGGGTGTTCAAGCAAGCCCACTGAAGATAAAGCTATTCCTAACCCGTATCAGGTGAAGCGTAGCACGGTGTATACAATGCCTCCGCGATACTGCCGAAGCCTTGACTACATCCCGAGCGACAGGGAGGAGCGACCGGGCTCCAACCAGTCGTCCGCCTGCGGAAGTCCGCGCGCCCAACACGCCCCTCGGACCGTACCCGCATACCTGCTCCCCTTCCTGGCCGGCAGGAACCCGCTGGGCATGGAGAGCATCAGTGTGTCGTCCCTCGCCTCAAGTAGCGAGCTATCTCGGAGTGACCCGGCCCTCAACCAGGCGTACGAGTCCGAGTACGACAACTATCGGCCCGGGATGATGAGTGATGACGACTTCTTCCACCCGGCCCCGTTCACAGGGCTTGACAGGGACATGCTGGAGGACGTGGACGTGGACAATGTCACCGTCAGTGACCACTACAGCCTAGATATGCCTCCACTTGCCGCATTCTCCAAAAAGAAAATAACAATTGTTTGAAGTACCGGCAATAATAATGGTTTGAAAAATATGCGTTGAAATGAATTTGAGAATCGTTTATGTGTTTACTTTCTGTAAACTAGCGTAGTCCATGTTGCATACATTACGTCGTTACGGCCTTCATTTCATATGAATTATGGCATTCATACATATATTTGACAACCTTTTAATGAGAGTTTGCTTTCATATAGTCGGTAAATATTTTTATATACTCTCCTTAAAAGGAGGCGATACTGATGATCCAAATGGCATTAAAAATCACAGTTGACGTTTTGCATAAGCACTGAACAGTAAGGTATCTAAATAGCATTGATTATTTCTTAACTGCACTCTGAAAACGTTATAGAAATACAAATGTGTAGAGGTTGTTGCTCCCATTGTGCCGCTACATAAGAGTTAGATGCTTTGATATTTAGCAATGAGGGGGTTCAAATTGCTGACTGGGAGGGAGAGCAGTTTTAGAAGCTAGTGTGTCGTTTGTTGTAACATCAAATGCAGTAATTGTTCACCTATCCTCAATCCCACCATTTGAATCAACGCACCTGTATTAATCTATAGATAGTTTGCTTTGAATGTCGTATAGTTTGATATCAGAATCGTGTCGATAAATATATGTATAATTATGCTGGTGCGCAATCGAACCATTGGAGCTCATTACAGTTTGCCTGGCTTCGTTGTTTTGATTTATCATTTTTTTCAGATTTGTTCTATTTTTACCAAAATGTCAGAATGGCAATGTTTGTTGTGTTCATATTTGTAAATAAATAGAAACACATACATGAGGAGTTGTATTGAAGCTGTTAAAGGGACTATTTTAAAGTTTGTATTTGGGACTATTATTTCCCATTTTTGTTTTACATACTTGTATTAACAAACTCAAAAACAACAACTGATGAATACTTATTGAAACAGCAATTTGTAATTGTTAGCCTGAAACCTTCCAATGACATTAGGCACTATCTTTATGAATTCGTCTATTTTTCAACTTTCGTTTTTAAGAAATTAAGAGCTTATAATTATATATATATTCATTTTCTTGTTTAAGTTTCCTTTGTTCATTCTTATGGCAATATACTGTAGACCACTAACATTTTTAAACTTGTCAGTATGTATTAACAGAAATAAATGGTTTGATGCGACGCAATCGCATAACCTGCTGTTATCTGGTTCAGTTATATCTATGTAGTGTGCTGGTTAAAATTTATTAAAAGCAACTTCAAGAATAAAGCAAATGGACGCTGAAACATATTAATATACGACTGTTTTCCAATTGGTACGATGGATAAATACATATTAACCAACATGAACGCGATGAGCTGTTAGTGTTCTATATTATAGTTTGTCTACTGACTAATCCTCTGTTTAAATCTACCGATTCACCTGATTTAAATAACGAACGAATAACAGCTAATTTACCAAAATAAAGGTGATCAAGGTTTGGAAAATCCCACTATTCAAATGGACAAAATAATATTACTGTCGCATAATGCGACTCATTACTGTTCATAAATGGGTAAAGCAACAAAGTCCTTTTAAAAGTTCAATTTTTATGTATTTTACATTCATTAAACTTAGATTTAACAATACATATATTCAAGATAACATTAAATGGGCACATTATCACCGATACTAGTTCAGATCTAGTAATAAATATTAATAAGGGCACATCGTGGGCACATACTTTTCAACAACATATGGTCGTCTATTGGAATGTTACCATTCAAAACATTTAATAAGAATATAAAATGTTAGATTATAGGATTTTTGACAGTTAATTGTAAACATGTGTACAGAATTGCTATTTTTATACGGAATATTTCGTTAAATAGCTATAAAAGCTTTAAGAAGCGTAGGTTAGTCAAAGTGTCTGTCAAAATATTTACGTATACAGGTGGCAGTTCTGGGCACTTTCAAACCTGTTTTTAGTCTTATGATATTTATCTTACCAAAACATTTCGCGAATATTAACAAGATAGCTAGATAATTATCGCGAACATTAATTGGTTAACACGAAACAATTCACGAACGTTAACAGGTTATATGCCACCATAGAAAATAGACGATTTGAATGCATATTGCTAATGTTATATTAGAGTGAGTGTGCCTGCATTTTTACTTTATCTAATATATACTTGTGACAGTTTCATAACGGCTCCAATGGTGACTATTGAACTATCGGGAAACAATGGGTACACAAAGGATGTTTCACATCATGCTGTCCCCAGAGAATGGCTGGCAGCGGCTTGACGTCAGGTACGCGGCGAGTTTTGGGCGCGCTTCGATCCGCTTCTTGAACGCCTTTAGAGCGGGGACGTCTTCCGCCTCCCAAGCCGCCGGAAATTGGGCTTCTGTGGCGCGCAGCACGTGGAGCAGGCCCAGGTCGGCATACGACAGGGACTTACCAACCACAAACCTGCAAACATTCCGCATAGTATATTATATAAGATCGCACATGTACGACTCGCGCACAGTTTTTCCTTACGAGATGAACTTATAGAGGTGACATATAGGATATTTGTTTATTTCAGTGTAAGATCGTATTTTATTTTGTCATAGAAAATATAGTTTTTCTATGATCTAATACTCTATGATCTTACACTGAAATAAAAAAAAATGTTTCTTTTATGCTTATTTTCGGAGTTTTATTAGTTGTTTTTATTTATTTCTTAAATGCCCCCTTTTTAAAAGGGTGTTATTTACGCCGCTACCCGTGGGGTGCCCCTCATGCAAAACTATAGCTGTCAACTTTTCTATTTCCGATTTGTTGAGAAAAAGTTCTCTGCTATTCATTCTTATAGTTTATTATTCGCTCGTTTTTTAGTGCAAAGCTTTTATGAACAGTAATCAATGAAGTTTTATAAGTGCACATATGTTCAAAAAAATAACGAAACACTTTCATTTTAAGTAGGGCATGAATACATTTAACCAAATAACTACGCCGCTATTTAATGAATGCAAATTTGGAAGGTCAAATGTGTTAGCAAAACAAACGCGGATACTCATTGGATTTTAAACACTTTTCTTAGTTTAAGACTGCATGTGTTTCATGATACATGATTATTAAGTCATCTTACTGTCAGAGACCAGACCGTTTCGCTTGAAAACAGGTTTGTTTTCCAGGTAAAGAGTGAATGCCACGCAAGTTTGTTGACAAGTTTTGAGGTGTGGGTGGGGTAAAAAATATCAGATCCAGGACTCAACTTAAGAACGGACTTAACTTCTGAAGTGCGAGCCCTCCAAGAAAAGTGAAAATAATAGTGTTTATATGTGGTGTGGCCCTCCCTAAAGAGTAGTTTGGCTAAGTCTCAAATCTCAGTCTGGTGTATTTTCCCCCTCCGATATTCACATACAATAGTTCACTAGCACTCCACCCCTCTCAGACCCGAAGTGACAACTCTACGCACCCTTTGCCGTCATCTTTTGATTTTAGGAGTCTCTCGAAGTACTGGAGCCATCGTGGTAGGCGACTCTCCAGGAAGCGGTCGATATACGGCTGTGTCGTTTCCTTCTGGGTGGCGTACGGCCCTGTCGGGTAGATACCATGGAACGCCAGTCGCCCTGCAGAGCGAGCACAAACATTTACATGTATATTCACACACCACCGCCTCGTACTGACATATTCGCATTATAACATACATAGATACATGTTTTCAAAAGAGTAAAGCATTCGCGTGTTCGTATTATAATATCGATAACATACAGATCAATATAATTTACAATACTCTGTTCTGTTTTTTTTTAGATAACCAACATTTTAACATGAACAATCCAAGCGGCTAAATTCTACTTATTGTTTAAACTGGAATGCAATTTTGTGAAACGAAAACCTTATAAACGTTATACCAAAATTAAAATTGCTTTTCACAGAATTCTTATCAAATAGTTTGGGCATTGGATTCGTCTTTCAAGAGACAAGGGACGGAAATTTATACAACTCAATTATTATTGTATTATAGTAAAGTTTCCTCATGAACATTTCTTCCTTCATTCCTTCCTATTATGTTATTAAAAGTACCAGTACCGGGGGGGGGGGGGGGGTTATACACCAGGAGTGGTGTTACTGCTCTTATAATACAGTCACTGGCACGCTGTAAATGCCGTGACCAGAGGTACTTAAAATATTCGATTATTATATTATACAATTTCTTTAATTTTTAATATGTTTTGCATTGTAACCTTTTCCCCAATGCATTCTTGGTAACTACCTCTCTTTACGACTTTAAACGGAAAATGGCAGTAAATGCCAGTTATTTTGTTGTGAATAACGAGAACATTATCTGGCACATCGATTTTCTAAAAAAAATCCATGCTATGAAGTAACGCACACACACTGATGGCTAAGGTTGTTTGTTTTTGTTAACTTCTTCGCTTAAACCAAACGTGTATTTAAAAACGGTGACGACCTGTGTATCCCTTGACGAACGGTGATTGTTGTGAAGAGCTTTATATGGTGAAGACCTGTGTATGCGGTAACGACCTGTGTATGCGGTGACGACCTGTGTATGCGGTGAAGACCTGTGTATGAGGTAACGACCTGTGTATGTGGTGACGACCTGTGTATGCGGTTACGACCTGTGTATGCGGTGACGACCTGTGTATGTGGTGACGAACTGTTTATGCGGTGACGACCTGTGTTTGCGGTGACGACCTGTGTATGCGGTGACGACCTGTGTATGCGGTGACGAACTGTGTATGCGGTGACGAACTGTGTATGCGGTAACAACCTGTGTATGCGGTGACGACCTGTGTATGCGGTGACGACCTGTGTATGTAGTGACGAACTGTTTATGCGGTGACGACCTGTGTTTGCTGTGACGACCTGTGTATGCGGTGACGACCTGTGTATGCGTTGACGCCCTGTGTATGTGGTGACGACCTCTGTATGCAGTGACTCTCTGTGTATGCGGTGACTCACTTTGTATGTGGTGACAAACTGTGTATGCGGTGACGACCTTTGTATGGGGTGACGTTCTGTGTTTTTGGTGACGACCTGTGTATGCGGTGACTTTCTATGTTTGTGGTGACGACCTGTGTATACGGTGACGATCTGTGTATGCGGTGCCGTTCTGTGTTTGTGGTAACGACCTGTGTATGTGGTGACGTTATGTGTTTGTGGTGACGACCTGTGTATGCGGTGACGAACTGTGTCTTGTGACGACCTGTGTATGTGGTGACGTTCTGTGTTTGTGGTGACGACCTGTGCATGCGGTGACGACCTGTGTATACGGTGACGTTCTGTGTTTGTGGTGACGACCTGTGTATGTGGTGACGAACTGTGTATGGTGACGACCTGTGTATGTGGTGACGAACTGTGTCTGGTGACGACCTGTATATGTGGTTACGACCTGTGTATGCGGTGACGAACTCTGTATGCGGTGACGACCTGTGTATGCGGTGACGACCTGTGTATGCGGTGATAAATTGTGTATGCGGTGACGAACTGTGTATGCGGTAACGAACTGTGTGTGCGTTAACGACCTGTGTATGCGAAGCCGAGCTGTGTATGCGGTGACAACCTGTGTATACGTTGACGACCTGTGTTTGTGGTAACGAACTGTGTATGCGGTAACGAACTGTGTATGCG
The DNA here is from genome assembly GCF_026914265.1 of Mya arenaria. Classification (NCBI taxonomy): domain Eukaryota; kingdom Metazoa; phylum Mollusca; class Bivalvia; order Myida; family Myidae; genus Mya; species Mya arenaria. The sequence goes on from NC_069122.1 coordinate 62,983,012, forward strand.
GTATCGAACTGTGTATATGGTGACGAACTGTGTATGTGGTGACGATCTGTCTATACGGTAACGAACTGTGTATGCGGTAACGAACTGTGTATGCGGTGACGACCTGTGTATGCGGTGACGACCTGTGTATACGGTGACGACCTGTGTATGCGGTAACGAACTGTTTATGCGGTAACGAACTGTGTATACGATGACGAACTGTGTATGCGATGATGACCTGTGTATGCGATGATGAACTGTGTATGCGATGATGATCTGTGTATACGGTGACGAACTGTGTATGCGATGATGACCTGTGTATACGGTGACGAACTGTGTATGCGGTGACGACCTGTGTATGCGATGATGAACTGTGTATGCGGTGACGACCTGTGTATGCGATGATGAACTGTGTATGCGATGATGAACTGTGTATGCGATGACGACCAGTGTAATTGGTGACGAAGTGTGTATGTGGTGACGACCTGTGTATGCGGTGACGAAGTGTGTATGCGTTAACGACCTGTGTATGCGGTGATGAACTTTTGTATACGGTAACGACCTGTGTATGCGGTTATGAACTGTGTATGCGTTAACGACCTGTGTATGCGAAGACGACCTGTGTATGCGGTGACGACCTGTGTATACGGTAACGAACTGTGTATGCGGTATCGAACTGTGTATGGTGAGGAACTGTGTATGTGGTGAAGACCTGTGTATACTGTAACGAACTGTGTATGCGGTAACGAGCTGTGTATGTGGTGACGACCTGTGTATGTGGTGACGACCTGTGTATGCAGTGACGACCTGTGTATACGGTGACGACCTGTGTATGCGGTAACGAACTGTGTATACGGTGACGACATGTGTATACGGTGACGAACTGTGTATGCGATGATGACCTGTGTATACGATGACGACCTGTGTATGCGATGACGCCTTGTGTATGTGGTGACGAAGTGTGTATGTGGTGACAACCTGTGTATGCGGTGACGAACTGTGTATGTGGTGACGAACTGTGTATGTGGTGACGACCTGTGTATGTGGTGACGACCTGTGTATGCGGTGACGACCTGTGTATGTGGTGACGAACTGTTAATTTGGTGGCGACCTGTGTATGCGGTGACGAACTGCGTAATGTGGTGACGACCTGTGTATGCGGTGATGACCTGTGTATGTGGTGACGAACTGTTTATGTGGTGGCGACCTGTGTATGCGGTGACGAACTGTGTAATGTGGTGAGGAGCTGTGTATGCGATGATGACCTGTGTATGTGGTGACAACCTGTGTATACGTTGACGAACTGTATATACGGTAACGAACTGTGTATGCGGTATCGAACTGTGTATGGTGACGAACTGTGTATGTGGTGACGACCTGTGTGTACGGTAACGAACTGTGTATGCGGTAACGAACTGTGTATGGGGTGACGACCTGTGAATGCGAAGCCGAGCTGTGTATGCGGTGACAACCTGTGTATACGTTGACGACCTGTGTTTGTGGTAACGAACTGTGTATGCGGTAAAGAACTGTGTATGCGGTATCGAACTGTGTATATGGTGACGAACTGTGTATGTGGTGACGACCTGTCTATACGGTAACGAACTGTGTATGCGGTAACGAACTGTGTATGCGGTGACGACCTGTGTATGCGGTGACGACCTGTGTATACGGTGACGACCTGTATATGCGGTAACGAACTGTTTATGCGGTAACGAACTGTGTATACGATGACGAACTGTGTATGCGATGATGACCTGTGTATGCGATGATGAACTGTATATGCGATGATGACCTGTGTATACGGTGACGAAGTGTGTATGCGATGATGACCTGTGTATGCGATGATGAACTGTGTATGCGATGATGACCTGTGTATACGGTGACGAACTGTGTATGCGGTGACGACCTGTGTATGCGATGATAAACTGTGTATGCGATGATGAACTGTGTATGCGATGACGACCTGTGTAATTGGTGACGAAGTGTGTATGTGGTGACGACCTGTGTATGCGGTGACGAAATGTGTATGCGTTAACGACCTGTGTATGCGGTGATGAACTTTTGTATACGGTAACGACCTGTGTATGCGGTTATGAACTGTGTATGCGTTAACGACCTGTGTATGCGAAGACGACCTGTGTATGCGGTGACGACCTGTGTATACGGTAACGAATTGTGTATGCGGTATCGAACTGTGTATGGTGAGGAACTGTGTATGTGGTGAAGACCTGTGTATACTGTAACGAACTGTGTATGCGTAACGAGCTGTGTATGCGGTGACGACCTGTGTATGTGGTGACGACCTGTGTATGCAGTGACGACCTGTGTATACGGTGACGACCTGTGTATGCGGTAACGAACTGTGTATGCGGTGACGACATGTGTATACGGTGACGAACTGTGTATGCGATGATGACCTGTGTATACGGTGACGACCTGTGTATGCGATGACGCCTTGTGTATGTGGTGACGAAGTGTGTATGTGGTGACAAACTGTGTATGCGGTGACGAACTGTGTATGTGGTGACGAACTGTGTATGTGGTGACGACCTGTGTATGTGGTGACGACCTGTGTATGCGGTGACGACCTGTGTATGTGGTGACGAACTGTTAATTTGGTGGCGACCTGTGTATGCGGTGACGAACTGTTTAATGTGGTGACGACCTGTGTATGCGGTGATGACCTGTGTATGTGGTGACGAACTGTTTATGTGGTGGCGAACTGTGTATGCGGTGACGAACTGTGTAATGTGGTGAGGAGCTGTGTATGCGATGATGACCTGTGTATGTGGTGACAACCTGTGTATACGTTGACGAACTGTGTATACGGTAACGAACTGTGTATGCGGTATCGAACTGTGTATGGTGACGAACTGTGTATGTGGTGACGACCTGTGTGTACGGTAACGAACTGTGTATGCGGTAACGAACCAAGTATGCGGTGACGACCTGTGTATGCGATGATTACCTGTGTATGTGGTGACGAACTGTTTATGTGGTGGCAACCTGTGTATACGGTGACGACCTGTATATACGGTAACGAACTGTGTATGCGGTGTCGAACTGTGTATGGTGACGAACTGTGTATGTGGTGACGACCTGTGTATACGGTAACGAACTGTGTATGCGGTAACGACCTGTGTATGCGGTGACGACCTGTGTATGTGGTGACGACCTGTTTATGCGGTGACGACCTGTGTATACGGTGACGACCTGTGCATGCGGTTACGAACTGTTCATGCGGTGACGACATGTGTATACGGTGACGAACTGTGTATGCGATGATGACCTATGTATACGGTGACGACCTGTGTATGCGATGACGACTTGTGTATGTGGTGACGAAGTGTGTATGTGGTGACGACCTGTGTATGCGGTGACGACCTGTGTATGCGGTGACGAACTGTGTATGCGGTGACGAACTGTGTATGCGGTAACAACCTGTGTATGCGGTGACGACCTGTGTATGCGGTGACGTTCTGTGTATGTAGTGACGAACTGTTTATGCGGTGACGACCTGTGTTTGCTGTGACGACCTGTGTATGCGGTGACGACCTGTGTATGCGTTGACGCCCTGTGTATGTGGTGACGACCTGTGTATGCGGTGACTCTCTGTGTATGCGGTGACTCACTTTGTATGTGGTGACAAACTGTGTATGCGGTGACGACCTTTGTATGGGGTGACGTTCTGTGTTTTTGGTGACGACCTGTGTATGCGGCGACGTTCTATGTTTTTGGTGACGACCTGTGTATACGGTGACGAACTGTGTATGCGGTGCCGTTCTGTGTTTGTGGTAACGACCTGTGTATGTGGTGACGTTCTGTGTTTGTGGTGACGACCTGTGTATGCGGTGACGAACTGTGTCTGGTGACGACCTGTGTATGTGGTGACGTTCTGTGTTTGTGGTGACGACCTGTGCATGCGGTGACGAACTGTGTATACGGTGACGTTCTGTGTTTGTGGTGACGACCTGTGTATGTGGTGACGAACTGTGTATGGTGAAGACCTGTGTATGTGGTGACGAACTGTGTCTGGTGACGACCTGTATATGTGGTGGCGACCTGTGTATGCGGTGACGAACTGTGTAATGTGGTGAGGAGCTGTGTATGCGATGATGACCTGTGTATGTGGTGACAACCTGTGTATACGTTGACGAACTGTGTATACGGTAACGAACTGTGTATGCGGTATCGAACTGTGTATGGTGACGAACTGTGTATGTGGTGACGACCTGTGTGTACGGTAACGAACTGTGTATGCGGTAACGAACTGTGTATCCGGTGACGACCTGTGTATGCGATGATTACCTGTGTATGTGGTGACGAACTGTTTATGTGGTGGCAACCTGTGTATGCGGTAACGAACTGTTCATGCGGTGACGACATGTGTATACGGTGACGAACTGTGTATGCGATGATGACCTATGTATACGGTGACGATCTGTTTATGCGATGACGACTTGTGTATGTGGTGACGAAGTGTGTATGTGGTGACGACCTGTGTATGCGGTGACGACCTGTGTATGCGGTGACGAACTGTGTATGCGGTGACGAACTGTGTATGCGGTAACAACCTGTGTATGCGGTGACGACCTGTGTATGCGGTGACAACCTGTGTATGTAGTGACGAACTGTTTATGCGGTGACGACCTGTGTTTGCTGTGACGACCTGTGTATGCGGTGACGACCTGTGTATGCGTTGACGCCCTGTGTATGTGGTGACGACCTGTGTATGCGGTGACTCTCTGTGTATGCGGTGACTCACTTTGTATGTGGTGACAAACTGTGTATGCGGTGACGACCTTTGTATGGGGTGACGTTCTGTGTTTTTGGTGACGACCAGTGTATGCGGTGACGTTCTATGTTTGTGGTGACGACCTGTGTATACGGTGACGAACTGTGTATGCGGTGCCGTTCTGTGTTTGTGGTAACGACCTGTGTATGTGGTGACGACCTGTGTATGCGGTGATGATATGTGTATTCGTTGACGACCTGTGTATGCGGTGATGAATTGTGTATGCGGTGACGACCTGTGTATACGGTGCCGACCTGTGTATGCGGTGATGAACTGTGTATGCGATGACGACCTGTGTATTGGTGACGAAGTGTGTATGTGGTGACGACCTGTGTATGCGGTGACAACCTGTGTATGCGTTAACGACCTGTGTATGCGGTGATGAACTTTTGTATACGGTAACGACCTGTGTATGCGGTTATGAACCGTGTATGCGGTGACGACATGTGTATGCGGTGATGAACTGTGTATGCGTTGACGACCTTTCTATGTGGTGACGAACTGTGTATGCGATTACGAACTGTGTAAGCGATGACAACCTGTGTATGCGGTGACGAATTGTGTATGTGGTGACTACCTGTGTATGCGGTGACGAACTGTGTATGCGATGACGAACTGTGTAAGCGATGACAACCTGTGTATGCGGTGACGAATTGTGTATGTGGTGACTATCTGTGTATGCGGTGACAAACTGTGTATTGTGGTGACGACCTGTGTATGTGGTTTCGACCTGTGTATGCGGTGATGAACTATGTATGCGGTGACGAACTGTGTATGCGATAACGAACTGTGTGTGCGTTGACGACCTGTGTATGCGTTGACGACCTGTATGTACGGTAACGACCTGTGTATGCGTTGATAAACTGTGTATGCGGTAACGATCTATGTATGCGGTGACGCCCTTTGTATGCGGTGATAAACTGTGTATGCAGTGACAACCTGTGTATGTGGTGACGAACTGTTTATGTGGTGGCGACCTGTGTATGGGGTGACGAACTGTGTTTGTGGTGACGACCTGTGTATGCGGTTTGTATGCGATAACGACCTGTATACAGCAGTACAATGCTATGATTATTTTTTCTGTTGGTATATGTAAAATACAAATTGTTCTTAAAATGTGATATAAACACACTAAAACTACCCTTTTTGCATTTTCTGCCAAAGAGGTGCGGGCAACCTGACAAACGAAATATCAATGTGGCGTGACCTAACGTTTTACTTTGTAACAACATAAGGAAGAGCAAGGCCAAAGAAAATGCGTACCCTCGGCGATATAGTCGTGGCACGTGAGGTTAACCTGCTCCGCGTGCGCCGCTTCCTCCTCGTCAATAGGCAACAGACCAAACTTTCCCGCTAAATAGCGACTCGCCACGTGGGTCTGCGACAGGCTGAACTTTCCTATAACGAGAGTACATGTCAAACTTCAGATTGTTTTTTAAATACCCACTTATTGATCAGTGTTTTTGTTTCTGATTTCTGCCATTTCACGGCGATTGGGCGTACATGCGAAAATACAAAATCCACACACATGGCTTTGCGAAAATGCACTGATTGGCGGTAAGAAATGCGAAGTAATAAAACGGCGCATTTTCACCCCGAAACTTGAGAAGTGTGGGATTTTCTAACTTCTGAACGACCCAAATGAGTGTAAACAGGCTCTCTAACACGAACCTTTCTTGATGACGGGCGGCGCGAAGTGCGGGTAGAGTCCGCCCTCTCCCTTGATGACGTCCTTGATGATGATATCGCGGTCGTTCACCTCCGTGTAGAGAACACCCGCCTCCTCGAACAGTAGCCGGAGGAACTCAGCCCGCCCCGGACACACGTCCCAGTACACCAGCGTCCACCCCTCGTCCGACCCAGACATACCGCTCAGATCTTTCTGGATGAGATTCTACTGAGAACATGCAACATAGCAACGGATATAACTCGGCTAAACTCGTACAGTTACCATTTATTTACTTAAATAGCTAAATATATTTAGCACAGACCACTGAAAGCATCCGTGCCATATAGCGACCGACCTGTAAGCCCACAAACACTAAAAGAGCTGAGGTCCGTCTAATGTTTGTGGTTTGACTACGAAGTGGTCTTGAATATTTTTTATATCATATCATAACGCATTTGTTATTCACATAAAAAGGCTTGTTAAAACTGAAAATCTCAATAAGTTATTCATTCTGACTATGAAACTCCATGAAAACGGCCAGTCCAGCTGTGGAAATAAGCGCGTTTACACATGTATTCAATTAGGACATTCATTTAATTGCCGGGCAAAACCTACATATTTTTATTAGTATTTTAGATTTGATTTATGCAAGTGATGTTGATACCTTAGATCTAAGAGAATTGATCAATGATTTTGTTTGAAATTCTACGCAAATGTTTGATATCCAATGGACATGGGGAGTTTGGGAATATCCTTCCCTCTTCCAAACTTTAACCACTATATCCGAGCTTTTTTCTTTAAAGCATCATATGTATATACATACGACATTGTGGAATGTAACATTAATAATACAGCATTCTGTTCCTGCTGAAGAAATTAAACCTGTGAAAATCTGCGCATTTTAGTACATTTCAGTAGTGTTTTTTTTGTTTTTGTTTTATGATCTTAGCGCCATGACAATTCTGCAAATCATTAGGAACATTATTTCAAGATATGATTAAAAATATGATGAAAAATGCAAAATAAATCTTACCTTACAAGTATCTGAATTTTACAATTATTTCACCCCTTTAATACTTAACGCTACCTTCAGTAAACTGTTTTATGTTCTAAATTTTAAACCCGAGTTAGCTTGATCTACACATATTTACACAGATAGTGCATTGCCCCCTGTCATACCTGCTACCCGCACACCTCCAGCAGTGACGTGCCTCGGTTTATCCTATGAACATGTTTTATAGGATCTCTTTGTGAGTTGAGGACGAGACAACACTGGAGATGTTTTGGTCATTCTCATTCACTTAATGATGCACTCTTACTCTCAAATAAGGTTTCCCACAATTAATACAATTGTTTTAATATACCAAAAAGGATGAATAAATGTCGAAAATATGTTTGTTGTAAAAGTGTATGTATTGATTTTGAATAAGAGTGTCACTTTAACGTTTTTGCAGTTGCCCATTTGTTCGACTTGGTGACCGCTTACCAAACTCACTGAATGCCGGGAATCAAACCCTTGGTGAAAAGCGAGTGCGCAAAGTGCGCTAACTACTGCGCAAACCGAAACATTATTTTTTGCCAATGCGAGGTCTTGAAACGGAAACATCGTAATTGCAACAACTGCCCTTAATATTGTGACCGGTGCCACATTTGCAGATCTGTTCGATCATGGTTTAATTGTATTGTTCCATGATTTAATCTCAATAGTCATTTGTTTTAAAATATTATCTGTGTTTAATAACATTTTCAATCTTCATTCGAGTCAAAGTCACCAGAATTTTATCATGGGCTTCAAGTGGTTCAAATTAAGATCTGTCCCAATATTTGAAAAAAATCAAATGATGAGTTACTCTTACAAGTCTTAAAATGCTTAATTGCTGTGACAATGAAACTTAATAGTGAAGCACTAGATCTTATTGCCATTTGTTGAATATTGAGACAGATTTTCATGAAATACAATCAAAACCTTTTTAATAATAACTGAGAATATTTATTTTTTTACAATTTAACAGAATTTACTTTTCGTTTTCGCTCGCCTATGATTTGCCTTAAATTAGATAAAAAAAATGTGTGGTTATTTTTTCGCTTTTTTTCTGGCATAAAAGGTAGAACAAATAATCAATTTGTTGTGGCCTTACTGTACTTTAAAAATATCAGAATTTAACAAGATATACTTCAATCAACTTGTAGATGTTTAATGTTCTCAAAAATAACCCCAGGTTAACTTGATCGACATAAGGTGGCGTAGGTTGGATAACACTGGTGTGAAGGCTGTGTTCTACAGGGACGAGTACATGCAACTACCCCCCTTCCCTCCCCCCATCCCCTCCCCAACACACACAACCCCAACCCGGATTTTTGTTTGTTGAGCTTGATGTAGGAAATGCAACCCGGATTTTTGTTTGTTGAGCTTGATGTAGGAAATGCGTTACGTTTATTGCGTATCGGTAAATAGTTTTACAATTACATCAATATCTTTATATGTTCATCTAAATAAGACAGATAGTTAAATCTAACGTTATCATTTGTTTAAGCGTTTCAATTATTTCGATATTTCAGGCGGACCTATGAGGACTTTAGAAAGCTACGCCCCTTACATCATATTTGCACACCTGTCACACCTGCTACACGCACACTTCTAGCCTCAATT